>NW_024098032.1:0-425836 GCF_016545835.1 Crotalus tigris | reverse complement strand
ACAGGCAGATGCAAGTGATGTGGCAGTGGGGGCTGTTCTATTACAAGAAAATGATGATGGAGTATTGCAACCCTGTGCATATACATCCAAGAAACTCACAGAAACAGAACAGCGCTGGCCCGTATGGGAGAAGGAGGCATACAGGATACGTTGGGCATTACTCACGTGGCGACAGTTCCTGGAAGGCAACAAAATCCCCTTCCAGGTGTGGACTGATCACAAAAATTTGGAAGCCCTAAAAAGGCCCAGGAAACTCAATCCCAAACAAGCTTGCTGGTCCCAGCATTTTCACCAGTTCCAGTTTAAGCTCAAACATTTACCAGGGAGAAAGAACTTCCTGGCAGATGCATTATCTCGCATGCCCCAATATAACAGCACGCGAGCCACAGACTCTAAACCAATGATGGCAGAGTCACAACTGGCAGCACCAGTAAGTACCACAACCCAAGCTAAATTAAAACCACAACTGGACAGCCAAACTGGAATTGAATTCCGCAAAAATTTGGAAACAGATGAATGGTTCCAGAAAAACAAAAATGTGTGCACAATGAGAGACGGGTTGCCTTGGGTAGGGGAAAAGTTATATATACCAACAACCCAAAGAGTCACTTTCATGCAGCTTTGCCATGACACAAAATCAGCAGGGCATTTTGGATTTGTAAAAACTTTACACTTAATTAAGTGGCAATTTTGGTGGCCATCAATAAAAAAAGGACATGTGGCCAGCTGCCCAAAATGTGCATCTGCAAAGAGGTTGCAAGGGAAATCGCCAGGATTATTACAACCAGTGGCAAATCCCTCAGCCCCTTGGAGGCAAAATAGCTATGTATTTTATAGTGGAATTGCCAGAAAGCAATGGGAATACTGTTGTCTGGACAGTCACGGACTTGTTTTCCAAACAGGTGCATTTTATCCCTTGCCAAAAGATTCCCACTGCAAAAGCCTTAGCAAAACTTTTCATCCAGCATATTTAGAGCATGCATGGGGCACCCCAACGCATCATCTCTGACAGGGGGGTTCAATTTATGTCTGCATTTTGGAAGGAATTTTTATCCCTCTTAGGAACCACTCAGGGACTGACATCTAGCCATCATCCACAATCAAATGGAGGGGGGGGGCTGAAAAAATGAACTCCGTACTTAAGCAATATTTAAGATGTTTTCTTAGTTTCCAGCAGACCGAGTGGGCGGACTTACTCCCTTTTGCAGAAGTTGCCTACAATAATGCAGTCCACTCCAGCACAGGTTACACTCCTTTTCAAATAGCCACCAGTCAAAGTTTCAACCCCATGCCAGAATTAACCCCAAACAAACCAATGATCCCATCACTGAAAGAATGGATGGAAAAACTAGAAAACACCTGGCCAATAGTTAGAAAAGCACCAGATGAAGCTAGGCAGGCATACAAAGCACAAGCCGATAAAAAAAGGGTTGAGCCTACACCATTCATTATAGGTGAAATGGTGCACCTATCTACAAAATACCTAAAGTCCCTACAACCCTGTAAAGAACTTGGACCAAAATATATAGGGCCTTTTCCAATTAAAAGAATCATAAACCCAGTAACCGTAGAATTAGAATTACCAAAAAAATCTCAGGCAAATACACCCAATTTTTCATTGCAGCTTGCTGAAAAGAGAGCATCAGTCAGCTTTACGGTCAAAAGTCCCCACCACCACCACCTCCAATCATGGTGCAGGGCGAACAACACTTTGAAATAAAGGAAATCCTGGGCTCTTGGAGATATCATGGAGCGACTCAGTACCTAGTTGCCTGGAAACACCTCCCTGCCTCACAAAACGAGTGGGTCCATAAACGTCATGTCAGAGCCCCGAAGCTTTTAAAGAAGTTTCACACAGAATATCCTAACAAGCCTGACTAACTTTTATACCTGTTTTATTTTCTTTCAGGTGGATCTGTCTTATTTTTGAGGGGCGGGATGTCAGAATCCAATTATATTTCATCTCTAGTTATCAACTAAAGAAAACCCCACTTCTGCCTTCCCTGGATTCTGTCATACGAGGAAGGGAAGGGCGTGAACAAAGGGGCTTTATGGCTCTCACTTCCTTCAGTATACTTCAAAGAGACTGAATGTGGATAGCACCAAATAGACCTAATCATAACAAAGGGGGCTATTACCTTTCATGTAGTTTTTTCTGAAGTCTCCATCCAGCCAGCAGTAAGAAAAAGGGGGTGGGAATGTAATGCCTGAGACTTTCACTGGAAGTAGGGGGTGATTGGGTGGTGCTACTGGGAAACCCCTTAAAACCTTGAATGGGAGAGCTTGGACCCCAAGTCCTGTCTAGAACGCCTGCAACCATTTTCTCTTAATAAAGGATGCCTGTTGGAAGAATTATTCCAAGAGTTCTGTCTTCTTAAGATGCAAAATGGGGTGGGTCCTCACAGTCACATAAGTTAGATCCAATAGTAATGGCCTTCTTTCTGCAAATATTTTCATCCAGACAAAAGTGAAACAGGGATGCATCTTGCCTCCTCTTCTTTTCATTCATTCATTGTCAGTTCAATGGTCACCACTCTAACCAAAGCAGAATTTCAATCCCTATACTTAAACTACTGTATTACCTTATTTGTTTGTTTGTTTAATATGCCCATTTTCTTTACAAGGGGACTCTGGGCAGCTTATGCTAATGATACCATCATTTCTTTCTCTTGGTCTAAGTTGTTGTAGACATTAGTAGGTCATTATCAATGTTGGAATATTGATGAGCTATGTCGGTGCCCATGACTATGCTACTGTTTTATAGGTATATCTTGCTAAGGGTGAAATAGTTGTATTCAGTAAAAAAAATCACACAGTCTGGTGACAGTGCATGCTGCTTTGGCATCAGCCATGATGTTCTTGATAACTTAAAGTTCATGTTTGGCACAGGGTGCCTCAGCATCTACGATGGCTAAGGAAATGGTATAAGGGAGGTTGCCTATCAGATGTGGTGGCTTTAGGTTTTCTTTAGTGTCTTTTATGGAGTTGCCAATATTGATGGTATGATATCTGAACACTTCATATGTTCATCAAACTTCATATTCCAGTTACTTGAGACAATGGAACAGCCAGGTTGCTTGGTATTTATCCTTTGGGAAGTAGTCAGAAGATACTATTCAGGACTTATGGAAACAGGTAGTCCTCAACTTACAACAGTTCATTTAGAGACCAATCAGAATTACAAAAGTGATTTATGATCATTTTTCACACTTACAACTGTTGCAGCATCCCTATTGTCACATAATTAAAATCCAGATACCGATTCATATTTATGACAGTCGCAGTGTCCTGGTGACATGTGATCACCTTTTGCAACCTTCTGACAAGCAAAGTCAATAGGAAAGCCAGATTGACTTAACAACGATGTTACTACTATCATTTATGGTGGATAAATGATAAAGCAAAGAAATATTGGAGTAGGATTCATATTCTAATACAGAAAATTCTTAAAGTGAACCTAAAGATAAAACCAGAAACTTTTCTTTGGGGTATAATGGAAAAAGACTTGGGAAAAAAATTGGAACTTTGATGTTATATATGTTGACAGCAGCAAGACTACTTAATGCACAAAAATGGAAGGACACTTTAATCTCCACAATGGACGAACGGCTGCAAAAGTTGATGGAGTTGGCAGAGATGGATAAATTGACTGCTTTGATCAAAGAAAAAAAACATAACTACTTTTATTTCTACTTGGAAATCGTTCTGGACTTTGTGCTTGAGATGGAAAAAAATGGAACTTTGATTTTGGGTTTTACTGATTAGATAGATTTATTGTTATAGAAATGGCTAGTTTATACCATTATGTAAAAGTTGAGGTTTGATATTACTGTTTTATTCTACTGCCCAGAGGGACTTAGAAGTCAATGCCTTTTTTTCTTTTCTTTCTTCTTTTCGACACTTCTCCTTTCCCCTTTCCCTTTCTTATTTTTCCTACTATTTGCTTTCGTATTTTTGTATTTTATATTATAAACTATTTTTTTAAAAATCAACCCTGTTACTAACTTAACTGCAGTGATTCATTAAACAATTGTCTCACTTAGCAAGTAAGGTTGTCAAACAGGACAAAATTCACTTAACAAATGTCTGACTTAGCAATAGAAATTTTGGGGTCAATTGGAGTTGTAAATTGAGGATCACCTTAGGAATATTTTCATCAGAATGTGTAATTCTCACTGATATGTTGTTATGGGATCTGAGAAAATTGATGTATGTGACATTGGAAAGTTGCTTATACCATATTTTATACCAAAAGAAGGTATAAAAGGTAGGGTTATTTTGACTTTTTTTCTCACACGTCCCTCTTTCTTAGGACTGATTTTTTTTTCCTACTTTAATGGTTCATTCATTAATTCCCCATTCCCAAGTTCAGGTTCACATTCTTCAAGAGTCTGGTCCCACTGTTTCTTAGAATCACTTTAAGTCAAAACTACTTTAAGCCACTTTAAAACTAAAAAAAGATTACTTGATTTTGATAAAGGCTATCATCAAAATCGACTTAAGGCAAGACGGTTCTAACTAACAGCTATGTTGCTCAATCCTCATACGTTTATTTTCATCCACCACTGACTTGTTAAGCTAAAATTTCAAAACAAGACCTCTGTACTTTTATAAATTTAACCACTATTACTTTCTCAAATAACTTTGTTCTTTAATTCTTCATCTGATTTTGAAATCAAGGAGTCTTCTGTGATGATCATATAATAATCATCTCCATAGGGTATAATTACTAAATCCAATGGTTTTGTGATTATTTGGAAACCGCTTCTGGACTTCCTGTGTGAAAGAGGGGGAAAATGAAATTTTGGCTTTGGGTTTTGATAATTAAGTGGGTTATTTTTATAGAAATAGCTAGTGGCTATTATTTGGCATAACTGAAAAGTTGATATTGTGACTTATTATGTATAATACTGCAACCAAAAAGTTGGAAATCACTGATTTTTGTTTCTTTTTTCCTTTTCTCCCTTCCCTCACTTTATTTCTTCTTTTCCCTTTCCTGTTTTGCCATTATCTTTATTTTTATTTGTACTTTTAAAAAAAACAACTATATATATATATATATATATATATATATATATATTACACACACACACAACATGCTAAATCCATTAAGTAATTAATTAGAAAGGGAGAAGAAAGATAGAGGGAAAGAATGGTCAGAAGTTTGTCTACATAAAGTTTGCCTTAAATCTGAGAATATTATTTCCTTTATTATCAAGGGCCAGTGGTAAGGAAACAATTCTTCCCCAGTATTAGGTACTAACAACTAGCTTTTTGAAAAATAAGCAATGTACTCTATTTCAACACTGTTTCCAAATGACCATCAGCAAACACCCTTCACTCTGTTCTTAAGATCTATTTTGTTGCTTTGGAAATAACAGTGCCATAACTTGCCAAGAAACAAGGATAAAATCAGAGCACATCAGTAGCCTTTATGTGTTCCCTTGAACTTGTTACAGTATTGAATCTGTTATGTACTTTTTATATATCTATAGAAAAAGAGATCCAACAGTTTCTGGTGAAGGAAAAATGGAATATGGGGTATAAAATTTAAAAAAAAGAAAGCACATAAGATTTGGTGCAACTCTGAGACTTACAAGGAACTTGCAGAGTTCTTTATCTTTGTAAAATTTGTATAGAGGTAGACACATTTCCACTGATGTTATTCATCTTTGTTTTTTCATGGCAGTCATGGGGTTTGGAAAACAAAGGTTTCTTTGCCCTTGACACACAGGCAACTTTTTTCAATTAAGCACTTTCTAGGTGCCGTTTGAAATTATTTTTATGTGGGAAAGTTTAATAATTGTGGGGTGGTTTTCTGTATCCAACAATTCCCTATGCATAATATGTGTTTTTTTAAGAAACAAGGATGAAAAGGTGGCCCCCATGTATGGTGAAGTACAGGCAAAATTGTCAGATTAGCAGATGAGATGAACATTTCATCTGCTAATCTGTGGATAGTGAATGAAGACTAAACTCTTCTGATAAGATCCAAACTTGTTCAAAACAAACTTGGAATATGAGCTGAAAATGCAAAATTCTTCACATAGGAAAAAATAAATCAAACATAATAGCGTGTGAAATAACTAGCTTTGCAACAATAACTCTAAAAAGAATATTGGGATTATAGTTAATCATAAATTGAACATGAAGATGACTTGGCTGTAAAACAGCGAATATAGTTAGCATTAATAGAACATTATTTCCAAATTAAGGGAAATATTTTATTTTTCTATTTTCCATTTGCTTAATCTCAGCTCAGGTGTTGAATTCAATTTTCGACACAGTGTTTGGAAAGGATCAAGACCAATAAAATTGGGTATATTCATATTTTTGGAGATTATCAGTCAAAAGAAGACTATGGCTTGTTTCCTGCTGTCTCAAGGTAGATGACACAGATTAATGGTCTTGTTCTAGGGGAACGCTAAGGAGAATACCCTTTATATAACAGCAATTTGATGACAGAATCAAATACTTAGAGCAGTGGTTCTCAACCTTCCTAATGCCATGACCCTTTAAATACAGTTCCTCATGTTGTGGTGACCCCCAACCATAAAATTATTTTTGTTGCTACTTCATAACTGTAATTTTGCTACTGTTATGAATCGTAATGTAAATATCTCATATGCAGGGTGTATTTTCATTGTTACGAATTGAACATAATTAAAGCATAGTGATTAATCACAAAAACAATATAGCAATGCTCGATGGAGAAGCTTACTCTTCCTTGCTCAAAAATGTTGGGAGGGAGGGAAGGGGAAGAAAGGAAGGAAGATTGAAGGGGAAAGGAAGGAGATGGAGAAGGAAGGAGATTGAAGGGGGAAGGAAAGAAGGAAGGAAGGAAGGAAGGAGAGAGAGATTGAAGGGGAAGGGATGGAGATGGAAGGAGGGAAGGAACATTGAAGGGGAAAGGAAGGAGATGGAGAAGGAAGGAGATTGAAGGGGGAAGGAAGGAAGGAAGGAAGGAAGGAAGGAAGGAAGGAAGGAAGATTGAAGGGAAAAGGAAGGAGATGGAGAAGGAAGGAGATTGAAGGGGGAAGGAAAGAAGGAAGGAAGGAGAGAGAGATTGAAGGGGAAGGGATGAAGATGGAAGGAAGGAAGGAACATTGAAGGGGAAAGGAAGGAGATGAAGAAGGAAGGAGATTGAAGGGGGAAGGAAGGAAGGAAGGAGAGAGAGAGATTGAAGGGGAAGGGATGAATGGAAGGAAGGAAGGAAGGAAGATTGAAGGGGAAAGGAAGGAGATGGAGAAGGAAGGAGATTGAAGGGGGAAGGAAAGAAGGAAGGAAGGAAGGAGAGAGATTGAAGGGGAAGGGATGGAGATGGAAGGAAGGAAGGAAGATTGAAGGGGAAATGAAGGAGATGAAGAAGGAAAGGGGTTGAAGGTGGAAGGAAAGAAGGAAGGAAGGAGAGGGAGATTGAAGGGGAAGGGATGGAGTTGGAGATGGAAGGAAAGAAGGAAGGAAGATTGAAGGGGAAAGGTAGGAGATGGAGAAGGAAGGAAATTGAAGGGGGAAGGAAGGAAGGAAGGAAGGAGAGAGAGATTGAAGCGGAAGGGATGGAGATGGAAGGAAGGAAGGAAGGAAGGAAGGAAGATTGAAGGGGAAAGGAAGGAGATGGAGAAGGAAGGAGATTGAAGGGGGGAGGCACTGCCAAGGACACACAAGCAGCTCTGCACAATTGCCCGGGGAGGGGGAGGAGGCTCTGGCAGAGAGCCTGGTGGAGAGCCTGGTGGAGAGCCTCCGGGGCATCGGAAGTCAAGCGGAGGATCCGTGCACCTCGGAGCCGCCGGCTGCCCTCTCACACCCGCCAACCTGGAGCCCCCCATCCTCATCCCGGCACTTCTTGACCTCTCCCAGCCGCCCCCGGGACCTGCCCGCCCCTCCAGCCATCGCAGTGGTGGGGTCACAGGAGTTCCTTTCCATGCCACCCAGCCCATCACATGCGAGAGGGGTGTGGCCGGAGCACCAGCTCCCGCTCGGAAGGCACTGCTTCTCCCCTCCTGGCCTAGCCGGCTGGCCTCTGATGCACATGCGGGCATCACTGCCACCTTACCCTCTTCCCCACCCCCTGGCCGCTTCCGAGGCCCGGAGCCTGGCAAGCCAGAAAGGAGCCGCTCCTGCCCGGCAGCCCCATGGCTGCACCAGGTGCCAGAGGGCCAAAGTGGCCTTCGATGGTGAGGGATGCGGGCTGGGCGGTGCTGGGGAGACTCCCGCGCAGTGTGGAGGGTGGCCGGGGGCGGAGCATGGCCGGGCAACCAGGAGGCATTGAGACCGGCTCGGCATCGCAGCTCAGCTCAGCCGGCAGCAGCGGCAGCGGTTTTCTTGCCCTTCTCCTCTCCTTCCTCCTGTTGCCCCCAAAGTGGCTTGGGTGGGAGCCGGGAGAAAGAGGGGTGCCTGGGGGGAGGAGCTGGGCTGGCGGAGGGGCTGGCGGGCTGCACGGCACCACCCCCCACCGCAGCTCCATTGATGGACGGAGGACCAGGCCGGGCAGTGAGGGGGCAGCAGGGACAGTGGCAGCGATGGCCACTGCTGCATCATCGGGGGTCCCCGCCACCCCCACGCTGCCCAGCCTGGTCGTCTGTCCATCAATGGAGCCACGGTGGGGGTTGGTGCCATGCCGCCTGCCAGCCCGGCTGCTCCCCCCGGGCACCCCTCTTCCTCCCGGCACCTGCCTGCGCTGCCTTGGGGGCAACAGGAGAAAGAAGGAGAGGAGAAGGATGAGAAAACCACTGCCGCCACCCCCGCCGCCACCTGCTACCTGGCCTCACCCTCCGCCCATCCGATAGAGCCGTGGTGGGGGCTAGTGCCGTGTGGGCTGCCAGCCCCTTGTCCAGCCTGGCTGCTTCCCCCCCAGGCAACCCTCTTGCCCCGGCGCCCACCCGAGCCACCTTGGGGGCAGTAGAAGGAAGAAGGGGAGGAGGAAGAGGATGGCAAGAAAGCTGCCGCCAGCACTGGGCCCCAGGAGGCGGCTCTCCTCTCCTACCTTTGCTGAATCTCCTTCTTCCTTCCCGGCAGCCTGGACTCCGGTGCGCCTTCCTGGCCAGTGGGTCCAATAGTCGGGCTGGCTGGGGATCGCAGGGGCTGGTTTCCCTTGGGACGTGGCTTGCAGGAGGGCTGGCCCAAGGCTTCCCTGCGTGGCTCCAAGGCCACAAGTCCCTGCCACGCTTCTTCCATGGGGTGGGGCACCTGGGCACAGGACCAATCAGGAGCCCTGCAGGAGGTAAGTCCGCCTGACAGAGAGAGAAGGGAAGCGAAAGTGCCCCCCCCTCTCTGCAAATGGCGGAGGAGGCCATGCAGAGACTGATGTGGAGCAGTGTCTCGGTTCCTAAGACCATCAGAAATATGTGTTTTCCGATGGTCTTAGGCGACCCCTGTGAAACCATTGTTCAACCCCCAAAAGGGTCGCAACCACAGGTTGAGAACCACTGACTCAGAGAGACAGTTGTTCTGTTCATTGGATGTAGTCAAAGCAAAGGCTTTCCAGTCGTGTCTTTTTTTTATAACAAATTTTATTGTTTTTTAACTTTTACAACAGAATGCTCAAGACACACCGTGGTGGTTAGGTGATCAATCATCCAAAAACAAAATCATATAATAGCTCAACTAAATACATTAAATGTTCCCTCTCTATTTCCCTCAAATAATATAACCTATTTAACATAATCCATTTCTACATTACATATCTATAAATCCTAATCCTCTTTTGAATATTAATTTACAGTTACCATAGTCCAATTTAATCTTCGATAAACATATTATCACTTCGGGTATCCCTTCTAAAATACTAATCCAGATATATTCTAATTCACAATCTCATAAATCATTGATTTTATCACAAATCTCTCTTATTTCTTCAGATAGTATTTAAATCTCATTCAAATAATTATCATGTCTAAAAAAAAGAACACACCTATTATTACACAAAACATCGTCTTACTAACTTAATACATTCAATTAGTTGTTAAAGCAATCCGAACTTCTAAAAACCTCTTTCATATTCTTATTCTCATTCCATTACAAAATAATTTTCATACAAATAAACATATTATTCCAAAAAGTACATTCTTACTCTGTTTAACATATATATTCTAATAATCACAAATTTTCAACTCTAAATCTTAGTCCTTAAATCAATCCATATTTCTCAAAACTTTTTTAATCCATTACATATAATTTTAAATTTCTCTTTTTAGTCTTATTCTGGCTTTCTTTTTATGCCAAGAAGGTTTCCATAACAAAGCCTCTATTTCAGCAAATAGATCTCCTATTATTGCTTGTAATGTCATTTGGGTCAGTAAAAGACCTCCCATCATCTGTTTTTGATGCCTGGCTCCTGTCTGCTGGATAAAACACTCGATCATGTCCAATTTTATAATTAGTAGAGGATTATCAAAGTTGTCATAATTCTTCAATAGTTGTAATTTCAAGTCCATTTCTGTTAGTTTTGCAATTGTAGATAGTTTAGTTACAATCATTTTCTGGTCATCCAAAGTCTCCATAGGTTGTATGTAAATTAATTCCTCTTCTATTGCTTTTTGGTCTGTAGAATGATCAAATAGAGTCTGAAGGTCAGTTTGTAAGTTCACAGTAGAATTTCTGTTTATTATTTCTGCAGTTCTCTCTCTTATTTGGGAACATATTTCCTCAGTAGCTTCATAATTTTTTCCAGTATGAGTTTACAGTTGAGTTGTGAATATGGTTTCTCCATTTCAGTAGTAACACAAACAAGAAATGGTTGCAGTTTTAAATTTCTCCACAAGATGTCCTCAGTAAACTATGAAAGTCTCTTCCAGACACCAAGTATGAGATTAGCAAAGTCAAAGAGCTATGGAATCTCTTTTCTGGCTTCTCATAGAGTTGTTTTTTTTTTCAAACAATAAAGATTTATCCCTTTTAAAAAATAAGTCCAAAACACAGGAAAACAATATTCTCCAGCTTAGAAGGTATAATAATAAAGTTTTATGATAAGGACTTTTCCAGGGCCCCCAAGTAACCAAAAATAAAAATAGTCAAGAAGAAGTTTTTTCCTTTGTTATGGAAAGCTCTTTTCCCCAGATAAACAAAGAAAGCTCTTTCAAAGCAGGGAAGTAATTCCAAAAGGCTTTTAACAGGAGAGTAGTTAGGCAAAGAGAGAGGGAAAAATCTCACCGGGATCATCCACAATGGTTTCTTAACGCTTAGATGTTATTTTGACTTTCGGCTGGAGCAGCTAAATGATCAACCATGTTATTGGCCAATCTTTTCTCCGTTGGCCCTGAGGAGCTGCCTCGGACCACGAAGGGAGCTGCCTCCTCCCCCCCCCTGCAATCAACGAGAGTCCTCCTCATCAGTAGTCACCCCTCCAGGGTGACTTTTTGACTCAATTAAGGGTCTACCAACAGAGGAAAGGCAGATAACGAAGAGAGAAACCTCTTTGTATACCTGCAGCCACTGCAACCCAAAACCGGAAGTCCAGTCATGTCTTGAGGGTACTTTACACAATTCCTACCCCGAGGAGAGTTGGAACTGAATCAGGGGTCTTCAAACTTGGTCCTTTTATGACTTGTGAACTTCAGCTCCCAGAATTCCTCAGCCAGGGTGCCTGGCTGCGGAATTCTGGGAGCTGAAGTCCACAAATCATAAAAGGGCCAAGTTTGAAGACCCTTGTCCTAAATTGTCTTTTCCAGATCTATGATTTTATGATTCATTATTGATGAACTACAACTCCCAACTACCATAGCCAATGTGACCAAAGGTGAAAGTTGCAGAAACAAGCATTGGGAAGCTGGTCCATAGTCTTATCTCTGAGGTTGATTAAGTAATTTGAATCAGGAGGCCTAAGATATTAGTTTCAATTATCATGCAAGTTTTAATTTGAGTGCCTTTTTTCTTCATGAAGCCTTATCTGTGACGAGCTTGAAAATTTGTAGTAATTAACTTGTACTTTCAAATGTGCATTTTATTTTAATCTAAGCAATGCAGTTGTGTAATTTTAGAACAGAACAGAACAGAATAAAATAGAACTAGAAAGTCCAGCCCCCTGCTCAAGCAGGAGATCTTACACCATCTCAGACAAGTGATTGTCTAGTCTCTTTTAAAAAATCTCCAGTGATGGAGCACCCATGATTTCTGGAGATAAGCTGTTCCACTGGTTAATTGTCTTCACTGTTAGGAAGTTTCTCCTTAATTCCAGGTTGCTTCTCTCCTTGATCAGTTTCCAACTATTGTTTCTTGTCCTTCCCTCTGGTGCTTTGGTGAACAACCTGACCCCTCCTGCCTTGTGGCAGCCCCTCAGATACTGGAATACTGCTTTTAGTAAAATGTGTATTCCCATTTTTCTCCCTTTTGCATTTTTGTTTGCCTTCAAAATACTGTACTGTATATCCGGGGTCCCCAACCCCCAGTATGTGGACTGGCAGCAGTCCATGACGTGCCAGAAACTCGGCCATACAAACAAGCAAAGCCCCATCTGCAGGATGTAGGCAGAACACAAAACCACACCCCATCCAGTCCGTGGAAAAACCTTTCTCCAGGGAACCGGTCTCTGGTGCCCAAAAGTTGGGGTGGGCAATTCTGTATATTAAAGTTACAAATGATTATTGGCAATCTTGTTTCAGTTGGGAGAGTTACCACCATACTTATAAACAATTGAATACAGAATTTGGGTTTCCGTCAAGAATTTTTAAGTGTGAACCTTATATCTGTTCTTTCAGTTAACACCAGTTGGAACCACCATCTTCACTGGATTCTCTGGGAACAAAGGTGCCACAGATATAGATGATGGACCCAATGGCCAGATAGAGTATGTCATCCAATACAATCCCAGCGATCCAGTATGTGAAATTTTATTTTCAGTAAATATTGTTGGAAGAATTTTTTTTAAAAAGCAAAATAAATATACATATTTTATTCCTTTATTAATTTAAATGTATATTGAAATGTTTAAGTGTATTTTCAACTCAGGTTTTGTTTGACTACTATGAATGGAACAAAGCAATATTCTTAAAAGAGATTTTATGGTGGTGGTAGTTCTTTGAGTCAGTTCTGGCTCCTGATGACTACATGAACAAATCTCTGCTTATAATCACGAAGTCAACATATTGAATCCAGTGAATGTAATAGGTTTTATTTGCACTTTGTAAAGAATATTGGCAAAATAATAGACTGTTCAGAATGGTTTTCCCAATAAGATTGAGCTATATGAAACAATCTTTCTGTCTATGATATATGGATTTATTTCTAATGGGGCTTTTTCAAAGCCAGATGACTTTAGTTTAGATGGTGAGTAGAAAACCATAGGAACGAGTTATCAAATGTCAGTTATCCATGAAGATAGATACCTACCCCATAGGATCCTTGAGGCCAGAGGGATCTCAAAATATGTTAATATTTTTTCTACCTGTCCTGTTAGCAGGAGCTGTATACCTGGGTCCCAGCCAAAAGAGATTTTTTTACCTGTTGGAATTCAGAATGACAGCCTTCTCTGCCATGGCCAGTCTTCAAATTTGACACAAATAAAATAAAAATAAATAATAAGTCTGGGACCTTGATAGTAATGATTTTATGATCAGCTTGAGTATTTATGAATGTCCTTGGCTCCTATTTTAATACTATTCCTGTTTTTAATTTTGTTTTTTTTTTCTATTCTAACTGTTAACTGCTCAATTAAATTAATTAACTGATGAAAGAAAGAAAAAGAAAGAAGGAAGGAAGGAAGGAAGGAAGGAAGGAAGGAAGGAAGGAAGGAAGGAAGGAAGGAATTCTACTGTAGTCAAACTAAAATGCAATTTTAATGAAGAGTTAAATGTATATCTGGGTAGACCAGTCAGGTCCACTACAAAGTTTGAATGACTTTGAAGGAAGGCACATTATGATGCCCTCTCTCTTTATTTAGTGACCACAAACCATGTGACAGAGAGAGAGAGAGAGAGAGAGAGAGAGAGAGAGAGAGAGAGAGAGTACGAAGATCACTGGGTGCTGCTGTTTCATTCAGATGAAATTCTCTTGTACAGCAATGCATTGTTGTCAGGTGTAAAAATCTGGTTATGCACGCCCAAATGTTCATGAAGTTCATGCATTGGTTGAAAATTGATTTTCTGTTTATTACCTTCGTATTCGCGAACAGTTGATAACTGATGCCGTTAAAAAGGAGCAGCTGTATTTGGTAACCTGTGAGCTCCAGAAAGTTCATAGCCTTTGCTCTATAAATCTAATATATTTGAGGTCCTAACTATATAGGGGATTACTGTTCGTGATCTAATATATGTTTCTTTCCACTCACAGTCTTTCATTAAGCACCAATGTTTAGTGAAATGTTTCTACATCACTAAAGATCCTTGCAATTTTTCAAGTTACATTGTGCAGAGATGGAGTGACCAATATATTAAATTCAAATAAATTAAATTAAATACATTAAATACATGGAAAAAAGATGTAATTTACATGCCTCACTTTTAACCTATCAGCAGTACAGTATACAATAATCATAATGATATTAAAGTTAGGCTGTGTGAACAGGCTTTATTTCTCCAACAGTTAGCTATTATTGTCAATTTGCATTAAGTCACTGTAGACCTCTTTCTTTGATTTATTTCTGTTTGTATCTAATATGAAGTGTTTTTGTTACTCACTTATAGTTGAAAGTAAAAGCTTGGTTGTATTTTGTCTTGTGATCTTTGAGAATGAAGTTTTATTTCACTGGAATGAAATTAAGCATTATCATTGTCCGTCCTTTTAAAAATTTGCTAAGTACAGTTTTAACACCAAACATGTTTTAGATGTAATTAAAGTTCTGGTTTTTCTTTTTTAAAGAAATTCACCAGTTTATGTCGATAAAAACTAGATAATTCAAAGTTAAAAGTAGAATGTGTGCAATAATGTACATTTTTTTGTAGCTAGAGGCATTGTCATTAATTGCCACTGGTCACTGGTCTTAAACTGTTAACTCATCATTTCCTACAATTCTTTATCTATCCTTCCCCCCCCTCCTTTTTTTTTCTTTTGCAGACATCAAATAGGACTTTTGACATCCCTCTGACATTGTCTGGAGCAATAGTTTTGCGTGAGAGATTAAATTATGAAGAAAAGTCACGTTATTTTGTCATTGTCCAAGCAAATGTGAGCATGATGTTTTTGGGGTGTTTATTATGTATATGATTGCTTTGGAAGAAAACTTGAAAATATTTAGATGTTTTATCTTGTCATGTTTCAAGGAAGCAACACATTATTTCTCAAATTTCCCATTGAATTTTTGCAAGGGTTGAATATTAGTTTAGACATCGAAATGAAGAGCTGTACATCAAATGTCTCACAGAGTTTTGTCCAAATTAGAAAGACATTAAGAGGTAATAAATATGCTGATGATGCTCAATTGTTTATCTCAGCTCTTTGATGACCAAATGATACTCTCTGTGTTCTATTCAAGTATCTGGAGGCTGTGGAGGAATAGGATTCAGCAAAATCCCAGTTTTGTGTGCCCGTTGTGTCTTGTATCAAGCTTAGCTTGCTGTCACTCATGCCTTAATCCATCTCTGTACTGCAACACATTCTGTCTGGGGTTTCTCTTGAAAATATCTGAAAACTATAATAGGTAGCTAAGGGCACAGTGTATAATATCACTATTTGCAGACTGAATTAACTCCCAATAGACTTCTAAATTGAGTTTTCAAGGTGTTGATTATCATCTATAAAGCCCTACCTGGAATAGGAGAAACTTATTTTCATGACCACTTTTCTCCTATTTCATCTGCCAGTCCCTCATGTTTTAGTAGGATGGACATATTTTAGTCCTTCCTTGAAGCAATGTCATCTGAAGGCACCTAGGAAATGTGCCTTTTCCATTACAGCACCCAATCCCTGGAATAATCTCTTTAATATATAGTTGGCTCTCACCCTGTTGGTCTATGGAAAGATCATAAAAACTTATGCCTTTCCTTGGGCATTGGGGCCCAGATGATTGAAGCTACCATCAGGAAGATATAAAGCAAATTTGAGTTGATGATTGCCTATTAATTGCTATTGTTGTGATTTTAGCCATAATTGCTTTGTTGTTTGCTTACTTGATTGTTTGCTTATTGCATACCTTTCAAAGTTTGAGTAGGGTGGCCATATAATTTTTTTAATAAATAAATATTTCAGATCTCTGAGTGATGAGATAGCACTTCCATGTCTGAGGATCAGCCTAATGCTTTTGTTGTAGCACTGTCTTTCAGATATTATTTCAGTGTATACATAACATGCATGCATACCTATCCTTTTTCAGTAGAAAGCATAAAAAGAGAGTAATAAACAGTAAGCCAAATAAAGGAGACACATTAAATAAGAAAGAAAAGCTAAAGCATAATCAAAACTATTTTATATCAATACTATGACTATTCTTCTCCATAATTTTCTACCATTGCTTGAACCAAGTCGATACACTATTTAAAAAATTGCCTTCTCACTTTATTGTTTGTGAGGATTTCATCAATTCCATTGATGCAATGCAATTATTTTTACTTTTGCACACACCAATAAATAACCTAAATGATAACTATTCATAGTTTTTGACAATATATTTTCTTCCTCTCATTCAGAATAAAAATCTTGTCCTTCACATCATTGCATGCATTCATGAACTCTGCTGCACAGAAAGTAATAACACCTATTTTATCTTCCTCTTTTTCTTAGTTTTACTGATATAGAAGAGACCTATTTTATTTATTCAATTTTATTTGTGTTCTTTATCATTTATTCCTTTTACATTCCAACTTATAATCTTCTATATGACAGGACATCATAGATATTGACTTCTACCCAGCTTTACTCAGCTGAGGCTTTTACATAACACTTTTTAGTAGACAGAAGCAGCACAAAATAGAAGATAAATGAAATATATGCAACCTAAGATCTTTAATCTAGTAGCTATCATAGTTATCTGCATCCTACTAGAAGGTGCTGGCAGTATATTGAGACATACTCAGGGTACCAGGAAAGTACATATATATAAAAAATAACATGCATGTAATTCCAATATGGGTTGTCTTTCTGACATAAATGGTAATAATAATTTTGTGTGACTTTAATGTCATTTGCCTATATTATTCAGCTTTGAGGTAGAAGCTTTGGAAGACATTTTTCCTAATTAGGTCCAGTTGCATTTACATATATACATATACACATACATATACATTTACATATACATATACACAGGGCTTTTTTTGTCATAGAACGCCCAGAACGGAGTTCCAGCACCTTTTTTGGATGGAACCTTGTAGAGTAGGCAAGGCGGGTTGTATGACATGTGTGAGTTCTGGCACCTTTTTTTTTCTACCAAAAAAAGCACTGCATATACATATACATATACATATACATATACATATTATAGGAAACAATTTATAACACATTATATAATAAAATAAGTTACTTTATTATAGGTCCAGACCAGCAACATAAAGTGCAGATTTAAAATAAGTAACTATTTGTAGATGATAGGTAAATCTACAATAATCATTATACAGTATAGCAAAACAATGAAGTCAGTTAATAATTGCATTGGGCCAAGTCTTAAACCTTCCTAGTCCCAGAAAAATAATATTTTTCCCAAATCAGATGTTTAGTTTACAAGCAGAGCTAGTATGTATTCCCCTCATTTCTGAATTGCACAGATTACCTTCAAGTTACTTAAACTGCAGAAAGGTTGATTCATCTTTGTAGAATTCCTACTCTCATGTTTGTTAATTAAAAGATATGAATTACCAAGAAACAGATTCTGGCTGAATATTCTAGAGCAATTCAACAAAGCAACTCATCATGAATGTGAGCAGCAACTGGACAACATCTATAAAGTATAACTTAATTAGAATTCCTGCTTTGAGCAGCAGTTAGAATTGATGGTCTAAATCTGAGGTGGGGAACGATGGTGGGGAACGATGGCCCATTATGACTTGTGGACCCTAACTCACAGAATTCCTGGGAGTTGAAATCTACAAGTCATAAAGGGGGCACCATTCCCCACCCCTGGTGTAAATAGCCTTTTTTGACACACCAGGGCTCAGATTCTTTGCTGCCAAACTTCTGCTGCAGAAGTTCCAATGATCTGAATAGTTTCTTCTAAGACTATAGTTACAATTTACTTAACTCAAACTCAGCCCTCCCTTCCTCTTTTCCCCTTTACTAGATATGACACAGTAAGGAAAGGGAATGAGATGGGAAAGAGCGAATGCTAAGAGAGGATGAGGATCAGAATATTACTGATTGGAATCATAAGGGGCTTCTGCCAGGCCTGAATATGTACTGCTATTTCTACTTCTGTCCATAGTTTCAGATTAATTTGCAATGGTGCTGTCATTTCCTGCTCCTCTGCTGTTAACCTATATACTGTAAGCATATGTGTTGCTGCTGCTTAATTGTCTTCCATCTAGCTTCTTAATGCTTGTGAGATTCGTGTGCCCTTGGAGAATTTCATTTATCATATAGCTAATACCTCCTAGAATAAGCAGTTTGGTTCCATCTGAGTGTAGCCAGTTGGAGATTTTAAACTTTCTCCAGTTTTCTTCTTTTTATTTTTCAATTGATTCAAGAGAAACTGACAGAAAGTAGGAATGGTACGTATGGATGTCTTCCATTAATCTGAATGCCCCTCTTCAATTGTTCAGTTACCATGAATAAAGCTGTAACTGTCATTCTGAAATACTCTATAATTGTTACTTTATAACAATATATGTAATAATATTTCATTACAGTTCTTTAGTCATAAGATTAAAAACAGAATTAGTAAATTTAAAATTAAGAAACTGCAGTATGATAATCTTCCTACAAACTTTAGTTGGCATACCATATGTATTGGACTGAGTTCATTTTTCCTGCAGAGTATTTAATCTTTTCTGTTTGAAAAGCAACAGAATTGACTAATTCTTCTTTCAGAAAGCAGAATAGATGGAGCATGTTTATCAGGGCTGACTGATAAATGATTCAATAATTAAAACCATAGAAAGTTTGTAGAAAGAAGGGGGATTAAACTCGCTTGTAGTTCTGTGAAGAAAACAATACTTATTGCCCCTAAATTTACAAAAAGAAATTTTAATCACAAAGTCTTTTTTATTTGTTCCTATCCTCAAATATTTCAGGGGAGAGGGAAGAAAACCCTTTTTCATTTTTGCAAGTTGTGTTTCGCACATGGCTGATAGTAGATTTCTTTGCTGTTGGATTAATTACAGTACCTTTTTTCTCAGAGTTATTAAAGAATCACAAAAAGTTAGATTCTGCATTCAACATTCTCTGAGACACATTTGTATATTTGTGTTTGATGTCAGCTAACATCTCACAGAACTATTCAAGGAGTTGAATAACTTGGAACACCAGGAAAGGAGAAAGAGGCTTAATGGGAAAATGTAGAGAAGAGAAGAGATGAGGATCTTGAAATAAGTATATAATGAGAGAGATAGAAACAGACATATACTTAAAGTAATTGGGGAAAGAATATGTATGATATGATTGAGAAGAAAATTACTGACAGGAAGAAATAAAAATAAATCCAACTTGCCACCTGATTTAAGAAAAGAAAGTAAATCTTTCATCTACGTTCTACTGCTATATGGTCCTATCTGGAGTCTGGCAGTTCATTACTTCTGTTCATAAGAACATCACAGGATTCAGTCTGAAATTGCATGTTATGAAATGATAAATAATTTTTTTACTGGTAGTCCTCAAACTATAACCACAATGGAGCCCAACATTTCTAGTTGTCAAATCAATGGTCCATTTGTCAAATCAATCATTAAGTGAATTTTGCCTCATTTTATGACCTTTCTTTATGCCACAGTTGAATCGCGAATCATGCAGTCATGACTGACTTCTCTCATTGGATTTGCTATTTGGAAGCCAGCTGGGAAAGTTACAAATAGTGATCACATGACACCAAGACAGTACAACTGTCATAATGACATGCCAGTGGCCAAGCACTTGAATTTTTATCATGTGACCATGGGGATGCAGAAATGGTCATAAGGGTGAAAAGCGGTCATAAGTCACTTTTTTCAAAGTTGCTGTTGTAACTTTGAATAGTCAGTAAATGAATGGTTGCAAGTCAAGGACTACCTGTATTGAAAGATATCATTCTTTTTGAAGGAATTGCAATAGGCTTTAAGCATTCTGTTTTCTACACAGGATCGAGCTCAAAATCTGGTGGAACGAAGAACAAGCACAGCCACCCTCACTGTTGATGTCCTTGATGGGGATGACCTTGGACCAATGTTCCTTCCATGTATATTAGTTTTTAACACTCTGGACTGCCGGCCACTCACTTATCAAGCTAGTTTGCCAGAACTCACTGACCCTGTAAGTATAAGCATGTTAACTGAATTCATTCATTCTGCATCTGTATTTAGTCATCACTAATTTTGCAGCACAAGCTTACAATCAGGAGACTCAACAGGGACCAGCCATATATCCTGCTCTGTCAGACACAGCCTCATTTTTGCAGCTGCATGCAAACTGCAAAGTCTGATTTATCAGACTCTTAGTGGATTCTTGTCAAGCTTCACTCCCAGACTGGCAATAAATCATACACTTCCAGACACTTAACCCTTAATTCAACTCTCAGTTAGACTTGGCAAAAGTCTCCAGGTATGACTTGGTTAAATTGATGTCTTTATTGCACAGAAGAATGGAACCTCAAACATGACACTGGATTATTCATCTTACTATAAAAAAAATTCTTATAAACATATACTCTAGGTTATAACATTCCTGATTTTCTAAATTGACTGGTCACTTGATGGCTTGGGAGGTGATGTGATGGTATGTGGAAAAGACTTTGGGAGGCTGAGTAAAGAGATGCTAACTGATGAACAGATAAGAGACAGCCTAGCCCACAGCTGGATAGTTGGTAGAGCAAGAAAATCAGAAGAGACCCTCCTTAGTTTCTCAGGCTATAAAGGAGACAGAGAGAGAAATGTACTTTCTGAATTGTAAGATTAAGTCAATGTAATTTTATATAAAATAGAATTGGGTAATTTGATTATGTTATGTTAGAGAATTTTAATTTCTCTATTGGTGAAAAATAAATCAGAAGCTCTCACAGTTGACTGCATTTAGCTGATTCAAATAACTTTATATTTATATAAAAATATTTACAATACCATTCTTCTTTACAGCAACATAGTTTGATGAAGACTTCTTACAGAGACAGACCAGAGACAAAACCAGAGACTGGAAAATCCAGTTCCTAACTCAAAACTCTTTTTCACAGACTCAGTAGCACTTTCTTCACATTGGCTGACTGAGTTACCACATGACTCTTCCTGCTCATGAATATTCCAACACTCCTCCCTTCATGACAGGAAGAGACATCAGACCTATTGACTTAACACATTTTCCATAGTGAACATTATCCAATGGTTTAGTCATCATGTCTGCCAAATTATCCTCAGAAGAACAATGATGTAAACTAATCAATTTTCCTTTTACAGCTTCCCTGACATTACAATACTTAATGTCTACATGTTTACTTCTATTCTTCACCCTGTCACCAGTTGCCATTTTTATACAGGCAGCGTTGTCTTCAAATACCTTTACAGATTCTTTTACATTAATATTTAAATCTTGCAACAACTGTACATACCATGTTACTTCAGAACACAATTCAGATAAAGCAATAAACTCTGCTTCCGCTGTTGAAATAGCAACAGTTGTTTGTTTTCTGTACTTCCATCCAATCAGAGTCCCTCCAAACAATATTATAATCCCAGAATTTGATTTCCTTGTGTTTATGTCATTTGCATAGTCACTATCGACATAACACTTTAATTTCAATTCCTCAGTAATCTGTATTTGAAGATCCAAATTTATAGTTCCCTTTAAATATCTGAGAACCCTTTTTACAGCCATCCAATGTAACTTTGTAGGTGCAACAGTAAAACGACTCAAAATGCTTACTGCGCAAGCTGTCTGGTCTGGACCACTGTGATAGATATAACAAACTCCCTATTGCTAAGTGATATATCTCTTGATCACAGGTTTCACCTTTGTCTGCACTTAAACTATTATAAAAATCTGCACTCATGGGTGTGGGAGCAGTATTGCAATCCTTCATATTATATTTCTCCAATAACTGCTCAATTTTTCTCCTTTGACTGAGAATATAACCACCTTTTTCATTTTTCTGTATCTCTACACCTGCTTTTACTTTCCGGAGAACTAGGGAGGGTCCCACGTTATTCCACCCCTATCATGCCTTCAGACTCAGATTTTGTTTATCAGACTGTTGACTGATAAACAATTAAGATTATTCCCACTTGGTGCTAAATGTGTTACTATGGCCATTTCCATATGTTGCTTGCTGACTTCTTCCATGGTGATGTGGGAATGATAGAAAGATATTACAGCACTTTGATAGGTGAGAGAGGTCCCATCATTGGATAACTGTCTTTGTAAGAATAGGAAATGAACTTATAGCTGATTAGCTTGGCTTCTCATAATGTACTCAAGTTCTATGACCTCAGTGGACTATAGGATTAGTTCATCTCATGCATATGGAAAGGACTCATCACCATTACCACCATCACTGTCTATTGATCAACTGGTTGAGGACCTTGCGATACTTTGTTCGTGTAATAGTCCTAGAAATAATTTCTTGGATCTGTTGTTGCTATAATATAAATCATCCCCAAAGTGCCAATCCTGTAAAGGAAGCTTTCCTAGGATATAGAAAAAGTATTATTTTTATCCTTTGTTAAAAATACATATGTAAACACATTCTAATTATAATAGATGTTTCTGCATTTTGAATCAGTAGATTTGAATAATGTGAAGTGCTAAAAATGAAACAAATTCTTGAGGAACTTGTAATGGATTTTCTGGATGCCAATGCCAAAAAATTGGCATATTTAGAATGCCAATATTTTGTCTTCTTTTCCTGCCATAATGATGCTCAAATGGCTATCTAAATATAATGAGAACATCCATATTAATCATGTGGAATATTTGTGATGTGTTATATATCTCAGTAATGGGGGGAAATAGTACTTTGCTTGCCTTCAACCAATAAACATTCTGATTCTAAGCAACAGAAGCAGCATATCGTACAAAGCTGTTACCTACCGAACAATTGAATATAGGGTTCGCTTCTAAATAAACACAAGCCTAAAACATAATTGCATAATTTAAAATCACAAAGACTGTGGAGTTTCATTTGTTTCAGAAATAAAGTATACATACATTCCAGCTGTGATGAAATGCCAACAGATCTTGGCAGCTCCAAAGAGGGTAGCAAGATAGTTAAAGGGAAGGAATGGGACCATAAGAGATTCTGGAATCCAGGGGAGGAATAAACATGAGAACTGAAATTCAAAATAATTCCACCTGAATTACACTAGATATAAGTTGTATGGATGATTGCTTTGGTAGGTTTTCAAGATTCTGTTACATTAACCTACTAGCAATAAAGATATTTCTAGAGATTTAAGTAGCTCATGTTCCCCAGGTTTTTCAGCCTTGGAAGTCTTGACATTATGGAAAGGTCAAGAGCTATCTATAATAAATTGTTTCTGTCTTATTTTCAATCTCATAATTATTCTTCATTACGGAGAGTTAGCAGATCTTTTGTTATTTTGTTAGCTCTTATTGTCTGCTCCTATGGTTCTGCTTAAAATAATCCATTCCCAACTAGAGGGAAGACAGCCACAAGATTACTGGTCAACAGTAAGGAATATTGATATTCATGCTTTCTGGTATAAAAATAAGATGAGAGGAGAGCAGAGCAGAGCAGAGCAGAGGAGATAACCTTTATTGCCATTTTTTTTACTGTGGGCACAACGGCACACATCAAAAATGAAATTTAGTTGCCCACTCTCAAAGTGAAACATATACATGACACACACCTAAACATACTATGTACAACATATGTATAGACCCACACCCCTACATATACACAGAGTTGTTAGATAAGCTTCAAGTTAGACTCTGATTGAGCAGGTCTAAGTGAGTCACCTTGGGCAGTCTTGTGATGTTATTTGGGCTAAGTTTAATTCTGTTACTTCTGATAAAGCGAACAAGTTCCTCCAAACTGTAAGTTCAGCCACCCATCTGCTAAAGGCTGCCCAGGAGGTGACTTCTGGGTTGGTCTATAGTGTCTATGAAGATTCTCAGTCATCCAGGTCATGGTTGTCTCAAAGATGCTTTTTGAAAAAGCAACTGATCTATGTTTTTTTTTCTTGAAGAAGATATTTTGCTTCTCTTCCAAGAAGCTTCATTGATTCTGACTGGATGGGGGCAGGGGGAGATGGAAGGATTAGTTCTGACATCTATATGATAGTATTGAGGAGGGAGCAGTTCCTGAAGCATTGAATGTTTGGAAACAATTGTTTTTGCACTAAATATAATGCAGGGACTTTGTCAATAATTTCTGCAAATGTTCTCGTGGAGAAAATATAACTCATCAAGGTTCTGTATATATAAAAGAAAAGTTGGTTTGCTTCTAAGTTCTGCTGATCTTCATACAGCAAGCTTGATGTGTGTTTTACCACACACAAACTGTGTTTTGTTTGAGATGGACAACAATAGTGTAGTCATCATTGTATAAAAGATGGATTTGGAATATCTAAAATGAAAGTTCGAGGTTTTGATTGTCAGCCTGAGTACATCTTTTTCATGTATAATTATAGAATGCCCATATGCCAAACTCTTTGTGTTCCTTTATGAATAATGAAATGGTTGTTGTCTCTGCTAGCAATTCTTCCAACTGATATCTTTAATCTTTTCTGGATTTATAGGGCTTGATGCTTAAATGTTGACAAGATGTGCAATAGAGATTTTACTGATATAACTGCAAGAGTAATTCTTACAGAACCTTTCAGTGAAATGTTCTACACGCAGTGAGTCTAATAGGAATAATAGGATTATAGTGTCGGTTATTTGCAGATTGAGTCCATTGGCACTTGTTTCAGGATGTGCACATTTAAAAAAAAATATTGATATGCCAAATCCCAAATCATCCTTATGAAATATGTGTTCTGTAAATAATTAATGTTATTCAAATTAATGCAATTTGTTCTGATTCTGTTTTTTTTTAAGCATCAGTAAGCTTGGTCAAGTGCATGTGCACATATACCCGCACTCAGAAGAACTAAGCAAAACCAACTATTTACTCCAGACTTTCTAGACTGAAAGAGTACAATAAATAGATGGATCACTCTTCATTAATTCCATGCTAATATATTTTCTGCACATTTATTTAGTTTATTTAACATATGGCATCTACGGTCATTGATATACAACACTAATAAAACACATTATACATAAAACACAAATATAAGTTTAGAGTGTGTGAATAAAACAATAAACAAGATAAAATATTAAATTAGGGTAAAACGGCCACAATATAGCTCCATAGAATCACAATAAGATAGAAGTTATAACTCGATATCTAAGGAAGCTAACCATCTAACTGCTTCTGGTGTGACATTTGCTGTACAGTCAACTTATTAGAATAAAATTTATGTATACAGTAACACATTATGCATACAGTAACACATTATGAGGGTTGAACAAAAAGTAACATCTCTAACATTGTAAGCCATTAACAGAGAGCAGTAGAGATACATCAAAAGTTCATATATCTTCCTTATTATCTGTTATTTCATCTCAGTTGGTAGGAAGAAAAAGTTACTGTAAGGACCCACCCCAATTTGCAACTTAAGAAGACAGAACTCTTGGAATAATTCTTCCAACAGGCACCCTTTCTTAAGAGAAAATGGTTGCAGGCATTCAAGACAGGACTTGGGGTCCAAGCTCTCCCATTCAAGGTTTTAAGGGGTTCCCCAATAGCCCCACCCAATCACCCCCTTCTTCCAGCGACAGTCTCAGGCATTACACTCCCACCCCCTTTTCCTTACTGCCGGCTGGATGGAGACTTCAGAGAAAACTACATGAAAGGTAATAGCCCCATTGTTATGATTAGTCCTTTTGGTGATATCCACATCCACTCCCTTTGAAGTGTACTGAAGGAAGTGAGGGCCATAAAGTTCCTTTGTTTACCCCCTTCCCTTCATCATATGACAGAATCCAGAGAAGGCAGAAATGGGGTTTTCTATAATTGATAACTAGATATGAAATATAATTGGATTCTGACATCCTGCCCCCTCAAAAATAAGACAGATCCACCTGAAAGAAAACAAAACAGGTATAAAAGTTAATCAGGCTTGTTAGGATACTCTGTGTGAAACTTCTTTAATAGCTTTGGGGCTCTGACATGACGTTTATGGACCCACTTGTTTTGTGAGGCAGGGAGGTGTTTCCAGGCAACTAGGTACTGAGTCGCTCCGTGATATCTCCTAGAGTCAAGGATTTCCTTTATTTCGAAATGTTGTTCGCCCTCCACCATGATTGGAGGTGGTGGTGGGGGGATTTTTGGCTGTAAAGGTGACTGACGCTCTCTTTTCAGCAAGCTGCAATGAAAAATTGGGTGTATTTGCCTGAGATTTTTTGGTAATTCTAATTCTACTGTTACTGGGTTTATGATTCTTTTAATTGGAAAAGGCCCTATATGTTTTGGTCCAAGCTTTTTACAGGGCTGTAGGGACTTTAGGTATTTTGGAGATAAGTACACCATTTCTCCTATAATGAATGGTGTAGGCTCAACCCTTTTTTTATTGGCTTGTGCTTTGTATGCCTAGCTAGCTTCATCTAGTGCTTTTCTAACTATTGGCCAGGTGTTTTGTAATTGTTCCATCCATTCTTTCAGTTATGGGATTGTTGGTTCGTTTGGGGTTAATTCTGGCATGGGGTTGAAACTTTGACCATTGGCTATTTGAAAAGGAGTGTAACCTGTGCTGGAGTGGACTGCATTATTGTAGGCAACTTCTGCAAAAGGGAGTAAGTCCATCCAATCACTCTGCTAGAAATTAAGAAAACATCTCAAATATTGTTCAAGTACTGAGTTCATTTTTTCACCCCCCCCCCATTCCCTTGTGGATGATGGCTAGATGTCAGTCCCTGAGTGGTTCCTAACAGGGATAAGAATTCCTTCCAAAATGCAGACATAAATTGCATTCCTGTATCAGAGATGATGTGTTGGGGTGCCCCATGCAATCTGTAAATGTGCTGGACGAAAAGTTTCGCTAAGGCTTTTGCGGTGGGAATCTTTTGGCAAGGGATAAAGTGCACCTGTTTGGAAAACAAGTCTGTGACCATCCAGACAACAGTATTCCCATTGCTTTCTGGCAATTCCACTATAAAATCCATGGCTATTTCCCTCCAGGGGGCTGAAAGATTTACCACTGTTTGTAATAGTCCTGGCGATTTCCCTTGCAACCTCTTTGCAGTTGCACATTTTGGGCAGCTGGCCACATAGCTTTTTATGTCCTTTTTTATGGATGGCCACCAAAATTGCCGTTTAATTAAGTGTAAAGTTTTTACAAATCCAAAATGCCCTGCTGATTTTGTGTCATGGCAAAGCTGCATGCATGTGACTCTTTGGGTTGTTGGTATATATAACTTTTCCCCTACCCAAGGCAACCAGTCTCTCATTGTGCACACATTTTTGTTTTTCTGGAACCATTCATCTGTTTCCAAACTTTTCTGGAATTCAATTCCAGTTTGGCTGTCCAGTTGTGGTTTTAATTTAGCTTGGGTTCTGGTGGTTACTGGTGCTACCAGTTGTGATTCTGCCATCATTGGTTTAGAGTCTGTGGCTCGCGTGCTGTTATATTGGGGCATGCGAGATAATGCATCTGCCAGGAAGTTCTTTCTCACCGGTAAATGTTTGAGCTTAAATTGGAACTAGTGAAAATGCTGGGACCAGCGCTTTCAGGGCTTCCAAATTTTTGTGATCAGTCCACACCTGGAAGGGGATTTTGTTGCCTTCCAGAAACTGTCGCCACATGAGTAATGACCAACGTATCCCGTATGCCTCTTTCTCCCATATGGGCCAGCGCTGTTCTGTTTCCGTGAGTTTCTTGGATGTATACGCACAAGGTTGCAATACCCCTTCATCGTTTTCTTGAAATAGAACAGCCCCCACTGCCACATCACTTGCATCCACCTGTATTACGAAGGGCTTATCCATGCCTGGGTGCCTCAGTACTGGTTCAGCAGTACTGAGGGGTAGGGCAGTGCACTAATAAGTCAGTGAGGGGCAGGGCTATCTGGACAAATGATGGGATGAATTGGTAGCAAAAGTTTGCAAAGCCCAGGAAACTTTGTAGTTGCTTTCTTGTGCGGGGTGGTGCCCAATCTAATACTGCTCTGACCTTCCCCATTTCAATGCCCTGGGGGGGGTATCAATAACCTAGATAGTCTATCCTTTCCTGGTGGAATTCGCATTTTGAGAGTTTGGCATATAGGTGGGCGGCTCGCAGTTTCTTTAAAACCGCTCTGACAAGGTTGACATGTTCCTCTTTTGTTTCGGTGAAGATAAGAATGTCGTCCAAGTAAACAAGGACCCCCTTAAACAGGTGCTCCCTTAGAATGTCATTGATTAATTGCATACAGACTGCAGGGCCCCCTTGTAATCCAAATGGCAAGACTTTGAATTGATAGCACCCCATGGGGCAGTTAAATGCAGTCTTCCATTTGTCCCCTTCCTTAATTCTCATGCGATAGTAAGCTTCCCTTAGGTCTAGTTTAGAAAAATTTTTCCCTTTCGAGAGGTGTGACAGCATGTCTTTCATGAGGGGCAGAGAGTATAGGTTGCTTTCACTGATTGTATTCAGGGCCCTATAATCCACGCATAAGCGTAACGAAGGACAGTTACGTTGCTATTTTTCATGAAATGGAAACTACTACTCATCACTGCACTTTAAACAACATGGTATGGTTGAATTTTTGAATGCAAAAGGAATACCTCCAATTAAAATCGATAGCCAAATGCAGGCCATTTATGGTGATGATGAATGTGTTTCTTTGACTATAGAGTGTCCCTGGGTCAAAAAGAAATGTAAAGATGGTGAATTAGGAAGAGCTGATTTGTGTGGATGACCTGTGACAGCAATTAAAGCGCTTCAGACAAGCAAGTTTGATGAACTTAATTAAGGACAGTTGATGGATTATTCAAAGAGAAATTGACATCAAACTTGGCAAAAACATGTCAGTGCAAAACAGGAAGGCTTGTTCAAGATGGGATTCCTCACATGTTGATGACGGACAAGAAAGCATCAAAAATTGGCATTTGCAGCAACTGTTGTCCCATTGCAACAGCCAATGACACATGGCTCATTAGTATAACCCAGAAAAGAAGCATTGTCCATGGAATATCATCACAAAGCTTTGCCAGTTCAAAAAAGAAAATAAAAATCCAGGCTTTGACAGGAAAAGACTCAGTTCTGGGCATA
This sequence comes from Crotalus tigris, assembly GCF_016545835.1. Taxonomy (NCBI): domain Eukaryota; kingdom Metazoa; phylum Chordata; class Lepidosauria; order Squamata; family Viperidae; genus Crotalus; species Crotalus tigris. The sequence goes on along the minus strand of NW_024098032.1, from coordinate 396,551 downwards.
TAAATGATGCTGTTTACATGGAATTCTTTGAATCTGGCATTATTGTCAACACAGATCATTTTATTCCAGCATTCAAAACTTTCAAACAATAGTTGATTCCGAAGCAGAACATGACAACACTCGATCCCACAGCATATAAGTACCGAAGGTGCAAATTGCAAAATGGAATTCACTGGCCTACTCCGTACAGTCAAATCTTGATTCCATGCAACTTCTACCTTTTCCCCAAATTCATAGAATACTCTGCGAGCATATATGTGTTAGATTCAAATGAAGAGGTGGCAAGGGCAGTCAGTATCTCATTAAAGAGCCGTTTTGCAGAGTTTTTTTGTGACAGCTTTGAGAATTTGCTATGAAGACAATGGTCAAATAGAAAAAAAAAACTTGAGTCCAGGGCAGAAATGTGAACTGAGAAAGCATCTCAACATCACTCTTCCTAGCTCTCATGAAGATGAATGAAGCAGGGGAGAACCACATTCAAACTGGCAGGACTTGGGTACTGTAACTTTATAATAAAAGTAGTATTAGCATTCATAAATCTTTCTTAAAGTGACCTACTTTAAACGGCTGACAGGTGAAGACATTGCTTTTTATTCAGTCCTAGCAGATATTCTAAGTAAACTGTATGTTCATGGTAAGAAATTCTAACTGAAATTCCAAGGACTAGACTATTTCTGCAATGTTTTTGCAAACTAAAATGCAGTAGCCACATTACATTCAAGTCAGTTGATCCTGTAAACATCTGAACCACTTAAGGATTGAAAGAATCCTTTGCACATCAGGTTTATGGCTACTTACCTCCTGCTGAATCCAGTGATAATCCATAAGACTTAGAATAGCAGAAGACATACAGAGAGACAAAGGAATTTCATTTTTTTCTAACATCCCATAGGTTCAAAACATATTTTTTGATTGTGATAGTGAAGAAACTCTTCAGTTAATCTGGATTTGGAGATGAGAACAAAGGGTTCATTGCCAGGAAGAACAGCTTCTTTCATTTATGATTTAAAAATTGCACTTCTGAAATATTTTTTTTCTTATTAGTCCAAAATGGCAAATTCCATCCACTTTGAAACATCATTTAAAATATTTCCATACTGTTGTTCCTTTGATCTTGAATGGATGCAGATTAATGGGTAAATGTATATGAGGTTATAGGTATCACACAATGATATAGTTGGGACATTCCTGAAGCACATTTTGGTGTCTTAATAAAGAAGCTGCATTGTTGCTGCCCTGCATGCATATAATATCCTTTTCCCCTTCAAATATATGTTCTAAACTAGCAAGCTTCACAGGAACCAAAATAAATTCCAAGACAATAACTTCTACTCTAATCATTTTTGACCATTTCAAAAAAGATGAGATCAAGTAAAGCAATGTTTGTATGCATATGACAGTAACTGTAAAATATAGCTATTCGTTTTTAAATATAGCTGCTTAGCTGTGGAGCTACAGATTTGTCTATCTGTTCACTGCATAGAGAATCATTGTAAAATCCCAAACTGCAAAGTCTTCTCTGATCTCTGTGGTTATAGGTCAAGAATATATAGATCTTCACTTTTTGTAAAAGGCTTCACTTTTTGTAAAGGATTCCATCGTTCCATTATAGTAGCAGTTCAAATGTTTTGCAGTCCTTTTTGTTCTATGAAAGTCTTTCTGGCTCTCCTTCACTCGGATAATCAAATTTTAATCTTAGTAACATGTTACTAACATGATAGTTCCACTTATTATCCAGATATCTCTGGCACCAAACATTCAATCTATCTACCCAAAGATTATGAACTGCATCTGCTATAGGACATTGTCCTACCCTTTTGCATTTTGCAAGCTGTTAAGTCCTCAGCGAAATGGCAATGACGCGAGAAGCAGTTGTAGTTCTCAGGAACCTCTTTATTTCTGTTCAGCATACTGGTTACAAGACGCCGACAACGCCCAAGTCTCCCTGCCCCCTTTATAGGCGATCCCCGGACCAAACTGTAACATTTGGCGCGCCTGCACCTTGCACATGCGCGCGAGTGCTGGCGACAGCCAGTCTGGTCCCGGGCAGCTTGCACCTGCTCGGGACCGTTGCAATGCCCCGAGCCTGCCTTCACAGGTTCAGGACATAACACCCCTTCCCCCCCGGCTAAGACTATAATCATACAATAATAATATGCAACCCAATATGAGTGTGATACCCATACTAGCTTTCGTACCAGCTATCTCTTTTGCTTCTATTGTTCCCCAGTGTTCCATTTGTTTTTTCTACATGTACAGGAATACTCTCTGTTAACTCTGTTTTGCCAGTAAGGTTACAAAATCTTCTAAATACTTAGGAGATCTTTTAGCTCTCTGTGACCTCCTGATTTCTGGGTACCTTCCAAGTACCCCTTGACTGAGGGGTGCTGTATGCTTGTTCCCCTTGCTTGGCCCTGGTGATTCCCAAGGACTGTGCTCCAATGCCTGGCCAGCTTGCTTGCCCACCGGGCTCATCAGGCCAGGGCTTCTTTCTCTGTTTGACCTGGTTGTCCTGCCTGGTTGCAGGCTCTCTGGCCCTCCTAAGTGACTGCCACTGTTGGGCAACTCTGTAGAACCTCCCAGGTCTGTCCTAGACCTATCAAGAGGCTGTCTTTCCTCATGTTCCTGTTCTGTAACCGGGTTTACTAGGGTTTCAGTACTGTCCCAAAACTCAGTTGCCCCCTGAGTGATGCCAGAGGTGTTGTAGTCGGGATTCGGTTCCTCGACCACCTCCCTATGTGCTTGCCCCCTTCTAGGAGCAGTGGCAGTGTTGGGCCAACTAGACGGAATGTGTGCCAGCTCTCTTGCAGGGTGTGGGTTGTTTGGATGCTCCCGGATATCCTCCCTGGCTGGAGTACTGAATGATGCTGGTGTGTAGTGATTATGCCCCCGGGGTGACTCCCTGACTGGAGTAGGCACTGGTGTCTAAGTTCTAGTTGGACTCCATGAATTCCTGTTTGGAGCACTCGCGGAATTTTGGAATGAGCTGTCTGTGGTTCCCTCGTTAATGATAGGCTGCAGCCCACACCCTTCCCTTTGCCCATAGGGGTCCCCCTCCCCCCCTGGAAAAGAACCAGGAGTCTCAGTGGGAAGGTCCCGTCTTGTGCGTAGCTGATCGATGTGTCATCACAGGACACGACTGTCGTCCAGGGAAACCTCGTAGGACAAAGGACCTGTGACCCTGGACACAGTGGCAGGGACCCATAAATGACCAGGCCCATAATTACGAGTCCAAACCAGGGCACCCACTAGCAGTTGTCTAGGTGCCCTGGGGTGTGTGATTGTAGAAGGTAGTCTGTCCGGGTGCAACCGGTCAAGCTTGGTAGTCAGTTTGCACCCCCAACGAAGTTCAGCTGGGCTCCTCCCAGTAGAAGTGGAAGGTGTAGTGCGATAAGAAAGGAGGAAGTCAGCCAACCTGTGATGCCAGTCTCCATAGGTTAGTTTCTTCAAAGCATCCTTGATGATGCGAACCATGCGTTCAGCCATACCGTTGGTGGACGGGTGGAAAGGCGCAGAGGTGGCATGACGAATCATGTTGGCCTGTAAGAAAGCTTGGAATTCGGAAGAAGTGAATTGAGGGCCATTGTCAGATACGAGGACATCAGGAAGCCCGTGAGCAGCAAAAATCCCCCTCAGTACTTGAATAGTCTTTGCAGTGGTGGTGGAAGAGACAGGTACAAACTCAAGCCATTTTGAATGGCTATCAACCAAGACCAAGAAGAATTGACCCTGAAAGGGCCCAGCGTAGTCAATGTGCACCCTAGACCATGGAGACTGTGTTTCCTCCCATGTACAGGAGCTTGGGGCATTTCAGGGCGTGAGCGTTGACAAAGGTGGCATGCATGCACCTTAGCTTCAATGTCTTTGTCTAACCCAGGCCACCACAAATGGCTGCGTGCAAGCGCCTTCATACGTACAATGCCAGGATGACCCTCGTGGAGGGAACCTAAGACCCTAGTCCTCATTGAGGTAGGAATGACAATTCTGCTCCCCCAAAGCAGACAACCCTGGAAAGTGGATAACTCATTCCTTTTTTTACCAGAAACTCTGAAACTCAGTGCCTGGACAGCTCTCTGGCCATCCAGATAGAACCCAAGATAGGACACGAGAAAGTGTGAGATCTGTGGCTGATTCAGCAGCCACATCCCTGGCATCTAAAGGGGACTCAGGCAAGGCCTGAATGGAGAGGATATTGATTGTTGGTGCAGGGTCAGCCTCTACTACTGGCAGGGGTAATCTACTGAGGCCATCAGCATGGCCCATTTCTTTCCCAGGTTTGTGAACTAAAGAAAAATCATAGGCAGACAGAAAGATAGACCATCTCAGCATTCTGGGGGAGATGATTTGGGGGGTTTGTTTATGTGTGGTAAACAGCCCCAACAAAGGCTTATGGTCAGTGAAGACCGTGAAATGCCTGCCATATAGGAAATCATGGAATTTTTTGATTCCAGCAACAAAGCTAAAGCCTCCCTGTCAATTTGAGCATAATTTCGCTCTGCAGAAGACAAGGTCCTGGAGTAATATGCAACAGGAACCTGAGTTCCATCTGGTCTGAGATGGCTTAGTACGGCTCCCACCCCATAAGGAGAAGCATCACAAGCGATGCACACAGGAAGGGGTTCATTGAAATGTGCAAGCACACTGTTAGAAGTGAGTAAGGCTTAACCTCATTGAAACTTGCTTCATGTTTTTGTGACCACTGCCACACTGCCTGTTTGTCCAGGAGCCTATGAAGAGGTTTGGCTACACTAGCCTTGTTTGGAAAGAAGGAGTTGTAAAAGTTCAAAAGGCCCAGGAAGGCCTGTAGTTCGGCCTTGGACTTTGGCCTAGGAGCATGCATAATAGCTTTTAATTTGGACTCAGCAGGGTGAATCCCAGTAGCATCAATTTTGAATCCCATAAAATCTGTAGAAGGCACCCCAATTTTACATTTGTCCTTCTTGAGTTTGAGGCCCGTTTCCCTGAACCTCAGCAGGACAGCCCTTAATCTCTCAGCTAAGTTGTGTGTGGAGTCTCCAGCAATTAAGACATCATCAAAATAGGGGCAAACCCCTGGTATACCCCGTAGTGTGTTTTCCATTATGCTTTGGAAAATTCCAGGAGCAACATTTGCTCCAAATTGTAACCTCTTTACCTTGAATGCCCCTCTGTGGGTCACAATGGTTTGAGCTACAGCAGCAGTATCATCAACAGGCAACTGTTAATACGCCTGAGCTAGGTCAAGCTTTGCAAAAACACGCCCCCCCCTTGAGGGAGGCCAGAATATGACTGACCACGGGGACAGGATAGGCATGTTGCTGCAATGCCTTATTCAGAGTGCATTTGTAATCTGCACAGATGCGAATGTCCCCATTTGCCTTAAGAGGCGTGACAATGGAGGTCTCCCAAGGACTGGAGTCAACAGGTTCTAAGACTCCTTGCTGAATCAATTTGTCCAATTCGGTGTCAATTTTACCTTTCAAAGCAAAAGGAACCCTTCTTGCTTTAATTCTAATAGGGGTGACAGTGGGGTCTAGTTTTAATGACACAGGGGGTCCTTTGTACGTGCCCAGCTGTGGGCTGAAAACATCTGCAAATTCTTTGCAGACTTCCTGTAGGTCTACTGTTTGCAAGCTATTGAGCCCTGTGACGTGTATTCCCAAGGCCTCAAACCAATCGAGTCCTATGAGACTCGTTCGCTCACCCCCTACTACTATTACATCTAATGGACCTTCAAAATCCTTGTACTGCACGTTAAGGGTGGCCTCCCCCTTAACACACACTCTGGAGTTTTGAAAGTCTGTTAACACAATGTTGGAAGGCCTCAGTTTGGCCTGAAATCCGCTGCCAGAACAAATCTTCCTGAACATGTGCATGGAAATGATTGAAAGTGCAGACCCCGTATCCAGTTCCATAGCCAATGGAACCCCTTGTAACTTCACTTTAAGTGACAGCTTTTTCTTAATGGGCTTGTGTGTGCCTGTCCTATAAAAGCTTCTTCGCGAAGCACAGAAACCCACCCTGTTTTGGCTGGGGACCCTGGTACCTTTCAGGCACAATTCTTCTCGAGGTTGTACCTTCTGATGGCCCAAACACACAGCTGCAATGTGGCCCTGTTTTCCGCATGCTCTACAGATAGCGGAGTGAAATCTGCAGTCGGTCCTCTTGTGACGACCTCCACAACCGAGGCACTTGGGGACAGCTGAAGAGCTTTCCTTCTGCTTCCCTTCTTTTGTGGGGTAGAGACGGTCTACTTCATCGTCAGGATCCTCCTCTGGGTTCCTTTGGACTCCTTCCTGGTGCACGGACACAGCTTCTGGAGTACTTCTGATCGGCCTCATGTTCTTGATGGCGCCACCTGCTGCCTCTTCTGCAGTAACCTCTCTCAAGGCATCTTGGAATGATAAGTCTTCTTTAGCGAAAAGTCTCTGCTGCAATTCTCTATGTCTCAGTCCGCATACAAATCTGTCTCTTAGCCGTTCTTCTAGATCTTTGAACTCGCAGTGTTTAGTGGCTTTTCTCAGCGCAGCAACGTACTCTTTGGCTGATTCTCCAGGCCGCTGATCCCTCTGTTCGAAGGTGTGGCACCAAGCGATGATGGACAACTTGGGCTGGAAGTGTTCCTTTAGTAGTTTTTTGAGATCTGTGTAGTTAACAGATTCTAGAGGTGCAGGTGCTGCTATGTTTTCAGCGATCTCGAATGCGTCTTGACCGCAAACGCACAGCAGGGTGGCAGCTTTTAAACTATCTTCTCTTACTTGATTGACTTTAAGATAGTTTTCTACCCTGGCTACGTAGGACTCCCATCTTTCCAGATGCGAGACGTCAAATTCTGAAAGTCTTCCAACTTTTGCCATTTTTGTAGTACAGGAAGGGTCTATCAGCCAGCTTACCCCCGATTTTTGCTGAATTGGCGGGCAGCTGCTGAGTTTAACGCCGTTTCCTACTGCTCAGGACTCTAGGGTAAGCTTACAACTTGTCTGCAGTCGTTGTAAGGCATCCCACCTTCGTCGCCAGTGTTAAGTCCTCAGCGAAATGGCAATGACGCGAGAAGCAGTTGTAGTTCTCAGGAACCTCTTTATTTCTGTTCAGCATACTGGTTACAAGACGCCAACAATGCCCAAGTCTCCCTGCCCCTTTTATAGGCGATCCCCGGGCCAAACTGTAACATTTGGCGCGCCTGCACCTTGCGCATGCGCGCGAGTGCTGGTGACAGCCAGTCTGGTCCCGGGCAGCTTGCACCTGCCCGGGACCATTGCAATGCCCCGAGCCTTCCTTCACAGGCTCAGGACATAACACAAGCAATTTTGCAGTTGTCTGAATTCTGTCTTCTGGTAGGACATATCAAGCCATCCTGTTCCTACTCAGACTTGTGCAATATTTAGCATTGTTGGCCATCTGCTGTGATTGACATCCTAATAAGACTCTTATACACGCTTTGGAGCTTCTAGGTCCCAGGCTTTTGTATTACGATACATTGGAGCACCAATGAGATGATTTGTTTGGATTTCCATTTTATTGTTTATCAGTTTGTGATTTGGGCTTTCTTTTGTTGTTGTTGTTGTTGATTAGATTTTGTTTAATTTTCTGTAAGTTCCTAAGAGTTACTTTAGTTTAGTTGGGCAGCCATACAAATGTTTTAAATAAATTTGTTTCTCATCACTGCTGCCTTTGATTACACTTTGAAAATATAATCTCAATGAAGAACAATCATGACTGGACACAAATGGAGATTTAAAGCAAAAGGGCTGGTATGATATTGGCAAGATGTTAATGGACCCATTAAGGCATAACACCTATATATGGCACCAAGATTTCCTATCGTTTCTGTCATGTGTTGGATATTGATTTATGTCTTTGTATTGCTGGTTCTACCCTTCTGAACCCACCTTTTATTTATAGCCAGTTCCTTTTGTTTAATTCTAATTAATAGGAAGCTCATTATTCCATTCTTTGTCATTTTAAGATTTTGCTATGTTCTCTCTAGCAACAAAGTGTTAGGGCAGATAATAACAATGTAGAAAGGCAAAATTAGGCTTCAGATATAGAAGATAAAGATAACATTTTGTCTCAACTTATCTATGCCTTTTTAATGAGTTCTTTTGAATTCAGAGTTTAAGTTATTCAAGTACAGTATTTAGAAATGTACAGCAATCCAATCTTTTCAGAGTGGTTCTTCAAAATGGAGCCGAGATGTACAACATTTCATCAGACATTATTTAGGAGAATGCTAAATTTGAGAACATGAAAATGATATTACTTTTTTTATTACATTTAGAAGGCTGGTCAATTCTACAATGACCCAAAGTAGAGGACAGTAGAAAAAATTAATTAAATTAAAATACAAATATCTGGAAGGGTATTTCTCAACCTTGGCAACTTTAAGCTGTGTGGACTACAATTTCAACAATGCAGTCCGGGGAATTCTGGAAGTTGAAGTCCACACAGCTTAAAGTTGCCAAAGTTATGAAATACTGATCTGGAAGAAGAACATGTTACACCTGCAAGACTCAAATTGTGGGAAAGTGCCCTGTTTTAAGAGTTCTCTTAAATATGAACAAGGCAGGAACCAGTCATGGGGCAGATGTTGCAACAGGGAAAGGAAACTTCCTAGGTCCCATCAGATGACATTGCTTAATGATGGGACTTGAGATAGGCCAAGTCTATGTGCTCATATATGTCAGACGAAACCACAGAAGATTAAGTCATTATATAAATCCAAACAGTCCTTTAGTTACCAGGTTTTAGATAACTAGGCTTAAGGGTTGGGTGTCATATTCATGCCCCACTAAATATTTGTTGAGGACAAGACTTTACAACATAGTTCATCTTGTTGTCCTGCGGCCAGTGAATCAGCCCCAGGTCATTAGTTGTTCTATAGCCAGAATCTCCGCTGCAGACTTGCCATCATATGCAATGACTAAGCCATGAGAGGGATGAAATCTACAGATACTCCTCAGTCTTCTGAGAATTCAGTCTGCTGAATTCATGTCAAGAATGCCTCCTGTAGCTTTGCTTGTACTGCAACCTGTGCACTGTCCCTACTTACTCCTGCAACACAGCGAACCTGTTTTCTGAACATAGCAGACAATCTAAATTGGGAAACAGGAACCAAATGGCAAACTGTCATTACCAAGGCCTAGTTCATAAATCATTTTTGTTCCTTTTCAACGGCTCCCATTATGAGCAGTAAATCATACTAGTTCCAAACTGGTGTATGTAATATACTTAATCCTGAAATATCTAAATGGAATGTTTTAACCCCATAACTCTCCAAAATGCACCCAAGAATGTTGACCATAAGTGAAAAAATGCACCTATAGATTTTTTTTTTCAGCCAGTGAATAGCAAACTCTGGGTAGATGTTCTATCTTGTCAGCAGAGTTTCTTTGCATCGATGTAGGATTCTTCCACCACATGCTGAATTGCTTTTAATTGCTCTTTGAGTGGTTTCTAGAATGCTCTTGAACTCTAACATTTAACTCTAACACAAAGAAGAGGGGATCAGCCTATTCTCAAAAGCAGGACAAGAAGCAATGGATGGAAATTAGTCAAGGAGAGAACCAATCTAGAGCTAAGGAGAAAATTCCCAACAGTTAAAACAATCAGTGGAGTGGCTTGCCTTCAGAAGTTGTGGATGCCCAAACACTGGAGGTTTTTTTAAAAAATAGATTGGATAACCATTTATCAAAAATAATATAGGGTCTCCTACTTGAGGAGGGGGTTGGTCCTGCTCAACTCTGTTATATTGTTATGCCTACTAAATCCCACAAAAACTCTATTGTTTAATATTTGAACTCTGAAACAAAAACCTAGTTAAAACGTTATATATAAATGTTTTCTTAAGTAAAGGAATTAATTTTGATTTTTTCCCCTCTAATATGTTGGTTCTTTATCATTAGAACCAAAAACATCTTCAGGGAAAAAATGGTATGAATACAAAATGAAGGGGAAAGTTCAATCTTTAACAAATTTGAAGCAAGATTTGCCAGGTAGTAGATATTTCGATTTAATAAAAATGTTATGAGTATATTAATGGTGTTTTAATGGTATGTGTGATTCTGAAGTCTCAAAGCAGAAACACTCCATTATGTGATAGCTGAAGTTTAAAGTTTTATATGCTATTTTATGTGTTGATATTTTTGTTCAAGTCTCACTCACTCACTCACTCTCTTTATTTTTTTAACCTTTTGATCTATTGTCTGTTCTCCATGTGCAATCTCCTGATAATTGTGTTCTTAAGAAAATGTCACCAAGAACAACTGAAGTGAAAGCTAGAAATTATGAAGATGTGAATTTACAGATAATTAATTTTTATATGCATGGGGCTGCATAAAGAATAAAAAGGCTAATTAAAGGAAATTGGCACTAATGTTAATGTGGAAAGCCATGAAGCTTAGAGGATGGGTTGGTTGTCTTTTTCTCTTAGCAGATGGGCAAATATTTCCATAATATAAAATGCTTTCAGCTGGTGAAGAGCCTGGGCTATAGTTTGGCCTCATCCATGATATTTTTCCCCCTAATCAGGATAGATTTACATCAGCATTACTATAGAAGTGTATTTATGAATAGAAGCAAAAAATAGAAGCAAAAAATAGAAGCATCATGAGAATAAGCACTTTGAAATTATAATCATTTCAGTAGGGGAAATACCAAGGGGAAACAAATCTATCACTCCCCCATTTATCTCCTTGCCCCTTATCTTTTATTGAGGGTACCTTAATTTTCCACAAAAAAAACTTTGAGAATTCAGAGGTCTTCAGAGAGAACTCCACCTTCCTGTTCTATTGACTAAAGCAAGACTTGATTGTTATGTTTGTTCATAGATCTTGTCAGGGCTTTTTTTCTCATAGAACGCCCAGAATGGAGTTCCGGCACCTTTTTTGGATGGAATCTTGTACGGTAGGCAAGGCGGGTTGTATGACATATGTGAGTTCCGGCACCTTTTTTTTTTTTTTTTTTTAGAAAAAAAGCACTGGATCTTGTATTTGTTTCTAATGCTGAATTCAGTCCTAGCATGCTAGAAACATTGTAGTCAACTAGGTAATCAGAACCAAAGGCAAACCAATCAACCAAAAAAAAAAAAGAAGAAGAACATATAACTTATGTACATATGTACATATATCTGACATTGCTTTTACATCCCTAGTAAAGAGATGTAAAGGCAAAATTCACAGATGTAAACAGGGGAGCTCTGTATGTGGAATTGGGGCTGTGGAAACAAGGCCTGACACTGAAAGGAATGGAAGTGGGAGTTTTTCGCAGACTTTGAACATTTATGTTCTATGTAATCAAAATCATGAATGAAGACTGAAAGCCTTCTTTAACTCCAGTGTTTATGCATTGCAGGTTGCTGAAGTTCCATATATATAATATTTCTATCATTCCTCATTTTTTTTCCCTACCTTCCATATTGTCAGTGATAACCAAATACTAGTGGTAGAACAGTTTTCAAAATTCTAGAGTCTCAAAGCAATTGTAGACTAAATTACAAGAAGCAATTAGTCATTTTAGACAAAAGAAAAACAATATTTTTAGATTATCATCCTATACCTATATAACATTATATACATTCTCTATATAGGATTTATTTCCGGTTAAGTCTTTTATTTCAGCTCTAACAGTGAACGATATGTAAAATAGTAAAAACAGAGAATAAATTGTACATTTAAAAATCTATTTTCAAAAGTTGGTACATTGCATTTTGGACTAGAGGTTATAATCCACAAGCTTCAGAATATCAAGAAAATCTTCATATAATAAGAACTCCTCCTTACTCTATGTTACCATTCTGGAATCAAGAATTTTTCATACTTAGAAGTTTGGGCATGTCTATGTATACAGTATTTATATATACATAATTTATTTCTTAAGAGTTATCTCCAATGAAGCTAGTATGTGGATTACACTCCTGCCTATAGATTTTCCCAGAACAACCACCATGTAATATTCCCAGGACTTACCAGATATCAGTATCTATTTGCAATTTTTCACTTATTAAAATTGAATTATTCCACAGGATATTTTTAATATAATGAAGTGCCTCAAAAGTCTTTTCTGAAGAAATAACACTTAAGGGAAATCAGAAGACGAGAAACAGAAGGGAAAATGAATGTGTTCTGTTATTTTGATTTAATTTTACACAGAGACAAACATACACAGAGAGAGAGAGAGAGAGAGAGAATGAGAAAGATGACAGAGATACACATAGTATGTGTGTGTGTTTGTGTGTGTGTGTGTGTGAGATTAACCAACCATGTAAAAGTTTTGAAATATAGATAAATCATTATTATGAAATTATCTTACTGCTGATTTTCATCAAAAAGATTTTTCAACTTTATCAAATTGCCAATTTTCATGGCAACAATTATAATTTTAATTGCCAGGCTATTGTACAAATTGATCATTAATGGTTTTGAAAAAAAATTGTGTTATTATATTATTGTCACAGCATTTAAAGCTCATAGTTTGATATAGGTATGATTAATTTCGAAATTCATGCAGTTTAAATTGTGTTTGCAATAATTGCTAAATACACATTTATGAATCACATTAAAGGAAATTGTCCCTATATGGCTATGAAACATTAACCACAGAAAAGGGAAAAGATAATTATAGATTTTCCTTCCATTGTTCTTTTATGTATTGATGTAAATTACTTGGAATCATTATAAAAAGTAACTGTAAGGACCCACCCCACTTTGCATCTTAAGAAGACAGAACTCTTGGAATAATTCTTCCAACAGGCATCCTTTATTAAGAGAAAATGGTTGCAGGCATTCTAGACAGGACTTGGGGTCCAAGCTCTCCCATTCAAGGTTTTAAGGGGTTCCCCAGTAGCCCCACCCAATCATCCCTTTCTTCCAGCGACAGTCTCAGGCATTACACTCCCACCCCCTTTTCCTTACTGCTGGCTGGATGGAGACTTCAGAGAAAACTACATGAAAGGTAATAGCCCCATTGTTATGGTTAGTCCTTTTGGTGATACACACATCCAGTTCCTTTGAAGTGTACCGAAGGAAGTGAGGGCCATAAAGCCCCTTTGTTCACCCCCTGTGTCCGTTTAAACTCCAGACTGCCTGTCTGCAGAATTGTAAGTTTATGTTTTGGGTGGGAATAACAGCTTTAATTCCATTGGCCGCCTATGGCGGTCCGTATAAATAGAAGTTAAGCGGCTTCTGTGTTAACCAATAAACGTGTTGTTATTTTCACCTTCACCTCGTCAATGCCTCAAAATCCGAGTACCTAACAGTTCTAAACATAGATAGATTAGCAGAGCTCTGCCAGTGTAACACCTTTCTTCCCTCAATTTGATTTTTTATTTATTCAGTCTTAATAAGAATGGACAAAATCACTTGTATCTTTAATCTATCATAAAAGTAATACTGTGAACAGATCAGATGGAATATCTAAAGATTTTAAGTCAGTAGTGAGACAGTAGAGGCAAGAATGGGTGAATTAGTTCCTTTCCACTCCACAATCTATCTGCTTTTAGTTTATTATTTTCCTGACTTTGAGTGTCCTTTGGCTGTTGAAGGTAGGTAGGTAGGTAGGTAGGTAGGTAGGTAGGTAGGTAGGTAGGAAGGAAGGAAGGAAGGAAAGAAGGAAGGAAGGAAGGACATTGCAGCATGTATATGTATATTCTTGTTGTAATACATTTTTGTGCTTGGAGGACAGAACTATATATAGTCTCACAATGCTGTGAAAAGGCAGAATAGGGTGATGGCTAGATGTCAGTCCCTAAGTGGTCCCTAAGAGGGATAAAAATTCCTTCCAAAATGCAGACGTAAATTGCACTCCCCTACCAGAGATGATGCGCTGGGGTGCCCCGTGCAATCTGTAAATGTGCTGGACGAAAAGTTTTGCTAAGGCTTTTGCAGGGGATAAAGTGCACCTGTTTGGAAAACAAGTCCGTGACCATCCAGACAACAGTATTCCCATTGCTTTCTGGCAATTCCACATAAAATCCATGGCTATTTCCCTCCAGGGGGCTGAGGCATTTGCCACTGTTTGTAATAGTCCTGGCGATTTTTCTTGCAGCCTCTTTGCAGTAGCACATTTTGGGCAGCTGGCTACATAACTTTCTATGTCCTTTTTTTATTGATGGCCACCAAAATTGCTGTTTAATTAAATGTAATGTTTTTAGAAATCCAAAATGCCCTGCTGATTTTGTGTCATGGCAAAGCTGCATGAAAGTTGGGTTGTTGGTATATATATATATATAACTTTTCCCCTATCCAAGGCAACCCATCTCTCATTGTGCACACATTTTTGTTTTTCTGGAACCATTCATCTGTTTCCAAACTTTTCCGGAATTCAATTCCAGTTTGGCTGTCCAGTTGTGGTTTTAATTTAGCTTGGGTTCTGATAGTTACTGGTGCTGCCAGTTGTGATTCTGCCATCATTGGTTTAGAGTCTGTTTCTTGCGTGCTGTTATATTGCAAGATAATGCATCTGCCAGGAAGTTCTTTCTCTCTGGTAAATGTTTGAGCTTAAATTGGAACTGGTGAAAATGCTGGGACCAGCGGGCTTGTTTGGGATTGAGTTTCCTGGGTGCTTTCAGGGCTTCCAAATTTTTGTGATCAGTCCACACCTGGAAGGGGATTTTGTTGCCTTCCAGGAACTGTCGCCACGTGAGTAATACCCAACGTATCCCGTATGCTTCCTTCTCCCATACGGGCCATCGCTGTTCTGTTTCCATGAGTTTCTTCGATGTATATGCACAGGGTTGCAATACTCCATCATCGTTTTCTTGTAATAGAACAGCCTCCACTGCCACATCACTTGCATCTGCCTGTATTACGAAGGGCTTGTCCATGTCTGGGTGCCTCGGATGAATTGGCAGTAAAGGTTTGCAGGAAACTTTGTAGTTGCTTTCTTGTGCGGGATGGTGCCCAATCTAATACTGCTCTGACCTTCTCTGGGTCCATTTCAATGCCCTGGGGGGATATGCGATAACCTAGGTAGTCTATCCTTTCCTGGTGGAATTCGCATTTTGAGAGTTTGGCATATATAGGTGGGCGGCTCGCAGTTTCTTTAAAACCGCTCTGACAAGGTTGACATGTTCCTCTTTTTTTTCAGTGAAGATAAGAATGTCATCCAAGTAAACAAGGACCCCCTTAAATAGGTGCTCCCTTAGAACGTCATTGATTAATTGCATAAAGACTGCAGGGCCCCCTTGTAATCTAAATGGCAAGACTTTGAATTGATAGCACCCCATGGGGCAGTTAAATGCGGTCTTCCATTCGTCCCCTTCCTTAATTCTCACACGATTGTAAGCTTCCCTTAGGTCTAGTTTAGAAAAATTTTTTCCCTTTCGAGAGGTGTGACAGCATGTCTTTCATGAGGAGCAGAGAGTATAGGTTGCTTTCACTGATTGTATTCAGGGCCCTATAGTCCACGCATAAGCGTAAAGAGCCATCCTTCTTCTCTCTAAAGAGGACCGGGGCAGCCACTTTAGGCTTGGCTGGCTCAATGAAACCTCTCTCTAGTTTTTTTTTTTTTTATGAATCTTTCCATTTCCTCCTTCTCCTTTGGGCTCATGGAGTATAATCTGGGCTTCGGGAGTTTTGCCCCAGGCTTGAATTCAATGGCACAGTCTGTGGGTTGGTGGGGGGGAGCTCATCCACCCTCTCCTCACTGAAAACTTCAGCAAGGTCTCTGTATTCTTCTGGTATTTCTGTTAGACCCTTTTCCTCTCCCATGGATGCTTTTCCTATTCTTGATTCTGGTAGCCCCCCTTGGGATTTTAAGTCCATAGGGTCCCCGTTTGGGAATTTGATTTCTGTCATCCTCCAATTTACTCATGGGTTCCATTTTTTTAACCATTCCATCCCTAGGATCATTGGTCATTCCATGCCTGGGGTCACCACAAACGTTATGTCCTCCTCATGTTTGCCCAGGGAGAGGTGTATTGGTAGAGTGGCTAGGGTAGCTGGCACCCCCCCTGCTATGGATCCATCTAACTGGCCAAATGAGATTGGTTGTTCCAGTCTCCTCGATGGAATGCCCAGATTCCCCCTTAATGAGGCAGCAGGTGCAGCCAGAGTCTATTAAGGCTTTCACCTTCACAGCTTCGAGCATGGGGGGAATTAATATAGTCACTCTCTTGAGGATGGGTGCGATGCGTCCAATTACCAGGGGTTCGCCCTCCGAGCTGTCATCTGAGGTGTCCACTGCCCTGCGGTGTAGGCTGGAGTTCTTTCCCCCTGATGAGCAGAGGTGGGGGGTTCTGCAATTTCCATCATTCTCATGGCAGTTTCTTTTGGCTTAGCTGAAGACTTTCCGGATTTTTTGATTGGGGATCTGTCTGGGTTGTGCTGGGGGGCTTTGGAGTGGCATTCTACAACTCAATGCCCTTCTCTTCCACACTTGAAACACCCCATTTGCTTCTTGGCTGTAGCTGATGATTTCACCAGTTTGTGTGTCAACTCAGGCGGGGCGCGGCTCCATTGTTTTCCTCAGCGGTGTCTCTTCAATAGGTCGATCTCTGCTTCCTCTGCCAATATGTACCATTCCTCAAGAGGTTTGGGTCCCCTCGGGGCAAGCAAGCGTCATATAGGTCATAATTTAGTCCGTCTTTGAAATGGCTAAGGAGGATGTCTTCTGGCCAGTTCAGTTTGCTGGCAATGGCCCGGAATTCTTGTGTATATTCAGCCACCAGACGTTTGCCTTGCCTCGTCATTTTTATCCTTTCGCTGGTTTTGTGATCAGCCAGGGGGTCTTCAAATCATCTTCTCAGAGAGGACATGAAACGGTTGAAGTCGTTGAGTCATGCAAGTTCACCACCCAATCTGCAGCCATTCCGTCCAGGGCAGATTGTACAATCCGGATGTGGGCTTTGTCCCTGGGGATGTCCCAACCGTATTCCTCCATGTAGCTGAGGACTTGGGTTAGGAAAAACCCCAAGCATGTTGGCTCCCCTTTGAATTTCACCTCCAACGGCAGATGTCTTGGAATGGATGGGTGCCTCCGTTGTTGGTGGTAGTGTCTTCCGTCCAGATCGCCATCTGTGGTTTGGTAGGGGGTGGGGACTACTGGATCAGCAGATGTCCCTGGGGCTGCAGGTTCCACTTCCCCCTTGGTGTCTCTCCATTTGCGGCTCCAGGAGCTGGGGCAGCCGTAGGGCTCAGGATTCTCCTCTCTAAGGAGCTGAGAGTTCTCTTCATCAGGTCAATAGCTTTCTCTAGGATCCAGTCTGAGTACAGTGCCCAGCTTTCTCCCTCTTCACTTGTGTGCAGGGATTTCTCCATCTCCTCCTTCCATTCTGGTTGCTTGCCCCCCCCCGTCTCAGGGTCACCTTTCTTGATTCCTTTCCCCACTCACTTTTCTTTCCAATGCCCATTGACCAGCAAAGCTTGTGGTCCCGTGTCTCCACTACTTCTTCTCCTGAGGAATCTGACCTCTTGGATCCCAACATCCGGCAAGGTTCCACTTGGGGCAGCGGCTCTCTTTCCAGGGAGTTTTCCCCTTTCTTGCTCCATTGTCTGACATGGTAATTTTTTGCAAAATCCCCCGGCAAGGGTCTCCCTTTCAGGTGGATTAATTTTGGAAGTCCTGTCTAATTAAGAACCCACCCCACTTTGCATCATAAGAAGACAGAACTCTTGGAATAATTCTTCCAACAGGCATCCTTTATTAAGAGAAAATGGTTGCAGGCATTCTAGACAGGACTTGGGGTCCAAGCTCTCCCATTCAAGGTTTTAAGGGGTTCCCCAGTAGCCCCACCCAATCACCCCCTTCTTCCAGCGACAGTCTCAGGCATTACACTCCCACCCCCTTTTCCTTACTGCCGGCTGGATGGAGACTTCAGAGAAACTACATGAAAGGTAATAGCCCCATTGTTATGGTTAGTCCTTTTGGTGATACACACATCCAGTTCCTTTGAAGTGTACCGAAGGAAGTGAGGGCCATAAAGCCCCTTTGTTCACCCCCTGTGTCCTTTTAAACTCCAGACTGCCTGTCTGTAGAATTGTAAGTTTATGTTTTGGGTGGGAATAACAGCTTTAATTCCATTGGCCGCCTATGGCGGTCCGTATAAATAGAAGTTAAGCGGCTTCTGTGTTAACCAATAAACGTGTTGTTATTTTCACCTTCACCTCGTCAATGCCTCAAAATCCGAGTACATAACAGTTCTAAACATAGATAGATTAGCAGAGCTCTGCCAGTGTAACACCTTTCTTCCCTCAATTTGATTTTTTATTTATTCAGTCTTAATAAGAATGGACAAAATCACTTGTATCTTTAATCTATCATAAAAGTAATAATGTGAACAGATCAGATGGAATATCTAAAGATTTTAAGTCAGTAGTGAGACAGTAGAGGCAAGAATGGGTGAATTAGTTCCTTTCCACTCCACAATCTATCTGCTTTTAGTTTATTATTTTCCTGACTTTGAGTGTCCTTTGGCTGTTGAAGGTAGGTAGGTAGGTAGGTAGGTAGGAAGGAAGGAAGGAAGGAAGGAAGGAAGGAAGGAAGGAAGGAAGGAAGGAAGGAAGGAAGGACATTGCAGCATGTATATGTATATTCTTGTTGTAATACATTTTTGTGCTTGGAGGACAGAACTATATATAGTCTCACAATGCTGTGAAAAGGCAGAATAGAGTAAGCATGTAAATTCCAAGTCATCTATAGCTTTTAAATGGAACATATGGTAGAAACATGGAATGTGGGGCATTCTGTCAGAAAGATAGGAACATAAAGCCCATTTCCTTGTCTCAGCCCCTATTGGCTTGAGACAAGCATCCATTGGTTTCCAATTGGGAACATTGCTCTTAATATGAAACTTCTTTGGACTAATACAGACATGTCAAACACAAGGCCCAGGGGCCGGATGCGGCCTGCAAAGTGGTTTCATGTGGCCCGTGAAGCCATCCTGGAAACAATGAGGGAATGGCCCCCGCTGCCTTGGCCCTGGCCCAGGCCAGCTGGGAGCCAATGTACAATTTTGTGGTGGCCATCTATGCTGAAACGCATCCAGTCTTAGCTCCACAAGGCCGTCTGGAAACAGCGAGGAACCAGCTCCTGCTGCGTCGGCACCCCCTGGGTGCATGCTGGGGAGGTGTCACCCTTTGTGAGGAATGAAGAAATGGACCATGCCTTGGCACTTGCCCCTCTCCCACCCCCTTCTGTCAGAGACCCTCAGATCTGTCCCACTCCTGCCCAGGCCCCCACAGGCACCCTTGATGCAAATGATGTAGAGCTAGCCATGCCCACCCAGCAGACCACACCCACTCAATCCATGCCCACCCAGTAGGTCACACCCACCCTGGCCACACCCACCCAGCCCCCCCAAGGGCAACCACAATGCTGATGCGAACCTCAATGAAATTGAGTTTGACACCCCTGGACTTATACAAATTTTGTAACATAAAATGTATTCATGGACCCAACACATGCTTCAGAGAAGGAACCATGGCAGAAAAGGCTCTTTTCCTTGGTCTTGCCAGACAACATTTCTGGCTAACAAGTCCTGAATCTTCCTATAACATGTCCCTATAGCCAGACCTGATGGGACAGGTAGATATAACTGGGGTTCCTCAAGGAACCTGGTCCATGCTATTAGGATTGTACAATTTTTGCTAGCTTTTTATGGTTGTTGTAAGTTGTCCAGAGTTATGCATGGCCAAATAACTCTCAGGAATTAATAAATAAATTTTTAATTTTTCAGATTTTAGATTTAAAGATTTCAGATTTTCAGAGAAGAAAGAGCTTCCCTTTGTACCTCACTATGGCCAGGACTGCCCATTTAAGGCAAAGCCATACCTTATAATAATAGATAGATGTAGGGTGGGCAATAGCAAATGACTGTAAGTTATATGGATTAGCTATTTTATCTATCCTAAAAATGTACAACTTCTGACACAAGCTGCTGAAAATGAAATAGGAAATATGCAAAGTTTCCCTTTTCTCAGATAGACTTTTACAATAGACTTGTAAATATGCATTTAAACTTTTAATAATTTGCATAAATGTTTGAAATAAATCACTTTTTGTGGCCTACTTTATAATACCAGTGATTTTTTTTTAGAATATTGAATATTGAATATGAGTTTTGTGTCTGCATTACTTATTGTTAGTTGAAGAACTAGAGTGGGAAATGGTAACTGCATTACTAGGTAGGTCTGTGGAGATTATTAGTCATCCAGGTCATAGTTATCTGAAAGGCGCTTTTTCAAATGGCAGTTGGACTGTTTGTTCCTTGAGGAAGAAGATATTTCACTTCTCATCTAAGAAGCTTCATTCATTCTGGCAGGATGATAGGGGCTATGGAGGGATTATTCTGACAGGATGGGAGGGGGTTGGAAGGATCATATTTCTTTGCAGTCATCTGATTTTGCAGTCATCCTTGAGAATTCTTGAGCCACTTGGAGGTTTATCTGTGCCCTCAGGGTCACCTGTATCAGAGTACAATTGGTTGTGGAATCTTCTTGGTACTGCTGCAAGAGCTGCATTGTGGATAGGAGATAAATGAGATCTTACCCCTCCCCCTCTGTTGAGAGAGGGCTGTTCAATGTTAACCTAAATGCCCTCTTTTACTCCTCTTTCACCAATGGCCCTCTCTATCAGAATGCCCATTACTATCCAGAATATCCATTACTAGGAATGGGAGTTCTTCCAGAATCCACAACTGATATGTACAATTCAGTTCTCTCTAATATTAGAGAGGCGAAGTACACTATTATTTATTTGTTCTTTATAATAACTGGGGCATGTTATGATCTCTTACAATAGATCCTTTTGTAGTTAACTCAGATGTTTGTTTGTTTTTCCTAACCTTAATAATGGATTTTCAGATAAAGACACAGGCATCTTTTCAAATACTGGGAAGCATTCAGTGAAAGAAATATGATTATCTCCTTTGTGGTAAAGCAGCAAGTGGATGCTTATTGTTTCAAAAACCTCCTGTGCTAATGAAGAGAGAGTCTTAGCTTCAAAATGTAAATGTTCACAAAGGAAATATTTTGGAAATGATCCAGCCTGAGAGAAGCATTACCAAATACCATTGGATGGAGCAGGTTAATTAAATTCTTGCCTAAATTGTCCCCAAAGTCCTGCTGCAATCAAGAATATTGTAACGTAACTTTGGCTGACTGCTTCCTGCACATTTTGAAGTTTGTGTATGTAACTCTTAAATCTTAATATGTCTGCATGAAAATTGGAACAATATGCCAACAGATACATCTTAGATCACTGATTTTCACTTTTTTGCCCATTTTCTTATTTCTAGTTGTCTTTTCATGAAACCCATGAGCATCTTCTCTGATTACTTTTGTCTTTCCTAAAGAGCTTTAAAATTCTGAAAGCTTTTCGTTGCTTTATAGACTTTTGAAATTGTAATTGCAAGGATTTGTTGCAAAATTACTCTTTTATCACCATCATATTGCAAATGGTCACTAAAAAGGCAGTCACAAAACAAGGACTACCTATATATAGACTACTTAAAGTACAAAATTTGAATTCATAATATGCTCTTCTTATCTCATCAGAAGTGCTCCTATGGTATTGTGACCTTACCACAGGGTCCCAACCTCAAAATAATTTGATCAGCCAGTTTCCAATTTGAAATGTTTTGCACATCTTTATTAGAAAAACCCAGTTTCAGATCTCCATCAACATTGAATGACTGTGGTCCAAATGGTCTAAATTTCTCAGTCTAACTGTTTCACATGGTTCTTGTAAGAATAAAATAAAAAGCACTGGTTTGACAGCCTGAGAATATTAGAAGAACAGTGGCAAAAATAATATAAGAATAAGTAAAGCTGATGCAATTATGTACCATCATATTTGCTACCTTGTTCATTCCAATATACAGATGTATGTTTGTGTTAAAGATTTTGCTCTTGATGCAAAAGGCAACTTGGAATCTATGTGAACTAATCTCAGTATTACATATTTAAGGGGTCATTAAGATTTTCAGGAAAGATTCTACTGCATATGCTAAGAATTTTGGTCCGCTTCACCATGGCCCAAGGAACAGTTTGAGATACCCACTTATCTATTCACCCTAACCTTAACCTCTTGGAATATGGCATGAATGGATTTTGTGTTTTTCCTTTCCCCCACCTTTTTACTTTTTGAAATGTACGCATTAATGGTATACTTAATTTACTATGTTATTGTATTTTAATTGTTCTGTTGTAAAACATTTCAAAATGTACTATAATAGATAGTGATATGCAATATCTGAAATAATACAACATCTAGTAATGCTAAATCTCATCTTCAAATAACAAAGTCAGGGGAGAAGTGCTGACAGCAGCAAAATCAAAATGAGGCCATTGAGAAACAAGAAGAGAAAAATATTAGTTTCAAGGGAACACTGAAACTTGTAGAAACATACATATTAAGGAGTTGTTGTTCCCTATCCTCACTCCACATATTCTCCACTAATGAGAAATGATCATAATCATTGTAAAATTTATAATCTCAAATGGAAAAAAAACAACCTTAAATTTGTAGTGCAAGTATCGTCTCGGAGAGAAGGGATAATTAGGACACTAAATTTAAATAACTGAAGTTGCCCACTCAATTTACATATAATAATCATTGTGAAATACCTCAGTGTATTTCAATCTACTTTTGAGTAAAGAGCTTGTCTTTTTAATAGCACAAGCTATGAGATGCTTGAAATGCAACTTGCAAACACTTCAACGTTGTTATTAAATGTAAAGGTTGGAGTCCATGGTGCTTGTTAAAATAGAATTTCTTTATTTAGTTTAAGGAGTTTGAATTCTCTTGTTTGAAAAATGGTTTTGTTCACGGTTATCAGTAATATTGCTCAGGACATCTTTTTTAACCATATAGGCTGTATAGTTCAACATCTCTCAGGTAAGCCGTATTGTTGATGGACATTTATGCTTTCAAACTACTACATAATTTGGGGCACAGCAAGAAAATGACCTCTATCACCCTTAACTTGAATTGTGTTGGTGGACTAGAAATGCAGTGGCCAACCTCGTCATATGCTCATTACCATATTATGGGATAAGTGTTATGTCCTGGGCCTGCTGAATGACTCAGCAGGCTCAGGAAACTGCAGAAGGCCCGGACAGACCATGTGGTTGCCCGGGACCAGACAAGCTGTCTCCAACCTTGTGCACATGCGCAAGGTGGGAGAAAAGTCTTGCATTGATTGACTGATGCTGTCCCTGCAAGGGGAGTATAAAAGACTCTGCACCATTTTGTTTGCTGTTCTATTGGTGAATTGCAATAAAGGAAGACTGTTTTTGTTACTCCACTTCATCTCAATGCCTTTTACTTGGAAACAGAACATTGGTGATGAAGGTGGGATCCACTGCAAAGAAAACAACAAAAGAAGCTAGGGACTTACCACGGAAGTCCTGAAGCGCTGGGAAGTTCGGCATCCAGTGATTGCGACTCTGTCTGCCAGTATGAGAACACTGGAGGTGAGCTTGGCAAGAGGGACCCCTTCTCACACCTTGCAGCAAGAGGCATTGACAAAGCTCCAGGGCTGTAACGATGTCCAAACTAGGCTGTCTGTCTGAGTTTGATAAAGCTCATCCAGAACGCTGGAGTTCTTACATGGCCGGGGTGGAGAACTACTTTTGGATAAACCAGATCTGAGAAGATGGCCTCAAAGCTACTACCTTGCTTTGTGTCTGTGGGCAAGAGACTTTCGATATAGTGGAGAATCTAGTCGCCCCAGCACCACTTGAGTCAATTGCCTATGTTGAATTAAAGAAGATGCTGCAAGAACACTTCGAACCCAAGCTCTCAGTGATTCCATGGCAACACGCATTCGAGCAGAGGGACCAGAGGCCTGGTGAGTCTGCTGCGGACTTTATTGCTGCCTTATGACAAGCAACTAGGCCATGTGAATTCAAGGACCTGGAGGAGAGACTTCAGGATCATTTAGTTTGTGGCGTGAGAAGCCGGGAGCTGCAACAGAGGATCTTCACAAAAGAAGACGTCTCTTTCCAAGATGCTTTAAGAGAAATTGCAGCCAAAGAAGCAGTGGGTGGAGCTGTGAAGGCCTTGTGGCTTGCCAGGAACTCTTCAGCAGCAGTCTCCATCCATCAAGAGGTCGCTCGGGAAGAGTCCGAATAGGATCCAGAAGAGGAGGTGGACAGACTTCAGCAGGCAGCAGAGAAAAGGCCTCAAGAACACAGAGAAAAGGCAACTTCATTCCCTTGCTGGTTCGGATGTGGAGGACGCCACAAGCACTCCAACTGCCGTTTCCACTCCACCATTTGCCAGGCATGTGGCAGGCAAGGCCATATTGCCTCCATCTGTTTGGGTCACCAGAAGGTCTGGTCTTCAGAAGAATTGCTTCAGAAAGATACCAGGGTCCCCAGCCAGCATAGGTTGGGTTCTGCACATCGTGCAGGAGCATTTTCAAAACGGGCTCACAGGCCACTTAGGAAGAAGCTTCACATTGATGTGAAGTTGCAAGGAGTTCCCTTGTCGATGGAGTTGGACACAGGATCCGCTTTGTCAATCATTTCTCAAGACACTTTTAAAAAGATCTGCAGCAGAAGTGGCCTACGAGTTAAACTCAGGCCATCAAATTTAATCCTTACTGACTTCCAGAATTCCTGAGTCAGTGTGAAAGGGGAGACCACGCTCAAGGTGTAGCGTAGGAATTTTGAAGGGCTGCTAGATGTGGTGGTAGTTGGGGGTGATTGCACGAGTCTTATTGGACTCGATTGGTTCGAGGCCCTTGGGATTCAAGTGACTGGACTTCACAATCTGCAAACATCAGGCCTCGCAGAAGTTTGCAAGGAGTTTGCTGATGTGTACAGTTCAGAGTTTGGCTCGTACAAGGGGCCTCCCATTGCCTTACGCTTAGACCCAGTCATCACACCCATCAGGATTTAGCCTCGAAGGGTGCCATTTGCCCTGAAAAACAAAACTGATGCTGAGCTGGATAAGTTGCTCCAGCAGGGCATCTTAGAACCTGTGGACTGTAGTCCATGGGAAACTCCCATAGTTACGCCACTGAAGGCCAATGGAGAAGTCCAAATTTGTGCAGACTATAAATGTACACTTAATAAAGCATGTTAAGTATACATTTATAAATGTATAAATAAATGTACACTTAACATGCTTAAGCAGCATGCGTATCCGGTGCCTGTGGTGAGCCACATTCTGGCCTCCCTCAAAGGGGGGTGAATATTTGCAAAGCTTGATTTGGCACAGGTCTGTCAACAGTTACCAGTTGATGAGGCAATGGCTGAGGCCCAAGCAATTGTGATGCACCGGGGAGCCTTTAAGGTAAAAGGGCTGCAGTTTGGGGTTAATGTAGCCCCAGGCATTTTCCAAAGCATGATGGAGTGAACGCTCCGTGGCATTCCTGAGGTCTGTCCCTATTTGATGACGTCCTCATTGCTGGGGAGTCATCTGTGAATTTGGCAGAAAGGCTGAGGGCTGTCTTGCTGCATTTCCGCCAAGTGGGGCTGAAACTCAAGCAAGATAAATATAAAATTGGAGTTGCTTTCACTGAATTTCTGGGTTTCCATATTGATGCTGAAGGCATCCATCCTACTGAATCCAAGCTTCAAGCAATTCAGCAGGCCCCAAGTCCAAAGGTGAACTTCAGGCTTTTCTGAGACTATTAAACTTTTACCATTCATTCCTTCCCCACAAGGCTGCAGTGGCTGAGCTGTTACACCGGCTCTTGGACAAACAGGCTCCATGGCAGTGGACAAAGGTCCATGAAAGGAGTTTTACTGAGGTCAAGGCCTTGCTCTCTTCAAATGCGGTTTTACCGCATTTCAATGAGCAATTGCCTATGTGCATAGCCTGTGATGCATCCCCTTATGGGGTTGGGGCTGTACTGAGTCACCTAAGAGCTGATGAGACACAAGTCCCTGTGGCCTACTATTCCAGGACTCTTTCATCTGCTTAGCGTAATAACACAGAGATTGACAGAGAAGCCTCGGCCCTAGTGGCTGGCATTAAGAAGTTCCATGACTTCTTATATGGCTGCCACTTCACTGTCTACACAGACCATAAGCCTCTGCTGGGTTTGTTTACAACAAACAAACAAACCCCACACATAATCTCTTCTAGAATGCTGAGATGATCAATGTTCCTGTCAGCATATGCCTTACACTTAGACCCAGTCATCACACCCATCAGGATTAAGCCTCGAAGGGTGCCATTTGCCCTGAAAAACAAAACTGATGCCGAGCTGGACAACCTGCTCCAGCAGGGCATCTTAGAACCAGGCAAAGAAATTGGCCATGCAGAATTCTCTCCATTCAAGAATTGCCTGAATTTCCCCTCAATGCTAGGGACATGGATGCAGAAACGGCCACTGATCACAAGCTAACACGTGTGCTGACATGGGTGCTGTCAGGATGGCCTGACACGTGTCTTGATGCAGAATTCCAGAGTTTCTGGCAAAGGAAGCACGAGCTTTCCACCTTCAAGGGGTGTGTCCAATGGAGTAGCAGGGTAGTGATCCCAGCCTCATTGAGGACTAGAGTCTTGCTCTTTTTGCATGAGGGACATCCGGGAATAGTCCGGATGAAAGTGCTTGCACGCAGCCATCTCTCATGGCCTGGGCTCGATAAAGAGATCAAGTCCCAGGTTCATGAGTGCCAAGTGTGCCAACAGTCAAGGCCTGAAATGCCTCAGGCTCCTGTACATAGGTGGGAGGAGACACATGCCCCTTGGTCGAGGGTTCATATCGACTACGCTGGGCCCTTTCGGGGCAATTCTTCTTTCTCCTTGTGGACAGCCATTCCAAGTGGGTAGAGGTTGTGCCTGTTTCCTCCACTACTACTCCTAGGATCATCCAGGTGCTGAGAGAAATCTTCGCTTCCCATGGGCTTCCAGATGTCCTTGTCTCAGACAACGGACCCCAATTCACTTCCTCTGAGTTTCAGGCTTTTCTACAGGCCAAGTTGATCCCGCACGCTACTTCAGCACCATTTCATCCATCTTCCAATGGCCAGGCTGAGAGGATGGTGTGCACCACTAAAGATTCTCTCAAGAGAATCACTTATGGCAGTTGGCATCACAGGTTAGCTGACTTTCTTCTTTGCCACTGCACCACACCTTGCACAGCCACTGGGAAGAGCCCAGCAGAACTCCGCTGGGATCGCCGTCTCATCACTAAACTGGACAGGTTGCACCCAGACCAGGTGGCTTCACAGGTGTCACAGCTGCAGGCACCTAGGACACTGCAGGTGGGCGATCCAGTCTGGGCAAGGAACTATGGACCTGGACATCTCTGGGTGACAGCAGTGGTATGCAAGTTCTCTGGGCCGCTGTCCTACAAAGTGGCCTTAGATGATCACGTGATCTGACGTCACATTGACCAACTGCTTTGGAGGCTTCCCAGCCACACTTCCACTTCTGGCTCTGCTCTCGGGGGGGAGATGGACCACAATTACAATTGTGGACCACAGTCTCTCCATCCAAGCAGACCTTCACATGCTTCAGCACATGTTCCAGAAGGGAGTTTTGCCTTGGAGGCAGCTCCTGACTCTGGCACAGGCACTGGGTCAATGGGACATTGCTATCAATCGGCTACTCAGGCCACTCCAGCTGCTGGTCTTGGGCTCAAGGGACAGTGCTCCCAAGAGGGATCCATCATGGACTTGGGGAGTTCCACACCACCACTGGACTTGGGGAATTCCACCCCACCAAGGAACTCTGATTTGGGTTTAGAGGATCCAGCCTGTCAGCAGCTTGGAGGGTTGCCGGGGTCTGCGGGGCATCAAAGTCCTGGTCTGCCTAGCCTAGCAGGTGAGCTGGCAGGCCAGGCATACACACTCGCTCCAAGAAGATCAGAGGGGCCAAGGGTCCATCCAAACACCTAAAGGACTATGTGAGGTTCCTGTCAAGTATGAGGGAGGCCTAATACTTCTTTAGCAATCAGAGCACACTCAAAAGAAGGGTGTTATATTATGTTAAATAAAAAAAGAAATGCTGCATTACTGTAGGAAATATAAAAGATGTATGACTTGGGGTCTGCCAGTGGGCAGGCGTAAGAGTATTTAGAAAGATCCACATGCTCATCAGAACACGTGTATATGTATGCTGCTCTAAAACAGAAAGTGTTTACTTATTGTTTTATCCAAGGGGGAGGGGTGTTATGTCCTGGCCCTGCTGAATGACTCAGCAGGCTCAGGAAGCTGCAGAAGGCCCGGGCAGGCCACGTGGTTGTCTGGGACCAGACAGGCTGTCTGCAGCCTTGCATGCATGTGCAAGGCGGGAGAAAAGTCTTGCATTGATTGGCTGATGCTGTCCCTGCAAGGGGAGTATAAAAGACTCTGCGCCATTTTGTTTGCTGTTATGTTGGTGAATTGCAATAAAGGAAAACTGTTTTTGTTACTCCACTTTGTCTCAATGCCTTTTACTTAGAAACAGAACAGTAAGCATATCACATTTATCTGTTGATGACTACAAATTCTTAGTTTTTAAAATTTTTATGAATACATATTGAAAAACAAGACAGAGTAATAAGTAAATTGTAATTGATCATAATATTCCTCACCAAAGCATTACACGAGTAAGCACCACAGACTGGAATAATTTCTAAAGAACCTGTAATTTACGTAATGGTATATGGGAATTTAACTGAGACATACATGCAATAATGATAACCCTGAAAGACAGTATGGTAGCAGAACCCAATGCAATGTTACAGTGTCAGGGCCCAAGTTTTAAAATGGGTTTTGCTCCCAAGAAAAATACAGAACAAAGGCCAACTAAATAAAAGAATTTACCATTTCCCATAGCTTTCATATCCTGACATTCCAAGCTCAGGAAAAACAAAAATATCTTTTCATCTTGTTAGCTGAAGTTATAACCAAGGCTTGTATCTTCAGTAATTGATGAGAGGAATTAAGAGAGAGATTCAGTCAGCAGTTCCAGAACATCTGTCAAAAAAATTCAGCTATGTTGATGGGCTATCATGCAAAATACTGGGGCACAAAGGAAAGTCCATGTATTTTGCACCTGTCTGAATTACAACCTGCTTTTCACATGTTTTCTTTTCTTCAGCACAAACATGCCACACTATTTTCAGAGGGCATGTCCTCATGACAACATCTCCACTTATTATCAGCCAGTTGCTGAGCAGCCAGAAGTTAGCAATGAAATAATTGTTCAATGTTTCTAGTATTTTATTCTTATCCCAGTTCAAGACTCTTCTCCTTCCATCTGGTTGCTGGCCTCTCTGCCTATTATGTGGTGCTATTTTGACTGTAAGAAGACCAGAATCTAAATATCTATAGCTATTTAATGTGCTGCATTTAAGAGTAAATATGGATCTACTAAGTTACTAATTGGCTGCTGCAAAAAATGAGCAATGATAACTACCAAGTCGCACACCCTTTCTTAAACTCCTTCACTTCAATAATATTTATGTAGTAACTGCATCTGGGCTGACCAAATCTGGAGAGAGCAGCCAAGAAAGACAAAAATCTCAAATTCTTTGCCACCACCTAGTGCTGGGTTGGCCTATAAATATTGATCTGGTAAAGAATTAAGTGGCAAATAGATTGATGGCATAATTAGGACATGCAAGAATTGTTAAGAGCCATGATGGCACAGTGGTTCGAATGCAGTATTGCAGGTTGAATCTGCTGGCTGCCAGGAGTTTGATTCTGACCAGCTCAAGGTTGACTCAGTCTTCCATCCTTCAGAGGTTGATAAAATGAGGATCCAGATTGTTGGGGGACAATATGCTGATTCTGTAAACTGCTTAGAGAATGCTATAAAACACTGTGAAGTGGTATATAGGTCTAAGTGCTATTGCTATTCTAATAGACATTCTTTAGGTCAACTGATAGTAGCCTCTTCCACAATTGGCAGGACTGGAATTTCAGGAAAGAAAATTACCATTTGCTATTCTTATAGGACATTTTACATCCTGCAGGCTACATTGGGCCATGGATGGTCCCAATCCTGCCCACAGTGTTGGTGTTGTAGATGGTGGGGGACAGGGTGGCAGCAGTGGTAGGGAAGGGGATATGGTGGCAGTCATCCCCAACAGTCCCAGTTTCTCATGTGACCCCTTGGGAAAATTAATTGCCCACCCCTGTTTTAGGTTACACAGTAGAATTGTAAAAACAACCTGTCAGAATCCAATTATACTTCATCTCCAGTTATCAATTATAGAAAACCCCATTTCTGCCCTCTCTGGATTCTGTCATACAAGAAAGGGAAGGGGGTGAACAAAGGGGCTTTATGGCCCTCACTTCCTTCGGTACAACTTCAAAGGGATTGAATGTGGATAGCACCAAAAGGCCTTATCATAACAAAGGAGGCTATTTACCTTTCATGTAGTTTTCTCTGAAGTCTCCATCCAGCCGGCAGAAAGGAAAAGGGGGTGGGATTGTGATGCCTGAAACTGTCACTGGAAGAGGGGGGTGATTGGGTGGGACTACTGGGGAACCCCTTAAAACCTCGAATGGGAGAGCTTGGACTCCAAGTCCTGTCTAGAACGCCTGCAACCATTTTGTCTTAATAAAGGATTCCTGTTGGAAGAATTATTCCAAGAGTTCTGTCTTCTTAAGATGCAAAGTGGGATGGGTCCTTACACAACCACTCAGCAAGCTCTTTTCCAATTAATATTAAGGCCTTGCTGAGAGCGCATGCTGACATGCTTTTCTACAAGTTCTGAGAAGGGAGGGAGAGTCAGAGAAAATGGCTGTGTCAATGAGCCACAAGAGTTGAATGTGTCTGTGTCTGTGTTAGTGCTTAATTAGAGCTATATTGTTGCTGAAGTAACAGACTCAAGACTGTTATGTCCTGGGCCTGCTGAATTGCTCAGCAGGCTCAGGAAGGCTGCACAAAGTCCCAGGTAGACCATGTGGTTGCCTGGGACCAGACAGGCTGTCGTCAGCCTTGTGCACATGCGCAAGGCACAAAACCAGCCTTGCATTGCTTGGTTAACGCTGTCCTTGTAAGGAGACTATAAAAGGCCTGTGCGCCATTTTGTTTACTGTTCTGTTCTGTTGCTGACTTGCAATAAAGAAGACTTGCTTTTGTGTTACTCGCTTTGTCTAAATGCCTTGGACTTGCAAATAGAACAAAGACATTTCCTGTTTGAGGTCCAATAATCTGCTGATCATCCCAGAACAAACAAAAATGTAACCTGGGACTGATTCATATATCATACCAATGTTGAATGATAAGAGTATTCTATATCTCTTTGAATAGTATATCAAATACAATGTTCTCAAAAATTTAAGTTGACATATTGGCTATGGATCAAATGTGCTACAATATTAGGTAAGTCCCCACTAATCACCTGTTTAATAGCAATTGTCCTCTTGCAATTTGTTCTTATTTTCAAATTAGAAAATACAAGTTTTCCGCTACTTTAATGTGTTTAAAAAGATTTGGCACTTGCAACAGATAGCAAACTCAAAGGTTGATGTTTGCCATTTGGGAATGTGTTGACCTACAAGTACTACAATAATAATGTATGCTAAACTATCCACTTCCATAGTATTGCCAGAAAAACTACATGGACCTGTCAAGATCAACTTGAGGAAGATGTTTGCTCTTTTCATTCAAAGTATTATTAATATGTAAATTTGTCCTTTAATTCCTTAACTAATGAAACTATTTGAATCTGAAATGGTTCTTTTCAAGAGCTGATCCTTCTCTGTGTAGATATACATATCTATGCTACATTTGGATATTTGTTTATGTGTGCCAAGAAAACTAGACTTGCATAGCAGGAGGAAAAAGTGATAAATGAGCATTTGCACTTTCATGATATTATTCTTTGTAGTATATTGTCATTTATTGAATTATTTCATTGTAATCTATAATAGGAATCTCCAACCTTGGCAGCTTTACAACTTGTGGAGTTGAAGTCCACAAGTCGTAAAATTGCCAAGGTTGGAGACCTCTGATGAAGAGAGTAGAAAAAAGTTCTAATTATTTAACTGGATGCATGACAATGACAAAATGGAATTGTAGGTTTTTTTAATGTCTTCCCCCCCCCAAATATAATAGTCAGATTCTTTTCAAATTATCTGCATCATTAATTTTACCAATCAATATGCAAAAATATTCTTTTTGGGCACCAATCAACAGTTGAATAAATCAACCCTCTCTTTTAACAAAGAAAAAATAAATCAAAGGAAAATGTGGAGTAGTGGTGGTTTTCTTCTACCCTTTACTTTTATGTTTATTTAAACTGTTCTGATTAGATAGTTTACTTCACACACACACACACATATAGCTTTTTTTAAAATAATAACAAGTCAGGCTTTGGGGTCAACGCCTTCTCTAAAAATAGATAATTAAAAAAAATCATATCAGTAATATTAATTTTAATCTTCTCTGACTACTCTGTGTTAGAATTCTGCTGAATACGTATGTCAAGGCAAATCATTAACATTAAAAAAAATCCAAGTTCCCTAATAAGATAATGTTGTTGTGATAGAAGTTTAAAATTATAGCATACATATTCCAATGTTAGTACCTCTAAATAAACATTTCACAGTTTATCTTTCTGTCACATTATGTGACAAGTATACAATATCAAATTCAAGAGAAGCCTGCTATGGATAATTGCTTGTTTTTCTCTAGGGTTGTTTTTTTTTTAATTTATGGCTCATTTTGCATATGTGCTTTGAAATATAGCAATATGTTTCCAAGAAAAAATGCAGATAAAGCTCATTTTCTCCTGGTTTGATTTTTTTTCCTTAAGAGTATTTCTTCTTGTACAGCAGTATCTTGATTGCAGCTTATATCAAATCAAATCACATCTATTACAACTGTAAGGACCCACCCCACTGTGCATCTTAAGAAGACAGAACTCTTGGAATAATTCTTCCAACAGGAATCCTTTATTAAGAAGTGGTTGCAGGCGTGCTAGACAGGACTTGGGGTCCAAGCTCTCCAATTCAAGGTTTTAAGGGTTTCCCCAGTAGCCCCACCCAATCAACCCCCTCTTTCAGTGACAGTCTCAGGCATTACACTTCCACCCCCCTTTTCATTACTGCCTGGCTGGATGGAGACTTCAAAGAAACTACATGAAAGGAAAATGGCCCCATTCTTATGGTTAGTTCTTTTGCAATACACACATTCAGTTCCTTAGAAGTATACTGAAGGAAGTGAGGGCCATAAAGCCCCTTTGTTCTCCCCCTTCTCTCCCTCTTATGGCAGAATCCAGAGAAGGCAGAATTGGGGTTTTCTATATTTGATAACTGGAGATGAAGTATAACTGGATTCTGACATCCGCCCCCCCTTAAAAATAAGAGAGATCCACCTGGAAGAAAACAAAACAGGTATAAAAGTTAGTCAGGCTTGTTAGGATACTCTGTGTGAAACTTCTTCAATAGCTTCGGGGCTCTGACATGACATTTATGGACCCACTTGTTTTGTGAGGGAGGGAGGTGTTTCCAGGCAACTAGGTACTGAGTTGCTCCATGATATCTCCTAGAGTCAAGGATTTCCTTTATTTCGAAGTGTTGTTCGCCCTCCACTATGATTGGAGGTGGTGGGGGGGGATTTTTGGCCATAGAGGTGACTGATGCTCTCTTTTCAGCAAGCTGCAATGAAAAATTGGGTGTATCCTTCCAGTGGTTCCAGCAACGACGAATGGCGGCGTTTTACAAAGCTGCCCGTTCCTGGTCCGTGTAAAAGCCGCGGGACTTTGACAATCAGCTGTCCCGTGGCTTGAATCTCCTCCCTGGGAAAAAGGGAGGAGGAGAGCTCTCAGGTAGAGGTAAGAGCTCCCCTGGATCCCTGTTATTTTGGGAATCGGAGGGTAGAGCTCCCTCGGAGCCTGAGCAACTCCGCGTTCCAGGGAGACTTCATTCCGAAGCTTTTGGGATGAAGCAAGTTGCCGCTTCCACATCTGCTTTTTTTTTCCAGCTGCTTGTGAGTATTTGAAAGCAGACGGAGCAGACCAGGAGAGACTGTGCTCAAGTTTGATGGTGCCTTTAACCTCAGCAAGTTTCCTCTTCCTCTTCTTTTGTTCACTTTCCCTTTAGAAGAAAGGGAAAGTGAAAACTAAAATGGTGATCGTCTTTCTTGCCTGATTTGCATTACAAAGTAAAATCTGGATACAGATTAACTCTTTAAACACAGAAGTAAGAATTTGGCTTTTATTCTTTCCTCTCTTTTCTTCTCTGTTTTTTTTTCTAAGAATATTTAAAAGAACTGTGCCTTTTTTTTCAATAAGAATCTTTCTTCTTGGAACTTAAGAAAATGGCTTCAAAACGTCTGCCTCCTGCCCCTAAGGTTCCTATTTTTTCTCCAATGCCTCAGCCTGCATCTCAGAAACCAAAATCACCTCCACCTTCTCCTCCTCCTCCTGCAATTTCTCTTAATGATTTACAGGATGCTTTAAAACAGCATGCCTTGGATATTAAGGAGGAGGTAAAAGATCTTATAATTGCAGAGAGGGCTAATACAGAAGAATTATTGGAGAAAAAGAACAAACAAATAAGAGACCATATACTTCTGGCCTTTCAGGGCTTAGCCCTGCACATAGAGAGGATTATTGACCAGATAGAAAAGATTACTGATAATGCAGAAAGGATGGAATTTAGAATGCAGGAGGTAGAGAACAAGATAAAAATTACACAGGATGAACAAATCATTTCACAATACAGAGAGATGGAACATGCATTGCGTATCAGAGGCCTGAGAGAGAACCCTCAGGAGGACTTAAAAATGCTTATTGTGAAAGATATTGCTCCTAATATTGGCTGGCGGCCTGAAATAATTGAGAATGAGATAGAAAAATTTTTTAGAGTTAATTCATGGGTTGCTAGACAGAGAAATTTACCAACAGATGTGGTTATTTATTTTTCCAGAAGATCTATTCGTAATGAAATTATACAGGCTTTTTACAAACAAAAGTTTCAAATTGCTGATCAAGATGTGATAATTTTAAAAGAGATACCTCCAAAAATTTTAAGAGCCAGAAAAGATTTTACTTTCTTGTCTGATGAGCTAAAACATCGTCAAATTCAGTTCAGATGGGAGATTCCAAGAAGAATAATAGTAAATTATGAAGGGATACGTCACAGATTAACTACTGTTTCCAAAGCAAGAGATTTTTACCAGTCTATCTTAAAAGTAAGATTGTCACCACCCCCACAAATAAGGATAACGGAAGAGCCTCTTATGGCAGGAGCCTCATCAATGATGGTTATGGAACAAGCTGCACAGAATTCTGACATAAAAGAGCAAAGGATGACACGAGCTGCCCATAAACGTAAAGAAAAAGAGCAGTTGCAGAAGAGTGGTGAAAGTTTGGTTACTACAGAGCCTGTGGGAGGGGCAAGACCAAAAAGATCTTTGACAGCAGATCTGCAGGCCATGCTCCAGAGGCTCCAGGCTGGTGGAGATGGTCAGGTTTCTGACCTGGAATGTTAATGGCTTAAACGTGCCACAGAAACGAAGAAAGATTTTCCATTATTTGAAACAACATAACAATGATTTGATATGTTTGCAGGAGACTCATATAACTTTAAAGGATTCTAAATTCTTGATGAATTCCCGTCTGGGCTCACATTTTATTGCTCCAGCCCCTGGGAAAAAAGGGAGAGTGGTAATTTATGTGAAGAAAACTTTTTCAGCTAAACTAATTGAGGCTGACTCTGAAGGAAGATATCTTTTTGTGGAATTATTATTACAAGGCCGAAAAGTTCTTATTGTTGGACTATATGCTCCCAATCAACAACAGAAAAAATTTTATAAATTGCTGCATGGCAAGATATCTCAGTTGGATTATAAATCGGTAATTTTGATGGGTGACTGGAATGGGGTTTTAGACCCAACTATAGACAAAAGAAGTTCCTCTAAAACTTTTATTCAAACTAAATTACCTATGACTTTCTTTGACTTGAAGGAAGAATTGGAGCTTATTGATATTGGGCGAGAAAGGAACACAAGTGATAGAGACTTTACATTTTATTCTGATAGACACCAGTCATTTTCAAGGATTGGTTTTTTTTTATTACTAGTGACTTCCTCCCTAGAATGAGGAAGGTGAAAATTTTTCCCAGAACATTGTCAGATCATAGTCCTGTGTGGATGGAGTTATATTCGGAAGATGGGAATAGAAGATCTTGGAGACTGAATGAGAACTTATTTAACCGGGAGGAGTTTGTACAAAAGTGTAAAGAACATTTAAAGGACTTTTTTGCTATAAATATGAATAAGGGGACATCGATGTCTATGGTGTGGGATGCTAGTAAAGCATATATGAGGGGAAAAAGGGTTTTTTAGGGAAAAAGGGTTACAAAGACGTAGAGAAATAGAAGAAGAGATTAAATCAAAAGAACAAGAGTTGGTTCTTAACCCTACTGATAATAATTTAAAGGTATTCATAAAGATGCTTAAGGAACAATTTAATATGTTGATGGCAGATCAGGTGGCTACCAATCTGTCGTATATGAGACATAATACTTTTTGCAATGCGAATAAGCCTGGGAGGTGGTTGGCTTATCAGTTACGAAAGAAACAGAAACAGAAAGCTAGAATCATAGAGAAAGTAAAATATAAAGGTACTGAGGTCTTTCAGCAAGATCTGATTAGAAAAAGCTTTTTGGACTTTTACACAAAATTATATTCAAGTGATAATATAAGGGGTTTGGATATAGATAAATATTTACAATCAGTACATTTTCCTAGACTTTCAGAGGAACAACAAAATGGGATGAATAGTTTAATTACTGTGGAGGAAATTGGTTTAGCTATTAAGCAGTTAAAGGTTGGAAAGTCTCCTGGAACAGATGGATTGACTTCTAGGTATTATAAGATCTTATCTGAAGAAATGATAGAGCCATTAAAGGAACTCTTTAATAGTATTTTGTTGGGTATGCAAGTTCCTCCTTCTTGGAAAAGAGCTTTTATATCATTGATTCCGAAGGAAGATCAGGATCTTACAGAGCCTAAGAATTATAGGCCAATTTCATTATTGAACGTTGATTATAAGATCTTTACAAAAATTTTGGCAAATAGATTAATGCAGGTTATGAAAGACTTGATTCATAGTGATCAAGCAGGATTTATAACAGGGAGATACATGAAATATAATGTTAGACAAATTATTAATTTAATTGAGTACTTGGATAAGAATAATCAGATTCCTGTGGCTTTTATCTTTTTGGATGCTGAAAAAGCTTTTGATCAATTGGACTGGCAATTTTTATTCTCTTTGGTAGAGAAAATGAATTTTGGGGATAATTTCTTACATGCACTTAAAGCTATATATCAGCAGCAATCTGCACAAATTGTTGTAAATGGGGGATTGACTGAGAATTTTAATATTCAAAAAGGGACAAGACAAGGATGTCCATTATCCCCATTGTTATTTGTTTTAACATTGGAAATTTTATTGATTCAGATTCGGAATCAAAGTTAATTAAGGGTGTAAAGATAAGGAAGAATGAGTATAAATTGCGGGCATTTGCGGATGATTTGGTTTTAATTTTGGAACAACTGAATCAGGCGATTGATGGTTTGTTAGAACTTATAACACAGTATGGGAATGTTTCTGGTTTTAAAGTTAATAATTATAAGACTAAGATATTATCTAAGAATATGTCAGTTAAAGATAGGGAAAGTTTGATTAAAGCCACAGGTTTCCAGATGGTAAAAAAGGTTAAATATTTAGGAGTATATCTAACTGCTTCAAATGGAAAATTGTATAAGAACAATTATGAACCACTATGGGCAAAAGTCCAAAAGGATTTAAGAGATTGGAAAAAATTGCAATTGTCATTGTTGGGGAGAATTTCAGCTGTAAAAATGAATGTTCTACCAAAGTTTCTTTTTTTGTTTCAGATGATACCTATTCTTAAAAAGAGGCAAATTTGGAGGAATGGCAAAAGGGTATCAATAATTTTATATGGGCCGGGAAGAAACCAAGGGTTAAATTTAAGATATTACAGGATGCTCGAGAAAGAGGGGGACTTAAGGCACCTAATTTGAAATTATATTATGATGCAGCCGCCCTAACTTGGTTAAGTGATTGGCTTAATTTAACAAATATGGATATTCTTTTTTTGGAAGGTTGGGATTTAATATATGGTTGGCATGCATATTTAATTTTTAATAAGAAAGTTGATCGGACTTTTAAATCACATATTTTGAGGAATGCCTTACTTCGTGTTTGGAAGAAGTGTTATAATAGATTAAATTATAAAATACCTATCTGGGGGATTCCCAGACATGCAATTGAGGGAACTTCTAAGGGGCAAATTTTGACAAAATCTCGTATAAAGAATTGTTAATTCACTCTGGTTCGAATTGGCATTTGAAATCCCTAGATGTACTAAGGCAGCAAAATATTCTACAGTCATGGTTTCAATATTTACAAATAATGGATAGATGGACTGTAGACAAGAAAGAGGGAATAACACTAGAAGATAGACAATTCAGACTAAAAACCAAAGTCTGGCTCATATAAAAAGAATATACAATGTTTTATTAGAGTTAGATTCGGAAACAGAATTGGTTAAAGACTGTATGATTAAATGGGCTCAGAATATACAGGAGCCGATCTCATTGGATTTATGGGAGACAATTTGGATAAGAAATGTTAAATTTACACAAGCTCAAAATATGAGAGAAAATTTTTATAAAATGTTTTATAGATGGCATTTAGATCCTAAAAAATTATCTTGTATGTATTCCAACATACAGCCCAAATGTTGGAGATGTGGCAATAATGATGCGACATACTTTCATATTTGGTGGAATTGTAAAAAAGTAAAGGCTTTTTGGATTATGATTTGGTGGAACATTCAAAAGATTTTTAGAAAAAAGATAAAGTTTACTCCTCAACTATTTTTACTTGGTATTTTTGTTGACTTAAATGAAAAAGAAACTACTTTGATGTTGAATTTATTAACTGCAGCAAGGTTACTAGTAGGTCTATATTGGAAGAAAGATTCTTTGCCTACTTTAGAAGAATGGATATTTAAAGTATCTAGTTTTGCAGAAATGGCAAAAATTTCTGCTTATTTAAAGGATCATACACAAGAAAGATATATTACTGTATGGGGAAGGTGGATAGATTATATTCAGAAAAAGTATGGAATTAAAAAGTTTCATTTATTTTATGAATGAATTTTAAATATTATAGAGAATTGTTTAATAGGTTATGGAGTTAAAGGTTAATTATGATTTTTTTTTTCTCTTTTTTCTTTTCTTTCTTTTCCCTTTTTTCTTAATTATTATAAAAAATTTTTATTATTAACCCTGTATTCTGCTCTGGGAAGTGAAGGGAGGGGGGTTGGGGGTGGGAGGGAGGGTAAGGGTTTTTTTTTTCTACTTTAAAATTTTATTGTATTTTTATAAATGATTGTATGTTTAAAAAATAAATTTTTTTAATAAAAAAAAATTGGGTGTATTTGCCTGAGGTTTTTGGGTAATTCTAATTCTACTGTTACTGGATTTATGATTCTTTTAATTGGAAAAGGTCCTATATATTTTGGTCCAAGTTTTTTACAGGGCTGTAGGGACTTTAGTTATTTTGTAGATAAGTACACCATTTCTCCTATAATGAATGGTGTAGGCTCAACCCTTTTTTTATCGGCTTGTGCTTTGTATGCCGCCTAGCTTCATCTAGTGCTTTTCTAAATATTGGCCAGGTGTTTTGTAGTTTTTCCATCCATTCTTTCAGTGATGGGATCATTGGTTCGTTTGGGGTTAATTCTGGCATGGGGCTGAAACTTTGACCGTTGGCTATTTGAAAAGGAGTGTAGCCTGTGCTGGAGTGGACTGCATTATTGTAGGCAACTTCTGCAAAAGGGAGTAAGTCCGTCCAATCACTCTGTTGGAAATTTAAAAAACATCTCAAATATTGCTCAAGTACTGAATGACAACGTTCCGTTTGTCCATCTGTCTGAGGGTGATGGCTAGATGTAAGTCCCTGAGTGCTTCCTAAGAGGGATAAAAATTCCTTCCAAAATGCAGACGTAAATTGCACTCCCCTATCAGAGATGATGCGTTGGGGTGCCCCGTGCAATGTGTGAATGTGCTGGATGAAAGGTTTTGCTAAGGTCTTTGCAGTGGGAATCTTTTGGCAAGGGATAAAGTGCACCTGTTTGGAAAACAAGTCCGTGACTGTCCAGATAACAGTATTCCCATTGCTTTCTGGCAATTCCACTATAAAATCCACGGCTATTTCCCTCCAGGGGGCTGAGGGACTTGCCACTGGTTGTAATAGCCCTGGCGATTTCCCTTGAAACCTCTTTGCCGATGCACAGTTTGGGCAGCTGGCAACATAACTTTTTATGTCCTTTTTTATTGATGGCCACCAAAATTGCCGTTTAATTAAGTGTAAAGTTTTTACAAATCCAAAATGCCCTGCTGATTTTGTATCATGGCAAAGCTGCATGAAAGTGATTCTTTGGGTTGTTGGTATATATAACTTTTCCCCTACCCAAGGCAACCCGTCTCTCATTGTGCACACATTTTTGTTTTTCTGGAACCATTCATCTGTTTCCAAACTTTTTCTGAATTCAATTCCAGTTTGGCTGTCCAGTTGTGGTTTAATTTGGCTTGGGTTCTTGTGGTTACTGGTGCTGCCAGTTGTGACTCTGCCATTATTGGTCTAGAGTCTGTGGTTCGTGCGCTGTTATATTGAGGCATGCGAGATAATGCATCTGCCAGGAAGTTCTTTCTCCCTGGTAAATATTTGAGGTTAAATTGGAACTGGTGAAAATGCTGGGACCAGCGGGCTTGTTTGGGATTGAGTTTCCTGGGCGTTTTCAGGGCTTCCAAATTTTTGTGATCGGTCCACACCTGGAAGGGGATTTTGTTGCCTTCCAGGAACTGTCGCCACGTGAGTAATGCCCAACGTATCCCATAAGCCTCCTTCTCCCATACGGGCCAGTGCTGTTCTGTTTCCGTGAGTTTCTTGGATGTATATGCACAGGGTTGCAATACTCCATCATAATTTTCTTGTAATAGCACAGCCCCCACTGCCACATCACTTGCATTTACCTGTATTACGAAGGGCTTGTCCATGTCTGGGTGTCTTAGTACTGGTTCGGGAGAAAAAAGTCTCTTTAGTCTCTCAAACGCTGCTTGGCACTCCATTGTCCATGTTAGTGGCTGGCTAGGTTTTACTGAGGATGCTCCCTTCATTTTCAGTAAGTTAGTAAGGGGCAAGGGTATCTGGACAAATGAGGGGATGAATTGGCGGTAAAAGTTTGCAAAGACCAGGAAACTTTGTAGTTGCTTTCTTGTGCGGGGTGGTGCCCAATCTAATACTGCTTTGACCTTCTCTGGGTCCATTTCAATGCGCTGTGGGGATATGCGATAACCTAGGTAGTCTATCCTTTCCTGGTGGAATTCGCATTTTGAGAGTTTGGCATATAGGTGGGCGGCTCGCAGCTTCTTTAAAACCGCTCTGACAAGGTTGACATGTTCCTCTTTTGTTTCAGTAAAGATAAGAATGTCGTCCAAGCAAACAAGGACCCCCTTAAACAGGGGCTCCCTTAGAACGTCATTGATTAATTGCATAAAGACTGTAGGGCCCCCTTGTAATCCAAATGGCAAGACTTTGAATTGATAGCACCCCATGGGGCAGTTAAATGCAGTCTTCCATTCGTCCCCTTCCTTAATTCTCATGCGATAGTAAGCTTCCCTTAGGTCCAGTTTAGAAAAAAAATTCCCTTTCGATAGGTGTGACAGCATGTCTTTCATGAGGGGCAGAGGGTATAGGTTGCTTTCACTGATTGTATTCAGGGCCCTATAATCCATGCATAAGCGTAAAGAGCCATCCTTCTTTTCTCGAAAAAAGACCGGGGCAGCCACTTTATGCTTGGCTGGCTCAATGAAACCTCTCTCTAGGTTTTTTTTAATGAATCTTTCCATTCCCTCCTTCTCCTTTGGGCTCATGGAGTATAATCTGGGCTTTGGGAGTTTTGCCCCAGGCTTGAATTCAATGGTATAGTCTGTGGGTCGGTGGGGGGAGAGCTCATTCGCCCTCTCCTCACTGAAAACTTCAGCAAGGTCTCTGTATTGCTCTGGTATTTCTGTTAATCTTTTTTCCTCTCCTTTGGATGCTTTTTCTATTCTTGATTCTGGTAGCCTCCCTTGGGGTTTTAAGTCCATAGGGTCCCCCTTCGGGAATTTGATTTCTGTCGTCCTCCAATTTACCCAGGGGTTCCATTTTTTCAACCATTCCATCCCTAGAATCATTGGGCATTCCATGCCTGGGGTCACCACAAATGTTATGTCCTCTTCATGTTTGCCCAGGGAGAGGTGTATTGGTAGAGTGGCTAGGGTAGCTGGCACCCCCCCTGCTATGGATCCCTCTAACTGGCCAAATGAGATTGGTTGTTCCAGTCTCCTCGATGGGATGCCCAGATTGCCCACTAGTGTTGGGCTAATGCGGCAGCGGGTGCAGCCAGAGTCTATTAAAGCTTTCACCTTCACAGCTTCGGGCATGGGGGGAATTAATATAGTCACTGTCTTGAGGATGGGTGTGATGTGTCCACTTACCAGGGGTTCGCTCTCCGAGCTGTCGTCTGAGGCATCCACCGGCCCTGTGGTGTAGGCTGGAGTTTTTTCCCCTTGGTGAGTAGAAGTGGGGTTTCCGTAATTTCCATCATTCTCATGGCAGTTTCTTTTGGCTTAGCTGAAGACTTTCCAGATTTGTTGGTTGGGGATCTGTCTGGGTTGTGCTGGGGGGCTTTGGAGCAGCATTCTACAGCTCGATGCCCTTCTCTTCCACACTTGAAACACCCCATTTGCTTCTTGGCTGTAGCCGATGATTTCACCGGCTCGTGTGTCAGCTCAGGCGGCGGGCGGCTCCATTGTTTTCCTCTGCGGTGTCTCTTCAATATGTCGATCTCTGTCTTCTGGCCAATTCAGTTTGCTGGCAATTTCCCGGAATTCTTGTGTATATTCAGCCACCGGGCGTTCGCCTTGCTTCATCGTCTTTATCCTTTCACGGGCTTTGCGATCAGCCAGGGGGTCTTCAAATCGTCTTCTCAGAGAGGACATGAAACGGTTGAAGTTACTGAGTTCTGGGGCATTGGAGTCATGCAAGTTCACCACCCAATCTGCAGCTGGTCCATCCAGGGCAGATTGCAGGATCCGGATGCGGGCTTTGTCACTGGGGATGTCCTGCCCATATTCCTCCATGTAGCTGAGGACTTGGGTTAGGAAAAAACC
Source organism: Crotalus tigris (assembly GCF_016545835.1). NCBI lineage: Eukaryota > Metazoa > Chordata > Lepidosauria > Squamata > Viperidae > Crotalus > Crotalus tigris. The sequence goes on along the minus strand of NW_024098032.1, from coordinate 353,477 downwards.
CAAGCGTGTTGGCTCCCCTTTGAATTTCACCTCCAACGGCGGACGTCTTGGAATGGATCGGTGCCTCCGTTGTTGGTGGTAGTGTCTTCCATCCAGATTGCCATCTGTGGTCCGGTAGGGGGTGGGGACTACTGGATCAGCAGATGTCCCTGGGGTTGCAGGTTCCACGTCCCCCTCGGTGTCTCTCCCTTTGCGGCTCCAGGAGCTGGGGCGGCCATAGGTCTGAGGATTCTCCTCTCCTAGGGATCTGAGAGTTCTCTTTATCAGGTCAATAGCTTTCTCTAGGATCCAGTCTGAGTACGATGCCCAACTTTCTCCCTCTTCACTTGCATGCAGGGAGTTCTCCATCTCCTGCTTCCATTCTGGTTGCTTGGTCCCCCGTCTCAGGGTCACCTTTCTTGATTCCTTTCCCCACTCACTTTTCTTTCCAACGCCCATTGACCAGCGAGGCTTGTGCTCCCGTGTCTCCACCACTTCTTCTCCTGAGGAATCTGACCTGTCGGATCCCAACATCTGGCAAGGTTCCAACTTGGTCAGCGGCTCTCTTTCCAGGGAATTTTCCCCCTCTCTTGCTCCATTGTCTGACATGGTAATTTTTTGCAAAATCCCCCGGCAAGGGTCTCCCTTCCAGGTGGATTAATTTTGCAAGTCCTGTCTAATGTAAGGACCGACCCCACTTTGCATCTTAAGAAGACAGAACTCTTGGAATAATTCTTCCAACAGGAATCCCTTATTAAGAAGAAGTGGTTGCAGGCGTGCTAGACAGGACTTGGGGTCCAAGCTCTCCAATTCAAGGTTTTAAGGGTTTCCCCAGTAGCCCCACCCAATCAACCCCCTCTTTCAGTGACAGTCTCAGGCATTACAGTTCCACCCCCCTTTTCATTACTGCCTGGCTGGATGGAGAGTTCAAAGAAACTACATGAAAGGAAAACGGCCCCATTCTTATGGTTAGTTCTTTTGCAATACACACATTCAGTTCCTTAGAAGTATACTGAAGGAAGTGAGGGCCATAAAGCCCCTTTGTTCTCCCCCTTCTCTCCCTCTTATGGCAGAATCCAGAGAAGGCAGAATTGGGGTTTTCTATATTTGATAATTGGAGATGAAGTATAATTGGATTCTGACTGGGATCATGGTTAAATTACTTTTGGGTATATATATATATATATATATATATATATATATATATATATATATATGTAGGTCTTTGGTTGTTCGGGTTTTCTCCCGCATAAAATTGGAAGTGTCTTGGCGACGTTTCGACGAAGTCCCATTCGTCATCTTCAGGCTGGTGTTTTCAGCTTCGTGCTTTGAGCAGCAATGTGTGGTCTTAGCTGTTTCTTCCTTTTAACTGCCAGTGGGGGTATGAACTGATATATATATATTATATATATATATATATATATATATATATATATATATATATTAACATTAGAAATCGAAGAGTAACGATTCCTGGGTATATGTATGAGCAAATAAAGGGTACCCCCATGGGATCACCCATTTCGAGCGTTGTTGCTGAGGCTGTATTGCAGCAATTGGAACACATAGCGATGGCACAGTATTGTCCGAAATTCTGGGCCCGCTACGTGGACGACACTTTCGTCATTATTAAAAGGAGTCAGAAAGCTGACTTTGTGGGCACACTTAATTCGGTGTGCGTGGATCTGCAATTTACAGAGGAAGAGGAAATCAGGGCAAGCTGGCATTTTTGGATGTCTTAGTCCAACGCCAGCTGGATGGAGCCCTAACCACTCAGGTCTACCGCAAACCCACGCACACCGATAGGATTTTGCACTATAACAGCAATCATCCAGTGGCCTACAAAGTCAGCTGTATTAGAACCCTCTTTAAGAGGGTTGACTCCCACTGCAGTACAGCCAAAGCAAAAAACGGAGGAAAGAAAACACCTTTTCTTGGGTACTCCATAAAATTTATTAGACGCCATAGTACTCTATCGAAGTTACCCCAAGACCCATCTATTGGGGTACTACCATCCCAGACAACTCGTATCACCCTCCCTTACATCTGCAACGTCTCAGAGGCTACTGCCAGGCTATTGGCACCCCATGATATAAAGGTTGCACATAGACCTGACCGGATGTTGCATTCCTGCATTATGAGACCTAAAGACCCACTCCCCGTTGCTGAGAAGTCTGGAGTCATCTACAAGATTGATTGTAGTGACTGCCTAAGTCTCCTGGGGGAGACTTCAAAAAGGGTCAGAACAAGAATGCAGGAACATAAGCTGGCAATAAGAAGAGGTGAGCAGTACTCCCAGATATTCACTCATATGGCAGAGTTTGGTCATAAATTTAATTTTGATGGTGTGAGGGTAGTTGCCAGTGATACTTCTAAGAGTGGTAGGTTGCTCAAAGAGGCCTGGTTTTCAGACAATAAGTCAATCAATCGGCATGTGGACTTATGCCCAGCATACCAGGCCATGAAGGCATGGGAAACACGCACACGATTTGGAAGAAAATATTTGAACAACAAAAATTTTGAGCACCTATCAGATGAGACTGGCAACAAGGAAAAGAAAAATCTGCAATTTGAAGTGCCCTCGATTGACAACCTACATGTATACCCACCACAAATTAAGAAACCTATTGATGCCAATGGTCCATCCCCGGGTGCCCTGGATATCCCCACACACCATATTCAGCATTTGGAAATACAAAAACGTCCCAATTGATATAGAACAGTGGTTCTCAACCTGTGGGTCGGGACCCCATTTGGGGTCAAATGACCATTTCACGGGGGTCACCAAACAAGGCTGTCCGCCATTTTTTTCCCCTTTTCTTTGGCCATGCCCCTGGCACCCAGTAATGTATAAGTGGTTGGGGGTCACCACAACATGGGGAACTGTATTATGGGGTCGCGGCATTAGAAAGGTTGAGAACCACTGATATACAACAAGCCTGTTGCCTTAATAATCATACTGACCCCCCTGTCTCCAATGATACTTCTAGCATAATACATCTGGTCACTAATACATCAAAAGTATGTATGAACTCGAATAGGGAAATGATCGCCACAAACTATGGTGGAATTACATCCTCACCCCTCGGCCGTGCTGATCGGAATCACCAAGACGGAGACACGCTCCCGAAAGACGCACGGAGGATCGGCGTTTGTAACCGCCCTGTCACAGGAATAGTTACGTGCTTCCGGAGAGTGGCTTTACAGAAGCTTGAAAGAGAGACAACCAGATTGGGAACTGTACCAGATCACATGAAGGAGGAGTACGGAGGATATCAAGCACACACCAAATTAACTCAAATACTTACAATAACGAAACAAGGCGGACCTTGGACCCAATTAGATGACATGCTGGGAGCAGTGGGGGAAAATAAAAGCACGGAGGGGGTTAATCATGAAGACTGTGAGGGTGCTGGAGGGGTGATAAGAGCAGATGCACTGAAAAATGAGAACCGATGTGAAACCCTCGGTATGAAGAATGATGATAAGAACAGGGGGATGGGCCAGCTCGATAACGAGGAGGACACTTTAACTCTGGGAAATACACATTGCCTTCCCAGCTCAAGAACTAAAAGGGGTGGGGAGATGGGTGATCATGCAGATGTAAGTAGGGATCGTAAGAAAGAGTCATCAAATACTGAAAGTGAAGTCAGAATCAATCAGCTGGGACCTGTCAGGAGGTCCATGCACAGAATGCGGGTGCAGCTGTACTCATAAGCAAGTTTCCTTACCGGTTGGTTTGTACCCTGACGATGATGGCAGATTCCTAGCCATTGAAAGCTTGGTTTTATCCATTAAAACTGTGTTGTTTTTATCTACTGGTGAACCCCTTTTTTATCTATCTATCTATCTATCTATCTATCTATCTATCTATCTATCTATCTATGTACGTATGTATGTATGTATCTCACAGAACACCCAGAAAGGAGTTCCTTCACCTTTTTTGGATGGAACCTTGTAGGATAGGCAAGGCGAGTTGTATGATGTGTGTGAGTTCCGGCAGCTTTTATTTTTTTTAGAAAAAAAGCACTGTATGTGTGTGTGTGTGGGTGTGGGTGTGTGTCCTATGTTCCATATATAAAATACTAGGCAATACAATCTTGGCAAGAAGAGTTTCACAATTAACATAGATACAGTAGATAGATAGATAGATAGATAGATAGATAGATAGATAGATAGATAGATAGATAGATAGATAGACAGACAGACAGACAGACAGACAGACAGACACACAGACACACAGACACACAGATAGACAGAGATATAGAAATATAGAAATATAGAGATATAGAGAGATAAACTATCCTTCTTTCAATTATCCATTGGGAAAATAGTGAAGCATGATAGCTGTTCTCATATACATGTTCAAGATTAACAGCAATAATTTATAAAAAAGCCAAACAAGCTATGGCTAATTTAATGATTCCAGAGACCATTGCATTGCCAAGTGTTCTTTCCCAGCATGTACAGTGAACATAATGTTCTTTATTATAAAGGACAGTCTTTTCTTTTAGAAAACTGTCAGTAAGATTTATTCATTTTTCAAAAAGTTAAACAAATTTTTGTCCTTTATTTTGGCCATTTAACTTTTACCACACAAATGGTACCACTTAATGCACAGTCTGGTTGCAGAAATCCTTTCTATTATTTGCTTCTTAGTGTCTTATGGTTTTTAAGTATTTTTATTAGAATATATCAGAATATATGTTCTTGTAGAGTTTTTTTTATTTTGTTTTTAAATTTTCCTTTGTAAAGCAGTTATGAACATTTTTAACCCTTATGAACCTATTTCATATTTGATCTTTTTCAAGATTATCCTGTATTTTTTCAAGAAAATATGGCCACTGTACTAATCAGTCAGTTGTGTATCTAAATGAAAATCTACCTTTCCATTAATAACCTTAACCTGTTATTGTGTGAAGAGCTGTCTTTGCATAGATGTCAGGGTTAGGGTGGCTTTGAATGCATATGCAGTTCCTGACGTCTTTATTGGCCAGTAAAATATATCAGTGAAATATATCACTGAGTTGAAAATATATTATCTCATTTTATTTGGGGGTGAGGAAAGTTAGCCCACAGAAAGAAAGATTAAAAAGGGCAGAAAAATATATTTTTCCTCAAAAGGACTTTTTAAAACCAAACCTGGCCCCAAATCTATCTCTCTGCCCCAAGCAAGACTTTAGCCCCATACAAATTCAGATGTAAAACCATCAGAAAGTTGGAGCCAGAGCAATCAAGAAGACAAAAGAGAAGATCTGCATACCCCACCCAAACTCTAGGAGTCATTAGCCCCAACACCTGGGAAGCAGGATATGATAATAGGATTAAACCACAGATATCAAGGCCTAGACAGACACTCAGAAACTGCCTCAAGGTTCATGCCACAGGAACAGGAAACTATTCCAAACAAAAGGCTAGAGGGGGTATAAAAACCTACTACACCATGTGCTCAGCCCTTCTCTCCTCTGCACTTTCCTGAAGAACCATCTTTCTGCAATAAACTGTAACTTCTTCCCAAAGCAGTCACCATGTTTGCTTATTTATTCCCGGCTTGGATGAACCAGGATGAAGACTTTACTTCTAACAATTTGGCGACCCAGATGGGACTCCAAGCTAACCTCTCCAATGGACTGGGACTGGTAAGCCCCATCTTGCCGGCAGCAGACCCCCTTGTGTCTGTGGATGGGTTACCCAGGCCTTGCCATGTGGAGCTAGGGTAGTAAAGGGAGTTTTGAGAGTTTGAGCTCAAGGGCTGCTTTGGAAAGAAGGTGAAGATGAGTACCTCTAAATTTTAAGTTTAAAGCCCAGGGGAACAAAGAAAATGTGTGCGTTTCTGTTTGTGTGAGTGAGAAGACTTTTTTTCCCCAATCACAGTTGGATTTTGCTCCTTCTGGTCTTTCCTAGCAGCAGAAAGGATCTGTTTAATTGGCAGAGCCTGGAAAGCATGGGGGTTTGGTCAGAGCACAGAACCTTTTGTTAGGGAAAAGGGAGAGGCTGTGTGAAAATGAAATGGAATGAGTGAATGAAAGAATTGGATTAGGGCAACTAGCTGGTAAGGCCCTGTAAGCAAAGCAAAGTTAGGAAATTAAGCCCCAAGAAGGGAGCGGCCACCTACCTCCGAGGGCAAGCGGAGGTGCCCGCGGACATTGGAGGTCCAGGTGTCCATAAATGGTGGTGTAAAGCTGACCGGTCAAAGAGTAGCCCATACCTTCTAAGGAGGGAAACTAGAAGGTCTCTTCAGACCCCTTTTTGGTCTGAAAACATGGCGGATCCCTTGGAGGAGCCCACGAACTCTGAGAGGGATCTAGAGAAGCTCCGTGAGTCCTTTTTTTGGGGGGACTCACAAAATCGTGATAGTAGGAAGAAGTCTCACAAGGAGACTTCTGACGGATCGTGCCCTTTAGCGGTAGGGAAATCCCATTATAGGAACATGGGAAGTTCTAAATCAAGGGCGGAAGTAGGTTTCCCCATTGAGAGCTTGCTCATAGCCTGGGACAGGAATCAGCTACCTGTCCAGGCCGGAATGGAAAAGAGGTAGGTAAAGAAACTATATGGGGGAAAACTTTGCTTAGGGCTTTGCTGGGAAACCAATTTGGCTAAATAAAAGATACTTAAAAGGGAAAATAAGAAATAGTGATTCTCTCTCTCTCTCTCTCTCTCTCTCTCTCTCTCTCTCTTCTCTATGCAACCACATGGTATGTTTAAAATGTGTGCCTTCCCTAACTTGAGTTATCTGAAATTTATGGTGGGAATGACTAGGATGTGTAAAACTAAGACTTCCGTTCTTGTCTTTGTGTATATGTTTGTCAAAGTCTGTGCGTGAGAGGTAAATGTGACTGTTAACTGTTTCAAATCCAAAGAAAAAAAGAATTTTAAATTCTGCTAGAAATTATGCTTAAAAATAAGCCACAAAAAGGAAATATCTCACTCTGTTTGTCTGGCCAACAAACAGAGTGAAGAAAAAAAAATGTGTTTGTTTGTCTGTCATCCTCTTTTTCTCTGTGTCCTCTTAAGAACAGCCTTAAGTTAGCAGGAGGGAATGTTTTAAGTTCATCTGCTAGAGGTACCCTGGAGGTCATCTAGTCCAACCCCCTGCTCAGGCAGGAAACCCTATACAAACTTTATCAAATGCCTTACTAAAGTCCAAGAAAATTATATCCACAGCAGTCCTCTGGTCCACTAATTTTGTAACTGGGCCAAAGAATGCAGTAAGATTTGTCTAGCATGATCTGTTTAACAAACCCATGTTGACTTTTAGTAATGACTTTGTTTGCCTCTAGGTGCTCACTGATTATCTTTTCCAGGATCTTCCCAGATATTGAGGTCAGGCTGATAGGTCTGTTGTTTCCTAGATCTATCTTTATTTTGTGGCAAGTTCTTAAAGAGATGGGAATACCAGACCATCTTATTTGTCTCTTGAGAAACCTATATGCGGGTCAAGAAGCAACAGTGAGAACTGGACACGGAACCACTGATTGGTTCAAAATTGGAAAAGTAGTCCGGCAAGGCTGTATACTGTCACCCTGCCTATTTAACTTATATGCAGAGCACATCATGAGAAAGGCAGGGCTAGATGAAACAAAAGTGGGAATTAAGATTGCCGGGAGAAATATCAACAACCTAAGATATGCAGATGATACCACTCTAATGGCAGAAAGTGAAGAGGAACTAAAGAGCCTCTTGATGCGAGTGAAGAAGGAGAGTGCAAAAGTTGGTTTGAAACTCAACATTAAGAAAACCAAAATCATGGCATCCGGCCCTCTCAAGTCCTGGCAAATAGATGGGGAAGAAATGGGGGTAGTGACAGATTTTATTTTTCTGGGCTCCAAGATCACCTCAGATGGGGACTGCAGCCAAGAAATTAAAAGACGCTTGCTCCTGGGGAGGAAAGCTATGGCAAATCTAGACAGCATACTAAAAAGCAGAGATATCATCCTGCCAACAAAAGTGTGTATAGTCCAGGCCATGGTTTTCCCAGTTGCAATGTATGGCTGTGAAAGTTGGACCATAAGAAAGGCTGAGTGCAAAAGAATTGAGGCCTTTGAACTATGGTGCTGGAGAAGACTCCTGCGAGTCCCTTGGACTGCAAGGTGTTCAAACCGGTCAGTCCTAGAGGAGATCAACCCTGACTGCTCTTTAGAAGGCCAGATCCTGAAGTTGAAACTCAAATACCTAATCAGAAGGAAGGACTCACTGGAGAAGGGCCTAATGCTGGGAAAGATTGAGGGCAATAGAAGAAGGGGATGACAGAGAATGAGATGGCTGCATGGAGTCACTGAAGCAGTAGGTGTGAACTTAAATGGACTCCAGAAAATGGTAGAGGACAGGAAGACCTGGAGGAACGTTGTCCGTGGGGTCGCGATGGGTCGGAAACGACTTCACAATTAACAACAACATCTTTATTTTTATTTTTTTGAAGAGGGAAACTACATCAGCTCTTTTCCAGTCCTCTGGTAGTTCTCTAGTGTTCCAGGGTCTTTGATAAATATAGTTCAGTGGTTCTGAGATCACATCTGCCAATTCTTTGAGAACTTTGGGGTGTAATCCATCTGGTCTTGGTGATTTGAACTCTTCTAGGCTGGATAAGTGCTCACTTACCATTTTCTTGCCTAACTTAACTTGTGCTTCTAATCTATTTTTTTATGGTACTGTTTTTGATAAGTTGGACTGTTTGATTCTTTATTATTTTTGACTGTGGTCACAAGCCTTAGTTCATTTTGAACCTTAGCTTTCTTCACTTCATCTTTGCAGGCTCAGACTATTTGCTAATATTCTGCTGTAGTTAGGTACCCCTCTTTCCACTTTTTATACTGATCCAAATGCATTCAAGACCGTTTCCATCATTGTTGTGCCCTAATTCTGTAGATATGTAGTTATTTCTTGTATAGAGAGAAACTCTGCCTCCTCTTTTATTTGGTCTGTTCCTTTTAAACAATTGAAATCTCTCTAGTTGAGTGTTTCATTTGTGGGTTTTATCCCACCATGTTTCTATAATGACAACTATATTATATTTGCCCTCATTCTTTATGACTGACACCTATGTGTTAGTCCACTTTGTGTGACACTATTAAAGGCTTGATTTTGCTTGATAGCAAGGTTGATATTCTTGTCCACACACATCTATGTTACTTGCACTGCTAACCCTGTAATTTTTGATTGCTGGGAACAGGGATGTTCTGTATCAATTAACTCACTGTCCCTTGTTTAGTTTAAATATTTCTCCAGAAAATCTGTGAGTTTATTGCCAAGTAACTCAGTCCCTTTCTTTGATGGATGTAAACCATTTCTTTTGTACATTGTTTCATTGAAATACCATTTCATGGTTTCCAGAATTGTCATTTCTGATTTCTTTTTTGGTCAGTGTCTGTTGTTGGGTTAATTTCCTTCTCAATTCTATCTAAAAGGTGTTAATTTTGTTCCAGGGGGAATCCAGTGTTAAATTATTTTATTGGAGTGAGGAGGGGGTGTCCTGCCTGCTGGGTCCTGCCCCAAGCTCTGGAAAATCATTCTTCAATATGTTGTAAATGAGTTTTATCTATCTATCCTTTTCCTGAAAAATGCGTGTCTATCTACAAGAGCCTTTTAAAGTTCAAATCTGCTTGTTTGGGGAAATAATTTTCTTAAGTTACATTTCTTATCCTATCACTAATTGGTGAAGCTACTATGAAATCTTTCTGAAACAAATAAGCATTCTCAAGCTACCCCCTTCCCAATTCTTTTCTTGCCCTTTGTTCTCCATACCTTTTGTCTGCCTCTCCTGGGAGAGTCCACCCAGAAAGTGGGGGGGGGAGACCTTGTTCTTGTATCTTTCAGCCCTGCAATCCTCTCCCAAACCTTTGGAAGCAGAACAAACAGACCCAGATGCTGCCTCCATCCATTTGAGCCATGGAATTGGGTTTTGGATCCAGCCATCCACTAAAAAGTCACCATGCAATCTGAGTGGAACATCTTCCCAAGTCCTACTATTTCCCCAGATGCCCGTGAGAGCTGCAGAAGGAAGGAGTCCTGGAGCCACTGATGCCATGTGAAGCCTCAGAAGAGAGAATTAGACTGTGGGGGGAGGGTGGAATCTCATTGTAAATTTTTCTTTCTTGCCCCATTTGTATTGTAACAAGCCAGTTGAATGTATTAATGGAGAGATGGCATTTGGGAATAGGTGGCAGAACAAGTACTGAACACCTTGGACCTCTATCTGATGGGAGGGAAAATTTATCCAGAATGTTTGTATCAACTATTTTGTAAAAGTAGCTGCACATATATGCACACACACACCCCATTCAGAATCACACTTGAGTCTATCCCCTCCACCTACCTTTAGTAAAGTTCCCCAGGCTGATTTTTGCTCTATTGCACCAAAGCTTTGTGGGACCAACTTCCAACAGATTCCAAGGGGGAATCTAGGCCCCCTCAGGTGGTTTGCAATTCATATGCCCTGACTAAGGAAGCAACAGGAAAAGAGATCCCAAACTTCAGCCCTGAATATCTTGCACTGTTGGGCTCAGATTGGGATTCCTAGAGCTCATTATGTGCAATTTAAAGAAAATTTAATAGCCTGGCATATTGGGCATTACAAACCTGGATGCACTGAATTAAGAGCTAAGGCAGGAAACAACCCTTGAAAATGGGCAGCCAGTGGTCATGTACTAAGGAAAACCATGGCTGTGAAGAATTTTGGGAGGTATGCAAACCTGACTGGAAGCTAAAGGTGACATCCAACATTTGAAAATGATTGGCACAGAATATTGGACACTATAAATTTCTTTTCCACCTAACAAATTTTTTGCCCTGACTTTTAGAACTTTATGGGTGCAAGCTCCCCTTTTGGGAGCCCATAAAGGGATCTTTTTCTGCTGCCTCCATTAATGTCTTTTTTTTTTTTTTTGCTTAACAGTTTAAAAGCTTGCCTACCAAGTCTCCCTGACCAGATCAATTTTAATGTTGTGCCAATAAGTGTGTCATACATTCACACACTTAAGGCACAAAGCAGGGATTGAGAGAAGTTAGCCCAGAGAAAGAAATATTAAAAAGGGCAGAAAAATATATTTTTCCTCAAAAGGACTTTTTAAAATCAAACCTGGCCCCAAATCTATCTCTCTGCCCCAAGCAAGACTTTAGCCCCATACAAATGCAGATGTAAAACCATCAGAAAGTTGGAGCCAGAGCAATCAAGAAGACAAAAGAGAAGATCTGCATACCCCACCCAAACTCTAGGAGTCATTAGCCCCAACACCTGGGAAGCAGGATATGATAATAGGATTAAACCACAGATATCAAGGCCTAGACAGACACTCAGAAACTGCCTCAAGGTTCATGCCACAGGAACAGGAAACTATTCCAAACAAAAGGCTAGAGGGGGTATAAAAACCTACTACACCATGTGCTCAGCCCTTCTCTCCTCTGCACTTTCCTGAAGAACCATCTTTCTGCAATAAACTGTAATCTTCTTCCCAAAGCAGTCACCATGTTTGCTTATTTATTCCCGGCTTGGATGAACCAGGATGAAGACTTTACTTCTAACAGGGGGGAGAATAATTTAAACAATTACCATGAAATCTGTTTTCTATAATACTTGATCAGATTTTTCCAGCATTTAACTTATAGCTAAATAAGTTCTATCTCCTTCCCAGAAGAAATACAGTGTACCTAATTAATGCCCTTAAACCTTTTTAGTGTTTAGAAAAGCTCATACCATTAACATGGAAATACCTTTCATTATGTACTTAAAGGATATGTGGAGAATCTAGATAGTGTAATAAATATGGACCACTCCTGAAATTGCACTTTAACTAATAAGTTACTTCATATTCAGTTCTTCAAGTTGATATGTTTATGCAACTCTATTACTTGTTATAATTGTTACATTCAACGTACTCAGCATCATGGCTTACTATTAAATAAAATCCTCTGTGTAAGAATACCACTGTAACACATCTAATTTTCATTACAGGCACAGGTAAACCCAATCAATGTTACACCACCAATACAAGCTGTAGATCAGGATCGCAACATCCAGCCTGCTTCTGATCGCCCAGGGATACTCTATTCCATCTTAGTTGGTTAGTATTTGATAATTTCACTGTCTCTCACAAAGACTACAATAGGAGGAGGCAGGCATAAATTATGTGGGTAGTAGAAAACTAATGATGGATTCATACTGAGTCTGTTGTATATGGGGTGTTATTCTGGGCAAATACCTTTTTGCATGGTTCCTAAGGGTCTTGTTTATTACAAATTATGGAGATTTAGCCCCTTCCTTCCTTTGTTTATAATAAAGGAAGTAGATGGAAGAATCTAATTAATTGCTTACCAATATAATGTGTAGTTCATTCTGCTGTGTTGCACTAGTAAAAGAAAAATCATAGATTTAACAAGTAAAACATATAGATAATAAATCAGTGTGGTTTTTCCCACTGAGATATCAGTGGCAATATGCATGAAAACTAAGTGATCTTTTTCTATGAAAGATTTGTACTGTCTTGTCTTCTAATGATCAGAACTTAAATTCAGTTTTTCAGTTGTCACTTTTCCTCTGAGTAAGTAGGTTTTGAGCTATCTTAGGTTATCATAGCACAAGAAGCTATTGAAAAAGATCCCAGGATTACCGATCTTATCTCCAGTTAAATGAAGGAGATTCAGAGTGATGAAAAAACTTGGAGAACCTCTATCAATCTGAGTTCTGGGCTGTAGATACTGTATTAGGCTGTATTGGGTGATACAAAGCAGTTACTTTTATTCTTTATTGTGCAGTTAAATATCTCCTTAGTTACATGTTGCATTTAGTAGTAATCTCTTCTCAATTACTCAGGCAGCTAAGCACATATTTGTCTTACATTTATTTCTCATTGCTCCATTATGTTACAATTCCATTGTAAGTAATCACTGCAATTAGCAATGCTTAGATAATCAACAGTGGCACTTACTGCTTAATTCAAAATAATGCTCAAGACTGGCATCACAAAGATCTAGCTAAAGGGTAAACCTTTGAAGGCTTGAATTTACTGTATGTTTTCCAGGATTTAACAAGTAAAAAAACTAGGAATACTGTTTTGAGTTAGTAGTTGCTGTGATACATGCTTCTTTTACAGAAGAAACATTGGTGAAGCTTAAATATTACACCATTAAATGGAACAAAATGAATTCCTGTTTTAATTATTCAACATGTAAGGTAAAATATAGCTTTCCTTTTGTATAAAATTTGAGATGATCAAATCTCTGGTGACTTAATCAGGACTTAATTTCTATTTGAATTTAAGTTGGGTCATTTAACGATGCTATACCTTAGTCTGAATTGGCTTATTATAGAAAAAGTAGAAGGAATAGGGATGCTTTGCAACAACTGCACAACCATCTCCAATGTACAATAAAGGCAGAAATTACCCAATAAAGTTGTAACAAAATATAACAAAAGTATATTTCTGCAATGGAATCAAAATAGAGTATTTGATACTACCTAAACAGAGGATGAAACAGTATTTCAAAAGATCTGATGGTATGCCATAACATACACACTACTATGCCAAGGATTTCATAGTATAAATTCGAAGTTCATCAGTAAGATTCAAATAAAATATACCACCCTTAATAACAGGGATAAATAATATTTCCACATTGTACTTTCTTAAATAAAGTGAGTGCTACATATATTTTAAAGCAACAAAGAATCTTATGAAATTTTACAAAACATATTTGTTATGCCACAAAGCTTTTGTGAATTGTAAGTTATTTGATCAGGAAGAAGGAATATTTCTTGCCTCTGGTGAACCGAACTAGGATTCATAAAGACTTATGTTCTGTTGTGTTTATGAAATCTTACAGTTGCTGCAAAATTCTTTGAACTGGTTTTCAATCATAAGATGATTTCTTTGCCAATATGGGGCAGGGTATCCTGAATCATCAAATTTCATGCCCCCAATATTCAGCAGTCCTATGAAATATGATGCTGAGCATTATCCAAAATCCATTTGCTGCCCTGTGCTCAGAGCCAGGCCCTCAGGTTTAACATTTACAGAAATCTATTTCAGTCACTTTGATGATGTGTTGCGAATTTTAAGCTTTCCAAGGTCTAGCATCAACAGATAGAAGCCCCAGCTACTGCTTTTCATAGGGCTTTTTTATCAGCTAAAGTGGCATCACCGTAGCACTCCTTCTTAGCAGATTTCAGTTAAATCAGTTTCTAACATAGATTTCTAAAATAGTTTTCTGTGTCCCTCCCCCAAAGTTTATAGAAGAGCACAACTCCTCTTTAACCCATTGAACAATTCATATAATTATATGCCTAGGTAATTCAGATGCAATTTTACAAATTGTATTATTTTTGCTGAATATCCAGTTGATCTACGAAATAGTAATAGTAAAGTTGGAAAGGACCTTGGAGGTCATCTAGTCCAACCCCCTGCTCAGGCAGGAAACCCTACACCATTTCAGACAAATGGCTGTCCAGTCTCTTCTTAAAAACTTCCAGTGTTGGAGCATTTACTGCTTCTAGAGGCAGGCTGTTCCACTGAATAATTGTTTTCACTGTCAGGAAGTTTCTCCTTAGTTCTAGGTTGCTTCTCTCCTTGATTAGTTTCCACCCGTTGCTTTTTGTCCTGCCTTTAGGTGCTTTGGAAAATAGCTTAATTCCCTCTTCTTTATGGCAGCCCCTGAGATATTGGAATACTGCTATCATGTCCCCCCTTGTCCTTCTCTTCGTTAAACTCGACATACCCAATTCTAGCAACCGTTCCTTATATGTTTTAGCCTCCAGTCCCCTAATCATCTTTGTTGCTCTTCTCTGTACTCTTTCTAGAGTCTCAACATCTTTTTTACATCGTGGTGACCAAAACTAGATGCAGTATTCCAAGTGTGGCCTTACCAAGGCATTGAAGAGTGGTATTAATACTTCACGTGATCTTGATTCTATCCCTCTGTTAATGCAGCCTAGCACTGTGTTGGCCTTTTTGGCAGCTGCAGCACACTGCTGGCTCATATTTAGGTGATTGTCTACTAGGACTCCGAGGTCCCTCTCACAGGTACTACTATTGAGCATGGTGCCACCTATGCTGTACTTGTGCATTTGGTTTTTCTTGCCTAAATGTAGAACATTGCTTTTTTCACCATTGAATTTCATTTTGTTAGTTAGTGCCCAGTGTTCAAGTCTGTCCAGATCCTTCTGTATCTTAAGCCTGTCTTCTGGAGTGTTGGCTATTCCTGCCAGCTTGGTGTCGTCTGCAAATCTGATGAGTTCCCCATCTATCCCTTCATCCAAATCATTGATGAAGATGTTGAAGAGTACTGGGCCCAGAACAGAGCCCTGGGGCACCCCACTACACACTTCCCTCCATATAGATGCAGTTCCATTGAGGATCACTCGCTGAGTACGGCTGGTCAGCCAGCTACGGATCCATCTGGTGGTGGTTCTGTCTACCCCACATTTTTCTATCTTGTCAAGTAGTAGGTTGTGATCTCCTTTATCAAATGCCTTACTGAAGTCCAAGTAAATTATGTCCACAGCATTCCTCTGATCCACTAATTTTGTCACTTGGTCAAAGAATGCAATAAGATTTGTCTGGCATTATCTATTTTTGACAAACCCATGTTGGCTTTTAGTAATGACTTTGTTTGCCTCTAGGTGTTCGTTGATTTGTTGTTTGATTATCTTTTCCAGGATCTTCCCAGGTTTTGAGGTCAGGCTGATAGGTCTGTAATTTCCTGGATCCATTTTTTTTCCTTTTTTGAGGATGGGAACTACATCGGCTCTTTTCCAGTCCTCTGGTAGTTCCCCTGTGTTCCAGGATCTTTGAAAAATATAGTTCAGTGGTTCTGATATCACATCTGCCGGTTCCTTGAGAACTCTGGGGTGTAATCCATCTGGTCCTGGCGATTTGAACTCATCTAGGCTGGACAGTGCTCACTTACCATTTTCTTGCCTATCTTAACTTGTGTTTCTATTTTGTTTTTTATGGCACTATTTTTGATAGGTTGGTCTGTTTTTTCCCTTTGTGTAAAGACAGATGCAAAAAACGAGTTAAATAGTTCTGCTTTCTCCCTGTTGCTTGTCACCTTCTTGCCACTTCCACCCACTAATGGACCAATCATTTCCTTCACTTTTTTCTTGTTTTTTACATGTTGAAAGAAGCTTTTTTTTTTGTTATTTTTGACTTTGGTCGCAAGCCTTAGTTCATTTTGAGCCTTGGCTTTCTTCACTTCATCTTTGAAGGCTCGGGCTATTTGCTGATATTCTGACTTAGTTATGTTCCCTTTTCTGTTTAAATACCTTCAGAATTTATTTCCATTTTTATTCTATTAGTTCAATTCCTCTTGCTGTTCAGCTGTCATTGATTGCTACAAAAGTTGTCATGTTTTGGTAAGAATATCAGAAAGGAAAACAGAAAAGAATAGATTATATTATAGCTGGATTTATAGAGCAGGGACGTTTCAGACTTAGTTCATTTGATGAACTAATTATAAGTTGGTTTACTATGTGAAACATCTGTGTTCACATTTCATTTAACATATAATTAATTCAGCAGTTACAGAACCCTCCATTGAGAGCAACGTGTCGAAGAAAATAAATCTGTTAAGCTGTAGCCATTGTGACAAGTACCACTGCTCCAAATGGCAACTATGTTCAATCATCACAGCTATGTAGATGATTGAACATAGTTGCTGTACAGAAGTGCTACCCAGGAGCTTTAGTTTAAAGTAAAAAAACTGAAAGTTACAACATTACAATAAAGAGGAACCATATTTATTTATTTCCCATAATTATTTTTTATAAATAACTAAAGATGAAAAATATGCTTAATATTCCTTCCTTCTATTTTGCCACAATAACAACCCTGTGAGATGGGTCAGGCTGAGAGACAGTGACTGGCCCAAAGTCACCCAACTAGCTTTCATACCTAAGGCATGAAATTCACCATCCCTTGGTGTCTAGACTTGATGTTTTCACCACTATCATAATTAACTTGAAAGATGAAGATGAACATATGAATTGTCTTATTACCTAAGTAGCTCCTTATTGTCTACTCTAATTGATAGAAACTATCCAGGGACCCAGTCTTTGTTGCCTGATTGTGCAACCTATAACTCCAATGGTAGAGTCTGTAATGTTCTATATAAAAAACATGCAGTTTAATTTTTCTGCCTTTATGAGTATACAGTATCAGTCACTAGCTTCTGATAGTCCATAGGACTATTTTGATATGCTCTTAACTTGACCATCCTTTCTCAGCTTGTGCCATTTTTTTTACAGAATGGCACAATGTTTCAAATAATATTGTTTACTGATTTTTTTTTCAAATATCCATATATAGCTCTTTATTTTAGAATGCTTATTTATTTCTTTTGGAGGTGGGGAAATTAGTATTCAGTAGGCAAGGAGCAAATCAGCATAGTTACAACGTTATTTATTGACTCAAACTAGAACTGGAGAACTGCAGGCAATTGCCTGTAATTTATACTCTTAGCCCACAATACTTGAAAAAAAAACCCCAAATATGAATGTTCAAAGTTTCTCTCCAAACAGTTGGAGTTAACAGTCAGGGTCATCTAAAGGTTAGTTTCATTTAAGCTTCACAAGCAGTTGGAGTTAAGTTAGTTTCACTTTAGCAGGGATTAACATAACTTTATATTTATTCAATACATAACAATTAGAATTTCCTTTTTGTCTGACAGCCAAAGCTTAGATATATTTCTTGGAAAGGCAGGTTTGCAGAAGAGTGCTATTTATGACTCTAGCTCTAAGTCTATGTAAGATGAAAGCAAATCCATTCCTACATTGGCGCTTTCTTTCCTTTGATTTCCAAGGCAACTTTCCTCTCTGTGACTCCAGGGAATTGCCCCAGTAAGTCTGGGATATGTCAGAATGAGAAGTTTAGTCTTGCATTGATGAAATATACTCAGATGAGATCATTGCTTGGGGAGACTAAGACTAAATCATGGAGCTATTGATTCTATATTGAGGCACTGATATTCAATTTCTGTGATGAACAGGGGCTCTTTAAGTGGGATACCAAAAAAAGCATCATTTAATGAACCAAACTGCTGTTCAACCAGAGTTTCACACTCCTTAGTGCTTGCTTGCAGGTAACATCCTAAAGCTCGTAGTCTTCAAAAGAGTATGTCTGGAAAGGCATAATTTGACCTTAAAAGGGTAAAAATCAGCAGCTTCTAATGAAGGATTTTGTTATGTATTAAGAACGAATCTTAATGTATTATGAAACTAACGAACCTTCAACTGTTTTGGAGGGAAGATTCAAGAATTCAAGTTTAGGTGGGAGCGAGCTAACATTGTGATTGGCTGATGTTTTAGAGGTGGAAAGTATAAATTGCAGGCATTTTGCCGGTTTTAGAGAGTTCTGTTCTGAGTTAATAAATACTGCTGTACCATGCCGGTCTGGTTGTTGCCTACACAATAGACTTTGGCTGTTGTTCAAAGTTGGGCTTAGGATAGAGGATGGCAGAAAACAATTAGACATATGGAAATAAATTTAAGATATAAAATAAACGGCATCTGCGTGTTCCATTTGCATGAGTGGCAGGTGTACATGCACACACTTGTGCAAATGGAGCTGAGCATGTGTTCTTGCCGGTCGCTTGCTCATCCCCTCCCCTTTCCCCCAGCTGGTCTGCATTGTCAGAAATATTGGGGAAATCTGCTATATTGTATCATCCAGAGAACTGAAAGCATTTTCAGAAGTTGCCTTTGAACATGTGAATGGTAGGGGCTACTTGAAAACCCCCTGAAAATAGGAGCTCCAAAATCCTGCCCAGAAACATATACTGGGTGCCTGTTATGTTATTTTTGCAGCACCATGAGCAAACCTTTTTAGTCTCTCTTGCCTCCTTTCTTGTTTAACTTTCTGTGACTCTATTGCCTTTTTAACAAGTGTTATTTCTGTAATCTTCTTTTAATATTCTATCTGCATGCATAGGGCTTTTTTCAAACTCTACTACTTTTCACAGATTGCTAGTTTAATGATCAGTTCAATACTGATTTATGTGGGCTTATTTGCCGACATGCATGGGATGTAGAAGCCTTCAAAACTATTAGTGAGTGGCTAGTAAATCTTGTAATTAATTAATTAATGAAAAGATGTTACTAATTAATTAAAAACAAGCATGGGGTTATAATATCCCATGGACTACGTATAATGTCAAATGATTGTTTAGCAATGTTATTTCAATCATCTCTGCTTATCATTTTTCAATCCAGGAAGAGAAAGCAAAATTCAGAATTACCATTTTGAATTTAATCCCCAGTTTCAAAATGCAACCATGAAAAATAGCTTTAGAAGCCCATGCAGTGGAAAAGGCATTTACCTGCTTTCTGCATGAATGCTGTCTATGCACATATTGTCAGCACAGCAAGAGGTATAATTGTTAACACTAGGAAGTGCTACTTTGTTGGGAGAAATAGGCTGCGTGATTGAAAAGCAGTGCTGGTAAGAAAAACAAAAAGTGTTTCCCAAAGGAACATTGCAAATGATTACATTGCAAATAGATGTTATATTTAGTTATGCTTGTATTTAAAGTTATCTTTATTTTTTTAAAGTTATGCATACAGACCACTAAGATCTTTTATACAGTTATCTTGTTGTACCAACTTCCAGATATAGGAAATGCTATTGCCATCCTTGGTTATGAAGGATAGACAGGGAAAGAATTTCAGGAAAAATCTATAAATGTCACATCAGAAGTTCAACAATCTCTAAACAGTCAGAAATTGCCCATTCTTGATCTTATCAGATCTCCTTGCAGAGTGTCTTATCAGACTAAACCAATAATATATATATATATATATATATATATATATATATATATATATATATATATATATATATATATATATATTAAAAGTAACCAGCTGATGAATAAATTAGTAGATCGGGACGAGTGCTTATTTAAAGTTTTCCTTAAAAAGATCAATATAATATATTCAGGTCAGATTGGGAAAGATTCCTGACTCGAAACTCTGGAGAGACACTATCTATCAATGCAAAATAATAATAATAATTATTATTATTCAATTATTTTTCTCTAAACCTGCTTTCTATAGCTCAGTACAGAAGCTGATGATCAGATATTTTGCTATATATATTGCTAACTAGGCATCCTATATTAAAAGATATGATCAGGGTACATTATTACTTGTATGCAAATTGTCCAAAATACATATTTCATTCTTTTTAAAAACAATACAGCAGAATTAATTTGATTGCTTTGTAGACAAATGATATGAACATGATTTAAATGAAGTTGTGATTCTCCAGAGTGATTTTTTGTGGTCTTAATTATCAACTTTACTATCTTTTTCTAGGGACTCCTGAAGATTATTCCCCATATTTCAGTATGAATGCTACCACTGCTAAACTCAGCCTTCTAAAGCCAATAAACAGGGATTTTCATCAGAAATTCGATTTAGTTATTAAGGTAAAATCATTGTTTAACAATGTAACAGTGTAACAAATACTTGTTAAATATTGGAATCTATGGAAAACTGTCAGCTTATAATGAAATATTTTCAAAGTGTGGCCCCTTACATATATTGACTTATAATTCACCAGTTTAATGTCAAAATGTAAGTAATCATTTCATATCATTATAACAACAAATCTGATTAAAATGCTCTATGGGAGGAAAGTTATATATTTCATACTTGAGAAAAATGTACAAATCTGAAACCCAGTTCCAGATTTTTAACATGCAGTGAGTATTATGGTTAATAGTTCTACATATAATGCTTAGTCAGAATGAATTCTACTGACTTGCTCCTAGGTTCAGAATTTTAACCTAAGTCATAATTTTTAAGCTGTGTTTCAAGTGTGTCTTGTGAAAGGTAGAATTTAAAATATCTTACAAAAAATAGGATTAAATTAATACTTGCTACATAGAGCTCGATTAAATTTTAATTTAATATTTCACTTTCAAGTCCTCCTGATTCTACAACTACCCTGGGCAGCTTGCAATTATGTAAAATAACACCATTTGATATAACTTGGTCAAATTCTACAGTGTTATATATAAGATGCACAGCAGTTTGACTGACAAATTTGTTTTCCTATCTGACACTTTTATTTATCCAATATCTAATATCACTTTTTTATTTTTATAGACTGGTCATTAACTGCAATAAAGATTCTATTCTATTCTATTCTATTCTATTCTATTCTATTCTATTCTATTCTATTCTATTCTATGCTATGCTATGCTATGCCATGCCATGCCATGCCATGCCATGCCATGCCACGCCATCTACTTCAGTCACTCCAAAGATAAACTTTTTATCTTTAAAAGCTTTTGTTAGCATATATGCACATGTCTTGATGACAATTATTCAGTTTTTTAAAATTATTCTACATTTTTCATTTTTCATTCCTTTTTCATTTCATATAGTTCTTTGGATGTTCATAACACAAAATTGTAATTGACTCAATAGTTACATGTTCAAATTGAATTGGCAAAGGCCTATTCATTTATACTGAAACAGTTGGTGCTGCTATAAGCAGTAATATAGCTATATACAGCTTTTTTTTTTAAAAAAAAATCCATTATAGTATTCTGTGGTCATATTCCAATGGCTTTATAACTGGCTATATTATTAATAGTTTTTTACAGACATTATTAGATTCAAATTACTGTGATTAGTGTGCAGCTGAGTGAATAATAAGCAAGGGTATCAATCTGTAAGACTAATAATTGCCAAATGCTTTAAGCACATCAATGCTTCGTTTAGCAAAAGACTGTTAGAAGATACTAGAAAGATATGGCTTTCTTGTACAGGTATAGATATTTTACAATATGTATCTCAGCAGAATAATGTGGTTTAGACTTGAATATGTACCTTTTTTTTCAAAAAATTCCACTAAGACCAACCTTTAAGGTTTTTTTAAAAGAATATTTGGGTTCACATTTCATCAGAGCCAAAATTAAAACCAAACAAGCAACATGATGGCTTAGCATGTATGAATCTAGTACCAGTTATCAACACTTCTCCATTATTATCCTTCTTGAAGTTATCATTAGAAAGCCTATCCTCTCCCATTTGTAATGTGTTTGTTCTTTATCTTTTCACCTGAGGGAGATTAAAACATCTCTCTCCCTGTCAATATTTTGCTCTAAAATCTCATTTTTTGCATATTCAGGAGTGCAAAAATAGTTAACAAGATTAAGAAAGCATGCTTACTATGCAAGAACTACATCACTTTCCCTTGGGGATAATTCAGGATTAGACTACTTTCCTTTCAGAGTCACTAATCAAGTATTTTCACCTTCTCTATGTCTCAGAAAAAGTCAAGGTAAAGTTCTTAGGAAATCCTTAAGGCCAGAGGAAGGTAACGTATGTGTTTACTTAGACTGCCTCTCGCCTACCTATCTCAGCACTAGCCTGAAAGAAGTAGATACTTTATTTTTTTAAAACAAGTTTTATTAATTTTACAATTTTACAAAAATCCAAGTATTAAAGAAGCAACATGGTGATTGGGTAATCCATAATCCAATAACAAGCTCTTTCATACATACAGTATGTCAGGTTACATCATCAAAAATTTCCTCTCTATTTCCTTTGGTTATTATATCACATTCAAATTAATACATTGCTAGTTATAACTCAATCGCTTAAGACATTTATCAATATATTTTAACTTATACGTATCCATGTCCTGTTTTTAAATTTTACCTAATTTCAATTACAGTATTCCAGTTAGCTTAATATCCATAGTATTTAAATTTCGGGTAACCCAAAGTTCCCTTAGGTCATTACAAAATAGTTGTCATATCTAAAATACACTTATTTATTCAAATAAATTCTTACTTTATTTCACAAACATATTCTATTTCTCATCCTAGTACCTCATCACTTACTAATAAAATAACCTTTATCATCTCAATCCAACGTCTCTATTATAATTCAAAACTATTATTCTAGTGACTATTTTTTATTTTCCTTATAGATCTAAATCCTAAATATTAAATCAGTTAGTATCTTTTAAAATCTCCTTAGCCCATTAAATGAGAGTTTAGGCTTTTCCATTATAGGTCACATTAAAAAAAACCATTTTTAAGTCTAACTCTAGCTTTCTTTTTGTGCCAAGCAGGCTTCTATAGCAGTGTCTTTAAATCCTCAAGTGGATCTCCCTTCATTCCTACACATGTTATTTGAATCAAGAGAGATCATCCAGTTATCAATTTTTCAAGGGAGCTGGCCCCTTCATAATCATTGGATTGTTGGCCTAATAATTCAAATCTCCACATTTGGCTTAGTATATTTGTCGTCAGTTCAGTCTGGTCTTCTTCTTCTTATGGTTTCAGCTGATTTAAGTAAAAAGTCATGTTCAAAGCTGTAATTGTTGTTTGGTTGTCTGGGTTGTCTAGGTTCTCAATGTGCTGTACATGTTGGTTTTCAGCACTTTCCATTTTACTATTGCTTTCTTCAGTTTCTGTTGCTTTTTGAATTGCAGATTTTTTAGTTAAGATCAAGGTTTGGCTATCCGGGTTCTCAGTAGGTTGTACCTGGTATTCTTTAAAGTCCACTTTGATGTTAATTTCTTCCTCTTCTGTTGCATTTTGGATTGTAAGTTCATCAGTTGAAATCTGGGCTGCATTTTGTAACTTTAAGGTGATGCCTTTATCTTTCAGTCTGGAATTTATTAGCTCAAATAGCCTCAAGGATTTTTTCAAGTATAAGTTTGTAGTTAAGTTGTGGGTAGTATTCCTCTATTTCTATGGAGGACTTTGGAACTAATTTTTGCTACAATTGCATCTTTTATATCTGTACATATATTATTAAAGGAAATGGTGTTCCTTTTCTACCAGGAAAAAAAATGCTGGCTTTAAAGAACAGAGCAACTGGCTTTTATTGCTTTGATATTTTTGAAAACTGTTATCCAGGGGGAAAAATCAGTTGTTTACTTATGAACAAAACAAAAACTTGAGCAAATATATAAAATTCCCTTGTTTAGAAATGCTTAGTTTTGTCTGGCTTCTGATAATCTTTATTCCCAAATGTGTTTTTTAAAAATACACTTGTAATTAATGAAATGAGAACTTTTAAATTAAAAAGTTTAAACATCCAAATTCATCCACACAAATCTATCCAATTCATTGATAAGGCATATGTACCATTACATAACAAATTTCAATTAGTTTTTGTTCCTGGGTAAAAAAAAATGTGTTTTCCTAATCCCTTATGCCTAAAATAAATAGAAAATAGCTATTTTCTCTAGCTGCTTAAAACGATAAAAAATTGCCTGTTTTGTCTGCAGAAATGCAAAACTTTTGTAGGCTGTGGTCACTAAATCAAAGTTTGTGATGAATATAGCCATTTTTGCATAGGTTTTAGACATAAGGATATAAAACTTAGAGAAAGGAACAAAAATTATGTTACCTAGTGTTATTTGTTGATTGTTAGTGACCACACAGATTTTCCCCCCAAAAGATCTCTTCCATTCTTATCCTTCAGGTCTTCCAATGGTGCACCAATAATCACTATAACCGAGTCTTCCATTTTGTTGCAAATAGAATAGAATAGAATAGAATAGAATAGAATAGAATAGAATAGAATAGAATAGAATAGAATAGAATAGAATAGAATAGAATAGAATAGAATCTTGAGGTCTTCTAGTTCAGCCCCCTGCTCAAGAAGGAGAACCTATACCATCTCAGACAGGTGAATGTCTAGTCTCTTCTTAATCATCCTCTTCTTTCTGGTTCCACTTTTCCCAGCCTTATGGACTTCTAAAGAGAGATGATTCTTTGGGTAATCTGTCCAAAATATGATATTTTAAGCCTGATCATTCATGCATTAAGTAAGAACTCTGAGTTGATTTGTTCGATGAACTATTTGTTTGTTTTATTGGCTATTGATTGTATTCTCAGGAGTTTTTCAATGTCATAGTTCAAAAGAGTAGTCTTTTTATCCTGCCTTTTAAAAAAAATTCCACAGACCAGGGAAAACCTTCACTTGGGTGCAGACTTACCTACATATTTCCTAATGCGCCTTGTAGTTTTGTGATACATTTGTAGTATAGTTTTAATATGACTGTTCCGGGTGTAATAGGTTTATTTTTATGAGTTAATGAGAGACTTTCATTTCGAAAAAAAAATAGTCTATATAGTTTGTGACATGCTTCTAGTTATACATTACAGCAATATGTGATGAATTGCTGGCAACTAACTTTGCTACACAATCCAGCTGCAATTAGAAAGAAAAACAAATATGTTAGTAAAAAGTATCTCCACTCTAAAATACAAAATTAAAACCAATTAATGTTAAAGATGGCAGCAGGAATTTATAACATATTAACTTTTTTTCTTTTGCAGGCTGAACAAGACAATGGTCATCCTCTTCCAGCCTTTGCTAATCTGCATATTGAAGTTTTAGATGAAAACAATCAGAAACCTTTCTTCACCAAATCAACATATGAAGGCTTTATTTCAGAATCTTCCCCTGTTGGTACAACTATTTCTGATAACCAGAACTTGACATCTCCACTGCATATCATAGCTTTAGATAATGATGTTGAAGAGGTTCGTATTTGATCACACCAATTTTTGCTTTTGGGGATTTGCAACAGATGTTCCAAATGTTAAATTCTGTTTAGTCTTCATGCTGCATGTAACATGAAAAAGAAAAAGAAAAACTAAGATTTCAGAAGTTTGAGAACCAGTTAACAATTTATCCTTCTATTAAATTCTTCATTATTAATCATTTGTGTCTAATTCCAAACACAATAAATTGTATTCTAAACATAATAAATTTTCCCTAATGGATTCAGCAATTGAAGTAGTTTTTGCCTATAGTGAAATCAACATAATAAGGATTATGGCCCCAATTAATTTTTAATTTGGCCTTATTGGTTCAAGCTACTAAATAAATTCATGCAGAAAGGGTTTAACAGAAAGAAGATATATTTAAGATATTTTGGTAACTTCATTCAATATTACTTTTTTAATATTCAGGGGAAAAATGAAATTGTTTCTATTTTGAAGAAAGAAAGTTGAAATTCTGCTTGAATTAAAAATAGAACATGATCTCACACATAGGTATAATTAGAGCAGTGGTTCTCAACCTTTTTAATCCCGCGACCCCCAACCGGTCGCAAGTCGAGGACTACTCAACTAGTCGTAAGTCGAGGTGCAGCACCATTTGCAGAATGGGACTTTTGGCGGGCTCAGCAGGGCAGAGCAGCCTGGACAATTCCTATTGGCTTTTGAAAGCCAATAGAATTAGACTGTATTCAAGAGAGTCTATTCTATTGGCTTTCAAAAGCCAATAGAATAAAAGAGAGTAGCACAGCTAAGGAAAAGGGGGAAAAAAATGGCGGACTTCGTTGTTTGGCGACCCCCGTGAAATGGTCGTTCGACCCCAAATGGGGTCCCGACCCACAGGTTGAGAACCACTGAATTAGAGGATAATGACTTGCTACACTTTTAAAAGTTATGCAGTAGACCACGAGTGTCAAACTTGCCACGTCACATGATGTGTCGTGACGTATCGCGACTTTTTTTGCATTGCTGGAGCTGGGGTGGGCGCGGCCTCCGTATGATGCAAACAGCCCTTGGGCTGGCAGTTGACACCCCTGAAGTAGACATATTTACCCCAAAGAAAGATAAACCTTTATTTAAGATAATTCCTCCCTAAATGGGAGATAGAAGAAAATATAGCTAGTTACAACTTTTTATCTTGTCAAGGGTGCTGAAATAAATTTTCCCCCAGCAATAAATATGTCCATGTCACACAGACTCACATACCTGTCTGTCAGAAGCCATGAGTTATATAAGATACTCTATTTATCCCATTTATAGAATTGTTTACCCAGTGTACTCTAACCATTCTGATTCACAGATTCACTTTCACACCAAAAAATACAGAGATATATCATCACATTCCCTTTCCTTCTTTCAGCAGAAACAACAAAAAAGATGGGGGGGACTAATAAAAGAGATAGGAAGAGGGATAACTAGAAGAGGAAGGGGAGAAAAAGAGGAAGAAGAGATACAGGTAGCAGAACAGAGAAGGAAAGAAAAGTAAGGAAAATCAAGTTTAGGAGTTAGAAAAAAATGTTAAAATTCATCATGCACAGCTAATCTTCAAAAACGCTGATGTCTTTCAGCAGCCCACAGTGTATTTTATTCTTCTTAGCCACACAGGATTACCTCTTTAAGTCTCAGGTAATTATCAGGATGGGGGGAGAACTCCTCTTCCTATTGGTAAATATGATACATCTTATCTTTCAATAATGAGAAAAGCTACTCTTCTCATGTTTTAATCCCTAACTGATCTGCAGACTGTCTTGGCTTCCCTTTTCACTTTGTGTGTATCTTTTTAGATTAGCATATTATCTCTGCATTAAATGTATTTATTTTTTCTCTTCTACTTAGGCACTGCCCAAGTCCAATCAAGTCTGGGTGGCTCATAATATCAGAATAAACAACACTATGCAAGCAAAAAAGTGTACAACCCTAACAGCAAATCCATTCAGCGATACAAATAGATCAAACATTGCCAGTGGGCTCTCAGCAACATAACCTAGAGATTTTTGTATCCCTTACCACCCTCAAAACACACGCAGAGACCCTTTGTTCCATTCAATCATATGTTAAATTGGTCTCTCTCTCTCTCTTTTTAGAATGTGCATTTACATACTTGACAGTGAAAAGGGGGCGTTGTCTTACCTGAACGCCTTTTCTCAGCATGATGATGGAGAATCCACGGATGGGTTGTCTTAATCTATCTGCTCCAATCAGACTAAGTCTGAATCTTAGTACCTTAGTCTAAACTGCACCCCAGTTTAGACTAAGGCTATACTCAGACTTTAGTCCAACACATCTGTTCAATATCAGAACCAGGCCAACTGACCAAGCAGCTGAAGTAGCTGCGCCTCGGGTGGAATGGGCCATGATATGTCTAGGAGCTTGAAGTGACTAAGTCTGGTATGCCAGAGAAATACAAGCTCTAATCCATCTGCCTATTGTGGATGAAGAAACTTTTTGTCCTAGTGATGAAGGATGGAAGGACACAAATAGAGCCTCAGTTTTGCGGAAGGATGAGGTTCTCTGTATGTAACAATGTAGGGCCCTGCGCATGTCCAACTTGTTCAACTGTACCTCTATGTCATTAGATGGGTTTGGACAGAAGTCCGGCAAAATTATTTCCTGTGATCTATGGTACAAGGAATTAACCTTGGGCACGAAAGAGGGGTCTAGCCTAAGGGTTACCCTGTCATTATGGAAAGTACACAGGTCTTTTCTCACTGAAAGAGCAGCCAGCTCAGAAATTCTTCTGGCTGAAGTTACAGCAACAAGAAATGTCACTTTCATCGATAATTGTTTAAACAAACAAGTGTCAATAGGCTCAAAGGGTGAAGAAATAAGAGCCTGTAAAACCTGGTGAAGATCCCACGAGGGGTATCGGTGTACAGTTGGTGGCTTGGCATTGTTAGCTCCCTTTAGGAAGGAGCGTACCATGGGGTGATGTGTCAGAGAGTCATTGCCGCAAGTAATTACCGTGGCAAGTGCTGCTACCTGTCTACGTATGGTGCTTGTGGAGAGCCCCCTGTCCAGGCCATCCATCAGGAACTCCAATATAATTGGCACTGAAACGGTCAAGAGGTCAATTTTGTGATCTGAACACCAATTACAGAAGCTCTTCCAGGTGGCATCATATATTCTATTTGTCGAGGGTCGCCTGGATTGCTGAATCATGGCTATGACCCTTGACAAATATGAGTCTCGGCTTAAGGCCTGCCTCTCAAGTGCCAGACAGTTAACTGGAGCCACTGAGGGTCCAGATAGTGTAGTTCCCCCTGAATGAGGGAGATGGACTTGCTGGGATCCTCCACGGAGGGGAAACGGAGAGCTCCATCAGATTGGTGAACCATGGACGTCTCGGCCAATGCGGTGCAACCAGGAGGACCTCTGCCCGTTTGTGAAGAATCTTCCGGATCGTGGCGGGAAGAAACGGTAAGGGAGGGAAGGCATAGAGCAGTTCCCTGGGCCAGGGACTGCGGAGCGCATCTGTCCTTCCGCTGATGGAGATGGAAACCTGGAAAGGAATCTGGGGAGTTGTGAGTTGGTTGGGGAGGCAAAAAGGTCTAAGGTTGGGGAACCAAACCTGTCCACGATCTCTCTGAACACCTTCGGGTCCAGTTGCCATTTGGCATGGTCCACGGTGGCTCTGCTCAGTGAGTCCGCCTGTTGGTTGGTCACTCTGGATATGTGCTCCGCCCTGATGGAAGCAAGATTCAATTTCGCCCAAGACCCCAGCAATTTGGCCTCCTGCATGAGAGGCCTGGATCTTGTTCTCCCCTGTCTTTGACATGAGCCTTGTCTGTAATGTTGTCGGTTAGAACCAGGACATGCCGTCCAGGTGGTCTGGACCAAAACTCTAGTCTCAGACCATGAGTGACGGTGTCTAATACCCATGAGTCTGTAGTAGTGTCTGCCCAAGGGATAAAGGGTCAGCCGGCCTCCTATAGGAGGTGAGACTGTGAGATCACTTGCCTCGTTTAAAGAAACGACCCCCCGTGCCTCGAAAGGGCCGCTTGGTCTGGACCTGTGGTTGACTTCTATATGCCGAATGATCCTGTTGTCGTTCTTGTCTCTGAAAGGAAGAGCGAGATGCCTGGGCCCAGTCCCAGGATGAAGCTGGCTGAAAGGGCTGCCTTTGGTAACTGCCCTGCGATACACTGGCCCCTGAATGCTTATCTCCTTTCCTTGCTGAGTTAACAAGAGTCTTACGTTTGTCCTTACCTTCTATTAAGTAAGGGTTGAGGGCCTTACCGAAAAGATGTCCACCTGTGTAAGGTTTAGAGGCGAGACGCCACTTGGCCTTGGTGTCTGCTCGCCAATTCCTGAGCCAAAAGAGCCTGCGTGCTGAGATATCTGCAGCGATGGTCTGGGCAGTGTATCTGGCCGTGTGTAAGGAGGCGTCGGCCAGATACTGGGATGCAGCAACCAACTTACCCAGATTTTGATGAGCTCTGAGTTGGTCTGGAGGAATCATGTCCTGGAGCTCATGCAGCCATAGGACTGAGGCCCTGGCAAAGAAGGCCATGGATGTTGATGCCTTGGTTGCCCAGGCTGATGCCAAATGGGACCTACGTAAGGCAGCCTCAATTTTTTTATCCTCTGCCCTAAGTGCCTCGTTAACATCCCTTGGAATGCTAGCATTGGGGAACAGTGAATTTAGGGGCTCATCAACCTGGGGAATTTCCAATAAGGAGGCCAGGGAAGGAGCCACATTGAACAGGATTTTTTCTATGGCTCCAGGGTTTGAAAGAGATCCTAAATTTTCCCATTGCTTCTGAACTATGTTAAGAAAAAAGGGAGGGTAGGGAATATGATTTTGAGAGACCAAGGGTTCAGCATATATGGCATGAAGCCCCTTGGATGATGTTGTAGGTGGGGTCTCCTGTTCCTGTGGAAGATTTGCAGTTGTGCAAGCTTTAAGTAATAGAGAGTTGAAAAGAGACCAACAGAAGGAACAGGGTCAGATGGAGTAATGCCTTCATCATCTGACATGATCAGGCCTGATGGTTCGGCCCCTGTTGATTCTAAATTCGATGAGGCTTCATCAATAAGATCTGGTGATTGGGAATGATGTAGGGACTGTGGAGGTGCTGTGGGTGGCTGTATAGTGGTAGAAGCCATGAACTAAGCCACAGCTTGGGCTATCATGGTCTGAAGCTGCTCAGGACTTAATGTTTGAGCTTCAGGAGAGCGGAGCCCCGGTGCAGTGGGAGTGAATGTAGCCTGAGATCCCAATGTAACAGTGTCTTGACCGGTTGCCCCCTGTGTCCCTGGAACAGCCCTTGTGATGACTAATTCAGATTGAGAACTTCCCCTGGGGGGAGACCAGGCCCCTGGGGCCGAGGCACAGTGTGAGGAAAGGGGTTTAAAGATGGACCTTCCTGTTGTGGTGGTGCCTGTCTGACCTGGGGAAAGTCCCACAGGATGAGTCCCTCAACCTGTGGGACTCATCCTCCAATATGTGCTGACTAGTGGTCACCTTGTTTGATTTGGCTCGTTTTGAGACACTTCTCCCCCCTGCCTCTGTAGTGTATTTCCTTTTGGCTGGTTTAATGGAAGATTTTTCTGCCATGGTGATGAAGTTGCAAGTTGCTTAATACTCCTTGAGGGCTCAACTTCAGCGAAAACGCCCCCCCTCAGTGTTGTAATTTCACTGAAGGAGCCCAGTCAGTGATAGTCAGGCCAGGTGAGGGGAGGGGGCAGTGGGGGTTAATTGACAGGCAGTGCGTCCTTACGGAACGAGCTTGCCCTCCCCAATTCAGCCAAATGTTCGTAGAGATTTAAAGGAATTTACAGCAGTTGGTCAAAATGGCAGCCGCGGCTCCACACTCGTCAAAAAACTGTCATTTAGAATGTTCCTGCAGGCCCCGGTGGCTGGTTCAAAATGGCGGCCGCAGCTGCCTCAAAATGGTGGCCGCAACTGTCTGCGCACCAAATTTTCCATTGGGGAGGCCTGCGAGGCCTAAGGCCTCAATTGCAACGAGCCCTCGTTCCGAAGAAACGCTTGGGCTCCTATTGCATGCTGATGGTAATTGCGACAATCAGCTGGGCGGCGGTGTTAAAAAAACTGGTAGTTTACTGGGAATGCTCGGCTGAGGTCTCTAAACAAGGCCTCCAGGCCTGAGCGAATTCTGCGCTTGTTTGCAGATCCCCTCTTTTGCCTGACACCTGGTGTGGCCGAGGGACATTAAAAGGATCCCTCCAGGCCTGTATGATGTCCGTCGCCGCTTGCGGATCCCCCTGACGATCGGCTGAGCTTACCCTTGCCTCCGGACTCCCGAGAAATCAGCGAGGCTTGTCTTCGTGAAAGGAAGCTTCGACAATCAGCTGGCTGGTGGGGATCGTCTGAGCGGCAGTTCAAATTTCGGAAGCCTCCGACAATCAGCTGGCTGGAGGGGATCGTCTGAGCGGCAGTTTGAAGCTTGGAAAGAAAGTTCTCTGGAGAATTGAACTGAAGAAGGAAGACACGTAGGAACGTGCCGAGCCTGTCAGCCCAGCCGGGCAGGCAGGCTTATAAGAAGGAGTGAACTCCCAGGATAATTGGAAAAAAGTAAATTATATAAAACAATCAAATAATGTAAGTAAATTAGTCTAAAACAAAGGGAATGAGAAAAATACTGTAATCTTCTGCTCCAGGAGCGAAAAAAACGCGTCTTTAGAGCAAAGAGACTAAGTCTAAACTGGGGTGCAATTGGCACAGCAAGGGCGGTACTAAGATTCAGACTTAGTCTGATTGGAGCAGATAGATTAAGACAACCCATCCGTCGATTCTCCATCCAATCATGCTGGCGAAGCTACACTTACTGAAATAAATGCTACCATTTGTATCTATCCATAAAAGCTTGGAAGTTACATACTAAGTATCAGTTCTGGAATATATAGTTGTTTAAACAAACTAAAATAAAGACAAATAATTTTCTTTTAAAAACAATCTAAACAATTCTGAATGCCATTTAGGGTTTAAATTTGGGATAATATTGTTCAGCAGCATCTTACAATGTATCAGAAAAAAAAGTTGGTTGGAAGGCAAAATATACCCTAATGCAAATTAACTTTCATATTTTGATATTATTATTTTTTTTAAAAAAATTGCAATCCAAGTATAATGGAATGTATACGTGATCTTGGGGAACAAAGGGAAGACCTGCTACCTAGGACAAGATAAGGAGGAGCCCATAGTCACTTAACAGTTAAGAGACAGAAATTTGGGAAGTGCCCATCCTATTGGATCAAGCAGTTAAAAGTGGAGGCAGGAAGTTTGTGACTCGCAAAACTCTGTTATTGCAGCCTATAAAATATGAGAATTAGTCCATCTTGTTGTGTTCCTTGTCTGGTTTGGCTGGGTGGCCTGACACCAAGAGACACAACTAAGAGTTGGACACTTTCAATCTTGATATAATTTGATGGGAGATTTATGGCATAAGTTTAAACCTTTCTGCGTAAATGTAAAGGACCAAGATCAGGGCTCACATTGACATGTCATCTTTGGCATTTTCACCCACATTAGATTAGTTTTTAAAATGTTGACTATTACATTCTTTTCAAACTTTAATAGTGACTGCTTTTAGGCACTGTGATTGTCTAAATTTGAATATATTATTTTCCTCCATGTCGATTCTTTATTAACTTCCAAATCAAACCATAAGGTCCTAGGACAGTATAGGGAGTAGAAGTTAATAGTATATAGTTGGGATGTTTCCCCACATGCCTCATCAGATTTAGCTCAAATTTCTAGTAGGTTGCTTGTTGTTGTTTTGAGACTCAGCTCTCTAGCAGATTTTAATTTCCTGTACAATTTGATAATTCATATAAATAGATATTGTTGAATAATTTGGCAATTGATATGACCAGGATATGTGTAGTAATATGCAAGGAGGAGGAAAGGAAAATTAGTCTTCTTGAATGGAGTTTAACCTTTCTTGATTGTTTTGATCTGGAATCTGGACATGGTCTCAGAACCACACCAATTTCAAGTATAGAGACTACAGGAATAAGAAAAATCTGTGTGCAGGTTTCAAAAAACAGAAGCATTCTGAGGAAAAGAAATCTTATCCCTTTCTAACTTCATGACATTATTACAGAAGGTCTCTGAAGATTCCATCCAATTCCCAAACAGTTAATTTCCCTAAGTCATTAAGAAACTCCATTAAACAGCTACTTAAATATTAAATACAGATAGAAACTCTGGCTGCTTTGCAAAATATTACTGATATGGATGAGATATTAATTTGTGTTTTTACTTATATTTGATCATGCTGCTAATTAAATATGTGCCACATGTATTGTTTTGCCTGTTTCAGTTCTATAACCAATAGAGCAAATAAGCTAGTTTATATTTTTTAGTTGAAGGATAAGAAGGGATGTTAGAGAGTGATTGTTTAATATCCTGTTCCCACTCACTGTGCTATATTGAAGGTAAATCACAATTGGAATGAGAACTCCAGGGATTGCCTAGAATCCCTAAAACCATATTAAATGTCTATCACCCCAATAGAAGGACATCAGTCTAAAACATTGTACTTACAGTTCAGCAGGTTATGATCTATTATAGCAATGCAGAGCTTCTCCAATTCACAAACTTATTGATTCCATTTGAATAATCAATCCTATCCAACTTCACAATTCATGTTTATTCAGCAGATCAATTCAGAATTTCCGGTTTCCTTTAGGGAATCAATTCAATTTTCTCTTTCAAGTACTATTGACATTAGGTTTCCATGTTGAAATTTCACAATGACAAAAGAAAGTCTGGGCTTGAGAAAAATGGATTATTTGTAAATGTTAGTAACTACCGTGCTCAAAATCTAAATCGATATGCTAAATGCTACACGGTCTCTTCAAGCACATTAGCTAATCCAGCAAATCTCAGTTATACAGCACAGGATCATTTCTTTACAAAGTGTATGAGATCTAACTTATTAAGAACAAGCACCACTCGCAAGCTAGGCAGGTAGTTTATTTGTGAGACTTTAATGTAATGAATATGAGCCTAGATTCATAGTCATGCTGTTTAAGATGTAATAACTGAAATGAATAATTGAAAATCCACAGTCATCCTTAACTCATCTCAATTGGCTCAGAATAAATGCTGGATAAACCAAAAGGCCCAATATAATGAAAAACAATGAAAAGCC
Source organism: Crotalus tigris (assembly GCF_016545835.1). NCBI lineage: Eukaryota > Metazoa > Chordata > Lepidosauria > Squamata > Viperidae > Crotalus > Crotalus tigris. Next base: position 318,852 of record NW_024098032.1, on the reverse strand, counting down.
AGATACGTAATATAAGGGAAATGACTTAATACACCTCCATATTTTACCAAAGAGTTTTTCCTTTCTTTTAGCCTTCTGAGAACTAGCATTTGGTTGTAAATTAAAATTCAGACTAATAATCCAATGGTGCAAGCAGCACTTCAGCAGAAAAACAAAATCATATTAGTCCCTGCCCTTCAACCATATAATGGAAAGCTATTAAGAGAAATTTAGCATTTGATATAATAGTTCATTTCAACCCATACTTGTAATCTTTTTACCGAGGTTTTCATAATAAATATTGACCACCCAGCCTTCTCTATTATTTCAATAGATTATTTAACTGGGTAGTATCTATTACATAGGGGCAAGTGTTTCTACTTAATCTATTTATTTGTTTATTTTTGCTTTTTAGATTCCATCAGGTGCCATTCCTGTAGGTATTTTAAGTGTACCTTCTTTTTGATGTGTTACTTTTACCTTTTACCTCTTGAATTTTTTTAATTTATTTTCTTTTATACAAAAAAGTATTTTTTGTATAAAAGTATAAAAGTATACAATAGTGTTTTGAAACTATCACAATTCTTTGTGCTTTCTTTGAAAACTAATTGTTAAAGCAAATTTCATCATTTGGTTTCAAAGCTAAAACTAGATTTGATACTTTACTCATTTGCTATTTTTCTAATATTGTTTTCAGGGTTCATAACAATAATTTATTCCCTACTTTTAAAAATGAAAAGTGAAAGCTTTCATTTTCCTACACAACAAATACAAGCAAGCTGATTATAGCTTGTCATATTAATGCTTATTTGTTATTTTACTTATTAAACAAATTGCTATGGCTGTCCATCTATCAAGAAAAATTAAGCAAACAAAAATTAAAATCAGAATAGAATTAACAAAATTAATTTAAAGAAATGTATCCTTTCTTTAAATATACTTAATAAGCTGATGAGCGAGAACCACTTAATGCAGTAAAAACTACTTCTATAACTAACAGTAGAAGCATGAGTGAATATTTTTCCAATTGTTCTTTGTGTCTGTGTTTCATGCATTTGGCCAAAATGCATGAATCATCACACCTTTTTTTCATTTTAAGCTATATTTTAATTAGGCTGTTTTGTAATACTGTATTCTTTTTATTGAAAATTTTTAAATTTTTACAAAATAAGAAAAAACAACCCTCCCCAACCCACCCCAACCCTCCCACTCCCTCCCTCAACTTTCCCAGAGCTGAATATAGGCTTAATTAAATTTTTTTGAATTCTTAAAAAAAAATATAAACCATAGATAAGTCTAAATACGTTACTTAAACTACTAATAGAATAATTAACAATAATATATATATATAAAAGACATAAATATTAAAGAAAAAAAAGAAAATACTTAAAAAAAAGAATAAAGAGGAAGAAAGAAGAAAAGAAATATAAGAAAGTAAAATAATAATAAAACATGTAAAAAGAAAAACAAATAATACAATCTATAAAATATTAAAATTTGTATATAAATTATTGATAAACTAAGTAATATTTTTATATCCAACTTATGTTGTATAAAATCTATCCATTTTTCCCATACCACAAAAAACTTCTCTTGCGATTGATCCTTTAAAAAAGCCGAAATCTTTGCCATTTCCGCCAGATAGGATACTTTAAAAAACCACTCTTGCAAAGTAGGCAAAGATTCCTTCTTCCAGTATTGCCCTACTAACAACCTTGCGGCTGTAATTAAATTTAACATCAATATAACCTCCTTAGTATCACAATCGGTAACAATACCTAACAAAAACAATTGTGGGGTAAATTTTACCCTCCTTCTAAAAATTCTTTGAATATTCCACCATATCTTAATCCAAAAGGCTTTTATATTTTTACACGACCACCAAATATGGTAATAAGTAGCATCCAAACAACCATATCTCCAACATTTGGGCTGTAAGTCAGGATACATACGAGACATTTTTTGTGGATCAAGGTGCCATCTATAAAACATTTTATAAAAATTCTCCTTTAAGTTCTGGGCTTGTGTAAATTTAACATTTCTCACCCAGATAATTTCCCAGGTATCTAGTAGAACTGGTTCACCAAAATTTTGTGCCCATTTAATCATACATTCTTTAATTAATTCTGGTTCTACTAACAACCCATAAATTCTCTTAATATGAGTTCGTCTTTGATCTTTTACTTGTTTAACAAAATTTTCATCTTCTCTAAGCAAGCCCACATTACGATCTATCTTCCATCTGTCCGCTATTTGTCTGTACTGAAACCATGAATATATAATATTTTCTTGTGCTAAATCTTCCAAAGATTTTAACTGCCAAATTTTACCATCCCATCTAAGCAATTGTGCATAAGAAACACTATCCATCTTAACTCCTCTCCTTATCCCCTCTATCGCATGCCAAGGTATAGCCCATAATGGTATTTTAGAATCACTTCTGTAATATTTCCTCCAAACCCGAAGTAAAGAAATCCTTATAATATGGGATTTAAAAACCCGGTCAACTTTTTTATTAAAAATTAAATAGGCATGCCATCCAAAAAGTAAATCCCAACCCTCCAAGAGGAGTATTTCTACATTTGTTAAATTAACCCAATCACTAATTAATGTTAAGGCCACAGCATCATAATACAATTTCAAATTCGGTACCTTGAGTCCACCTCTCTCACAAATATCTTGTATAATTTTAAGCTTTACTCTTGGTTTTTTCCCCGCCCAGATAAATTTATTGATACCTTTCTGCCATTCATTTAAATTGACCTCATTCTTTAAGATAGGTATCATTTGAAATAAGAAAAGGAATTTAGGCAGGACATTCATTTTAATCGCCGCAATTCTTCCCAAAAGAGATAATTGCAACTTCTCCCAATTTTTCAAGTCTCTTTGTATCCTGACCCACAACCTTTCATAATTATTTTTATACAATTTTACATTAGAGACAGATAAAGTAACCCCCAGATATTTTACCTTATCAACAACCTCAAAATCTGTCAGATTAACCAAAATCTGCTTATCCATATTAGTCATATTTTGGGTAATATTTTAGTCTTATTGTTATTAATTTTAAAACCCGAAACCTGTCCATATTGATATATCAATTGTAATAACTCTATTACAGAATGAGTGGGTTGAGATAAGGTAACCACCAAGTCATCTGCAAAAGCCCTTAATTTATATTCTTTTTTATTAACTTCTATTCCTTTTATTTGCTGTGATTCTCGAATTTTGATCAACAATATTTCCAAAGTTAAAACAAACAGCAATGGTGACAATGGACAACTCTGTCTAGTCCCCCCCTCAGCGTTGTAATTTCACTGAAGGAGCCCAGTCATGTTTTGTAATTCTGTATTCTTTTGACCATCTCTTCTACTTCCTATCTATATATAGCAGTCTTTTCTGTAATACTGCTTGATCTCAAGATTAATGTGTAAGAGAGAACCAATAGGGAGAAAAAACTCAATATATCAAGAATTGAAAAAAAAATACTTGTAATTCTTTCCCTGATTGCTGGTTCCTTTCAAATGATTGTAGTGGTGCAGTTATAGGACCATCAGACCTCCTCAACTGTAAAAATACAAATAACACAGCAAAAAAAGTTCTATATATATTTTTTTGCTGCGTTTATAGTGATTGTGAAAGGTTTTACATCTCAGATCTGATAGAAATAGCTATTATAGGTATTTCTTGACTTATGTCCATAATTGGGACCAAGAGTTCTGTGGTTAAGCAAGGCAATTGTTAAGTGGGTTGTGCCCAATTTTATTACCTTTTTTGCCAATGAAATCACTGCAGTTATTAAGAAAATCATAAAATCATTAAGTGAATCAGGCTCCCCCTATTGATGCTGCTTGTTGGAAGAATGCAGGGTACAAATGGCAATCACGTGATCTTGGGATATGCTTCATCCATTGTAAAAACATGCCTGTTGCCAAGTACCTGAATTTTGATCTCATGATCTTGTGGGAAACTGCAATCGCTTTAAGTGTGAGGGCTAGTTGTAAGTCACTCTTTTCAGTACCATTGTAACTTCAGATGGTTGCTTAATGGATGGTTGAAAGTCAAGGAATAGCTGTATTTTTTTTTCAGATAATTCAAAAATGTCATGTTTCCAATTAATTAACAGATGAACTGACATGCTAAATATCTTCATCATAATAATGTATTTTTTCCCATTATTAAGTATCATTACATGAAGAGAGAGAAAAAAAACATTGCAATATTTTTGGAAAGGGAAAGTCTCAATGTTGTGGCTTTTGGTCTGAAAATTGATGGTATTAAATATTTATTTCTCTGTATTGCCTTGGAGCCCAATGGTTTGCTGTTAGTACATCATCCTTTATCTGGGAAAATACTATTTAATCTCAGAAGTACTGAGATTAAATACTATTTAATCTCAGGAGTACTGTCCTTTTGTCAGAATCCAATTATATTTCATCTCTAGTTATCAACTATGGAAAACCCCATTTCTGCCCTCTCTGGATTCTGTCATACTATGAAGGGGAAGGGGGATGAGCAAAGGGGTTTTATGGCTCTCACTTCCTTCATTACAACTTCAAAGGGACTGAATGTGGATATCACCAAAAGGACTAACCATAACAATAGGGCCCATCACCTTTCATGTACTCCTCTCTGAAGTCTCCCTTCCGCTGGCTGTGAGGAAAAAGGGGGTGGAAATGTAACGCCTGGGATTGTCGCTGGAAGGATGGTGGGGTGGGGGGGCTGCTTTGGACTACTTAAAACCTTGAATGGGAGGGCTTGGGCCCCAGGTCCTGTCTAGAACGCCTGCAACCATCTTCTCTTAATAAAGATGCCTGTTGGAAGAAATATTCCAAGAGTTCTGTCTTCTTTTTTTTTTTATTGAAAATTTTTATTTTTTAAAACATACAATCATTTGTAAAAATACAATAAAATTTTAAAATAGAGAACCCCCCCTTACCCTCCCTCCCACCCCCACCCCCCCTCCCTTCACTTCCCAGAGCAGAATACAGGGTTAAGAAAAAAAAAGAAAAAGAAAATTATAATAATTAAGAAAAAAGAAAAAAAAAAGAAAGAAAAAAATATCATAATTAACCTTTAACTCCATAACTTATAAAACAATTCTCTATAATATTTGATATTCATTCATAAAATAAATAAAACTTTTTAATTCCATATTTTTTCTGAATATAATCTATCCACCTTCCCCATACAGTAATATATCTTTCTTGTGTATGATCCTTTAAATAAGCAGAAATTTTTGCCATTTCTGCAAAACTAGATACTTTAAATATCGATTCTTCTAAAGTAGGCAAAGAATCTTTCTTCCAATATAGACCTACTAGTAACCTTGCTGCAGTTAATAAATTCAACATCAAAGTAGTTTCTTTTTCATTTAAGTCAACAAAAATACCAAGTAAAAATAGTTGAGGAGTAAACTTTATCTTCTTTCTAAAAATCTTTTGAATGTTCCACCAAATCATAATCCAAAAAGCCTTTACTTTTTTACAATTCCACCAAATATGAAAGTATGTCGCATCATTATTGCCACATCTCCAACATTTGGGCTGTATGTTGGAATACATACAAGATAATTTTTTAGGATCTAAATGCCATCTATAAAACATTTTATAAAAATTTTCTCTCAAATTTTGAGCTTGTGTAAATTTAACATTTCTTATCCAAATTATCTCCCATAAATCCAATGAGATCGGCTCCTGTATATTCTGAGCCCATTTAATCATACAATCTTTAACCAATTCTGTTTCCGAATCTAACTCTAATAAAACATTATATATTCTTTTTATATGAGCCGGACCTTGGTTTTTAATCTGCATAACCAATTGTCTATCTTCTAGTGTTATTCCCTCTTTCTTGTCTACAGTCCATCTATCCATTATTTGTAAATATTGAAACCATGACTGTAGAATATTTTGCTGCCTTAATACATCTAGGGATTTCAAATGCCAATTCGAACCAGAACAAATTAACAATTCTTTATATGAAATTTTATCAAAATTTGTCCCCTTAGAGGTTCCCTCAATTGCATGTCTGGGAATCCCCCAGATAGGTATTTTATAATTTAATCTATAATAATACTTCTTCCAAACACGAAGTAAGGCATTCCTCAAAATATGTGATTTAAAAGTCCGATCAACTTTCTTATTAAAAATTAAATATGCATGCCAACCATATATTAAATCCCAACCTTCCAAAAAAAGAATATCCATATTTGTTAAATTAAGCCAATCACTTAACCAAGTTAGGGCGGCTGCATCATAATATAATTTCAAATTGGGTGCCTTAAGTCCCCCTCTTTCTCGAGCATCCTGTAATATCTTAAATTTAACCCTTGGTTTCTTCCCGGCCCATATAAAATTATTGATACCCTTTTGCCATTCCTCCAAATTTGCCTCTTTTTTAAGAATAGGTATCATCTGAAACAAAAAAAGAAACTTTGGTAGAACATTCATTTTTACAGCTGAAATTCTCCCCAACAATGACAATTGCAATTTTTTCCAATCTATTAAATCCTTTTGGACTTTTGCCCATAGTGGTTCATAATTGTTCTTGTACAATTTTCCATTTGAAGCAGTTAGATATACTCCCAAGTATTTAACCTTTTTTACCATCTGAAAACCTGTGGCTTTAATCAAACTTTCCCTTTCTTTAACTGACATATTCTTAGATAATATCTTAGTCTTATAATTATTAACTTTAAAACCAGAAACATTCCCATACTGTGTTATAAGTTCTAATAAACCATCAATCGCCTGATTCGGCTGTTCCAAAATTAAAACCAAATCATCCGCAAATGCCCGCAATTTATACTCATTCTTCCTTATCTTTACACCCTTAATTAACTTCGATTCCCGAATCTGAATCAATAAAATTTCCAATGTTAAAACAAATAACAATGGGGATAATGGACATCCTTGTCTTGTCCCTTTTTGAATATTAAAATTCTCAGTCAATCCCCCATTTACAACAATTTGTGCAGATTGCTGCTGATATATAGCTTTAAGTGCATGTAAGAAATTATCCCCAAAATTCATTTTCTCTACCAAAGAGAATAAAAATTGCCAGTCCAATTGATCAAAAGCTTTTTCAGCGTCCAAAAAGATAAAAGCCACAGGAATCTGATTATTCTTATCCAAGTACTCAATTAAATTAATAATTTGTCTAACATTATGTTTCATGTATCTCCCTGTTATAAATCCTGCTTGATCACTATGAATCAAGTCTTTCATAACCTGCATTAATCTATTTGCCAAAATTTTTGTAAAGATCTTATAATCAACATTCAATAATGAAATTGGCCTATAATTCTTAGGCTCTGTAAGATCCTGATCTTCCTTCGGAATCAGTGATATAAAAGCTCTTTTCCAAGAAGGAGGAACTTGCATACCCAACAAAATACTATTAAAGAGTTCCTTTAGTGGCTCTATCATTTCTTCAGATAAAATCTTATAATACCTAGAAGTCAGTCCATCTGTTCCAGGAGACTTTCCAACCTTTAACTGCTTAATAGCTAAGCCAATTTCCTCCACAGTAATTAAACTATTCATCCCATTTTGTTGTTCCTCTGAAAGTCTAGGAAAATGTACTGATTGTAAATATTTATCTATATCCAAACCCCTTATATTATCACTTGAATATAATTTTGTGTAAAAGTCCAAAAAACTTTTTTTAATCAAATCTTGCTGAAAAACCTCAGTACCTTTATATTTTACTTTCTCTATAATTCTAGCTTTCTGTTTCTTTCGTAACTGATAAGCCAACCACCTCCCAGGCTTATTCGCATTGCAAAAAGTATTATGTCTCATATACGACAGATTGGTAGCCACCTGATCTGCCATCAACATGTTAAATTGTTCCTTAAGCATCTTTATAGATACCTTTAAATTATTATCAGTAGGGTTAAGAACCAACTCTTGTTCTTTTGATTTGATCTCTTCTTCTATTTCTCTACGTCTTTGTGACCCTTTTTCCCTAAAAACTTTATTCAATTGAATCAAAATTCCCCTCATATATGCTTTACTAGCGTCCCACACCATAGACATCGATGTTCCCTTATTCATATTTATAGTAAAAAAGTCCTTTAAATGTTCTTTACACTTTTGTACGAACTCCTCCCGATTAAATAAGTTCTCATTCAATCTCCAGGATCTTCTATTCCCGTCTTCCGAATATAACTCCATCCACACCGGACTATGATCTGACAATGTTCTAGGAAAAATTTTCACCTTCCTCACTCTAGGGAGGAAGTCACTAGTAATCAAAAAAAAATCAATCCTTGAAAATGACTGGTGTCTATCAGAATAAAAGGTAAAGTCTCTATCACTTGTATTCCTTTCTCGCCAAATATCAATAAGCTCCAATTCTTCCTTCAAATCAAAGAAAGTCATAGGTAATTTAGTTTGAATAAAAGTTTTAGAGGAACTTCTTTTGTCTATAGTTGGGTCTAAAACCCCATTCCAGTCACCCATCAAAATTACCGATTTATAATCCAACTGAGATATCTTGCCATGCAGCAACTTATAAAATTGTTTCTGTTGTTGATTGGGAGCATATAGTCCAACAATAAGAACCTTTCGGCCTTGTAATAATAATTCCACAAAAAGATATCTTCCTTCAGAATCAGCCTCAATTAGTTTAGCTGAAAAAGTTTTCTTCACATAAATTACCACTCCCCCTTTTTTCCCAGGGGCTGGAGCAGTAAAATGTGTGCCCAGACGGGAATTCATCAAAAATTTAGAATCCTTTAAAGTTATATGAGTCTCCTGCAAACATATCAAATCATTATTATGTTGTTTCAAATAATGGAAAATCTTTCTTCGTTTCTGGGGCACGTTTAAGCCATTAACATTCCAGGTCAGGAACCTGACCATCTCCACCGGCCTGGAGCCTCTGAAGCATGGCCTGCAGATCTGCTGTCGAAGATCTTTTTGGTCTTGCCCCTCCCACAGGCTCTGTAACAACGAAACTTTCACCACTCTTCTGCAACTGCTCTTTTTCTTTACGTTTATGGGCAGCTCGTGTCATCCTTTGCTCTTTTATGTCAGAATTCGGTGCAGCTTGTTCCATAACCATCATTGATGAGGCTCCTGCCATAAGAGACTCTTCCGTCATCCTTATTTGTGGAGGTGGTGACAATCTTGCTTTTAAGATAGACTGATAAAAATCTCTTGCTTTGGAAACAGTAGTTAATCTGTGACGTATCCCTTCATAATTTACTATTATTCCTCTTGGAATCTCCCATCTGAACTGAATTTGACGATGTTTCAACTCATCAGACAAGAAAGTAAAATCTTTTCTGGCTCTTAAAATTTTTGGAGGTATCTCTTTTAAAATTATCACGTCTTGATCAACAATTTGAAACTTTTGTTTGTAAAAAGCCTGTATAATTTCATTATGGATAGATCTTCTAGAAAAATAAATAACCACATCTCTTGGTAGATTTCTCTGTCTAGCAACCCGTGAATTAACTCTAAAAATTTTTTCTATCTCATTCTCAATTATTTCAGGCCGCCAACCAATATTAGGAGCAATATCTTTCACAATAAGCATCTTTAAGTCTTCCTGAGGGTTCTCCCTCAGGCCTCTGATACGCAATGCGTGTTCCATCTCCCTATATTGTGAAATGATTTGTTCATCCTGTGTAATTTCTATCTTGTTCTCTACCTCCTGCATTCTAAATTCCATCCTTGATGCATTTTCAGTAATCTTTTCCATCTGGTCATCAATCCTTTCTATGTGCAGGGCTAGGCCCTGAAAGGCCAGAAGGATATGGTCTCTTACTTGTTTGTTCTTTTTCTCCAATAATTCTTCTGTATTAGCCCTCTCTGCAATTATAAGATCTTTTACCTCCTCCTTAATATCCAAGGCATGCTGTTTTAAAGCATCTTGTAAATCATTAAGAGAAATTGCAGGAGGAGGAGGAGAAGGTGGAGGTGATTTTGGTTTCTGAGATGCAGGCTGAGGCATTGGAGAAAAAATAGGAACCTTAGGGGCGTGAGGCAGACGTTTTGAAGCCATTTTCTTAAGTTCCAAGAAGAAAGATTCTTATTGAAAAAAAAAAGGGGGGCACAGTTCTTTTAAGTGTTCTTAAAAAAAAGAGAAAAAAAAAATAAAGAAAAAAAGAGGAAACAATAAAAGCCAAATTTTTACTTCTGTATTTAAAGAGTTAATCTGTATCCAGGTTTTACTCTGTAATGCAAATCAGGCAAGAAAGACGATCGCCATTTTAGTTTTCACTTTCACTTTCTTCTAAAGGGAAAGTGAACAAAAGAAAAGGAAGAGGAAACTTGCTGAAGTTAAAGGCACCATCAAACTTAAGCACAGTCTCTCCTGGTCTGCTCCGTCTGCTTTCAAATACTCACAAGCAGCTGGAAAAAAAAGCAGATGTGGAAGCGGCAACTTGCTTCATCCCAAAAACTTCGGAATGAAGTCTCCCTGGAACGCGGAGTTGCTCAGGCTCCGAGGGAGCTCTACCCTCCGATCCCCAAAATAACAGGAATCCAGGGGAGCTCTTACCTCTACCTGAGAGCTCTCCTCCTCCCTTTTTCCCAGGGAGGAGATTCAAGCCGCAGGACAGCTGATTGTCAAAGTCCCGCAGCTTTTACACGCACCAGGAACGGGCGGCTTTGTAAAACGCCGCCATTCGTCGTCGCTGGAACCACCGGAAGTCCAGTTCTGTCTTCTTAAGATGCAAAGTGGGGTGGGTCCTTAATTAGACAGGACCTGCAGAATTAGTCCACCTGGAAGGGAGAACCTTGCCAGGGGACTTTGCAAAAATTACCATGTCAGACAACGGAGCAGGGAAGGGAGAAAACTCCCCGGAAAGGGAGCCGCTGCCCCGACTGAAACCCTGCCAGATGTCGGGATCTGAGAGGTCAGATTCCTCAGGAGAAGAGGTCATGGAGACATGGGACCACAAACTCGGTGGTCAATGGGCATTGGAAAGAAAAGCGAGTAAAGAAAAGAAATCAAGAAAGGTGACCCTGAGACAGGGGGCCAACTAACCAGAATGGAAGCAGGAAATGGAGAAATCCCTGCATGCAAGTGAAGAGAAAGAGAGCTGGGAACCGTACTCAGGCTGGATCCTAGAGAAAGCTACCGACCTGATGAAGAGAACCCTCAGCTCCCTAGGAGAGGAGAATTCTGAGCCCTACGGCCGCCCCAGCTCCTGGAGCCACAAAGGGAGAGACACCGAGGGGGAAGTGGAACCCACAGCCCCGGGGTTGTCTGCTGATCCAGTAGTCCCCACTCCCCACCGACCCACAGACGGCGATCTGGATGGAAGACACTATCACCAACAACGAAAGTACCGATCCATTCCAAGACTCCCGCCACTGGATGTGAGATCCAAGGGGGAACCGACACGCTTGGGGTTTTTCCTAACCCAAGTCCTTAGCTACATGGAGGAATACGGGCGGCACATCCCCAGCAACAAAGCCTATATCCGGATCGTGCAATCTGCCCTGGACAGGCCGGCCGCAGATTGGCTGGTGAACTTGCACGACTCCAATGCCCCAGAGCTTAACGATTTCAACTATTTCATGTCCTCTCTGAGAAGGCAATTTGAGGACCCCCTGGCTGATTGCAAAGCCCGCAAAAGGATCAAAATGATGAGACAAGGCAAACACCCGGTAGATGAATATACGCAAGAATTCCAGGCCATTGCCAGCAAACTGAACTAGCCAGAAGACATCCTCCTTAGCTATTTCAAAGATGGACTAAATTATGACCTATATGATGCTTGCCTGCCCTGAGGGGAACCACGCCAACTTGATGAATGGTACGTCTTGGCAGAGGAAGCAAAAATTGACATACTGAAGAGGCACTGCCGAGGAAAACAATGGAGCCGCTCACCGCCTGAGTTGACACGTGAACCAGTGAAACCATCGGCTATGGCCAAGAAGCAAATGGGGTGTTTCAAGTGCGGGAGAGAAGGGCATCAGGCTGTAGAATGCCACTCAAAAGCCCCCCAGCACAACCCACACAGATCACCAGCCAGCACCTTTAAACTAATTGTTCTCAATAGAAACCACAGCATGCCTTTGGCTTTTAATCATTCAAGTATAATTTTTGCTATGATCTGAGGTTTTTGTTCATATACTGTAGCAGATGGCTAGGGTTTTCAACCTCCCATTGCTTTTTTAAGATTGTTATAGAAATAATTATTAATTACCAAATTGTCCTAAACCTGCTGTGATCAGAGTCTTAGTTACTGAGGGAAATAATGGAGTTTTGTCTCTCATATTTTGGTTAAAAGCAGGGAAGTGAGAATAGGGCTTTATTTTCCAATATCTCCTTCCAATTCAAAAGAGAAATTGCTATTCGAGCAATTTATGTTGATTGCATTTTTCTCCTGAATGTCATTGTTAGTCCAAATTTCTAATGCTATCATTAAAGTAGTCTTTGTGTGTGTGTGTGTGTGTGTGTGTGTGTGTGTGTGTGTGTGTATATATATATATATATATATATATATATATATATATATTCAATAATGATGGTGAAAATGCGACTCCCGGGCATAATTATAAATGGAATGAATAAAGCACGTTCACCAGGAGAGTTTAAAGTTAAAATACTTTAATTAAAGTTAGAAATGGTCTCTCAGCCCTGAAGATGTTGGGGAGTTTTCCCAACGAAAGCTTGGCAACCTTTTAATATAGTAAAATACTTTAATTAAAGTATTTTAACTTTAAACTCTCCTGGTGAACGCGCTTTATTCATTCCATATATATATATATATATCTATATATATATATATATATATATATATATATATATATATATATATATATATATATATGTTTTCTGAGGTTTTCGCGGGTGTTTGTATGTAGGTCTTTGGTTGTTCGGGTTTTCTCCCGCGTAAAATTGGAAGTGTCTTGGCGACGTTTCGACGAAGTCCCATTCGTCATCTTCAGGCTGGTGTTTTCAGCTTCGTGCTTCGAGCAGCAATGTGTGGTCTTAGCTGTTTCTTCCTTTTAACTGCCAGTGGGGGTATGAACTGATTGGGTGGGAGCTTGGCTGTGTTCTGATTGGGTGGAGGTGTGTTCTGATTGGTTAGGGGCTTGGCTGTGCTCTGATTGGCTGGGGGGTTGGCTGTGCTCTGATTGGCTGTGCTCTGATTGGCTGGGGAAGTGTTCTGTTTGGTTGTGCTCAGGTTAGTCTGAGTTGCAGAGGGGTTTAAGATTTTGGGCTGCCTTGCTATTTTTTGGCTTCGCGTTCATGGTCGTGCCTCCTCTTCATGGAGGGTGTCAGTTTGCTTCATGTTTGGATTGGAGGGGTTTAAAGTGGCTAATGATGCAGCTGTGGTCTGGCTTCTGGTTTGTGGTCGTGCCTCATCATCAGAATCAGTAAGATCCTCCATAAACACAACATCAAAACAGCATTCTGCACAAACAGAAAAATATCCACCATCCTTAGAAACCCCAAAGATAAAATTGAATTAGAAAATCAAGGAGTATACGAAATCCCATACACCACTTGTCCCACCACATACATCGGACAAACCAACAGAAGAATAAGTGCACGCATTGAAGAACATAAGAACTCAGTCAAAAAAGAGGAACCAACATCTTACCTGGTCCAACACCTTAAAGCCACAGGACATGAAATTGACTTTAAAAATACCAGAACCATTGCCAAAAGTGAACATTTTAATAACAGAATAATCAGAGAAGCCATTGAGATAGAAAAACGCCCACACAGCATGAACAAGCGAGATGATACCTCCCGCCTACCAGCCATTTGGAAACCCGCCCTTATTGACAAACGACTCCCTAACACAAAAAAATGATACCAGACCCACACTCACAAAAACCACACAGGATGTCACCACCACACATCCACGCAAAAAACAAACCCAAAGCCACACCGATGACGAGGCACGACCACAAACCAGAAGCCAGACCACAGCTGCATCATTAGCCACTTTAAACCCCTCCAATCCATACATGAAGCAAACTGACACCCTCCATGAAGAGGAGGCACGACCACGAACGCGAAGCCAAAAAATAGCAAGGCAGCCCAAAATCTTAAACCCCTCTGCAACTCAGACTAACCTGAGCACAACCAAACAGAACACTCCCCCAGCCAATCAGAGCACAGCCAAGCCCCTAACCATTCAGAACACACCTCCACCCAATCAGAACACAGCCAAGCTCCCACCCAATCAGTTCATACCCCCACTGGCAGTTAAAAGGAAGAAACAGCTAAGACCACACATTGCTGCTCAAAGCACGAAGCTGAAAACACCAGCCTGAAGATGACGAATGGGACTTCGTCGAAACGTCGCCAAGACACTTCCAATTTTACGCGGGAGAAAACCCGAACAACCAAAGACCTACATATATATATATATATATATATATATATATATATATATATATATATATATTGTTATTATCTCTTTGAGAATGTAATTATCATTTTGTTTTACTTTGAAGACAAAGGACCCACTGCTCCATCTGTTTCTAAATGATTACAATACATTTTTCACCGTGACTCAGAATGGAATAGCCCGTTACCTCACCTTACTTCAGCCAGTTGACAGAGAATTTCAGCAGTTGTACACATTTTCGGTAAGCAATGAGATTTTAAGAGTTTTGTCAGAATGATACTGGTAATTTTTTCAACTATTGCAAAACTGAAAATTTAATTTGACAGAGATCTTAAGAAAACTGTTAGAATTTCATTAGAATTGGACAAGCTATGGAACATAAAACAATAAAATGATCAGACCTTGCATAATGTATAAAATAGCAAGTAAATATGATTAAAATTAATAAAGCTATGTAGTTATACAAATGTAGCTGATGGGTCTCTAGTTAATCTGGTGAAGTGTTTAATATACAGTTGGAAAGGTAGTATTAGAGTTTAAGATTAGCCCTGACCAACTCATTGGACTTCCTGAGAAACACTTGAAATAATATCAAAGCAAAACTAAAAACAAACAAAAAAAAATAAAACCACAGGATTCCTAAGACATAGTTGTCCAAATATAAACTATATTTATATATAAACTATCCAGTGAAATCTATCTATCTTTAATGTAAACCATCAGTTCTAGTCTTAGGTTATGGCAAATGATTAAATGTTGCCCCTGCACAAATGATATGTTTTTGTCTCCAGGAATGATCTGGTCATTTATTGAATGCAGCTTTCATACTTCAGACCAATGTTTTCAAACTGTGCTCCTCTGAAACCTAACATTTCTTTAAAAAATGTAAGAAGTACTGGATTTTGCTTCCTGAATACTTCAGGGTGTGGGTAGTGGGTGTATCTTATAGATTTTTGACTGCAAATCATGAAAATAATCACATACCATTTTAAAGAAATCTCCTGTTTTTGCACAATGGCAGTAGACATCCTTCAGTACCTGTTGGCTATGTTGCAAACATGAAAAAAATATACAAAAACATGGAAATGTTGTTAAAGTACATTCCGTACACCAAAGACAACTGGAATATCAGTGAGACCTAAAAGTAATGGCTGTGCTGCTTGGAATGCAGCTCAGTTATACCAAGTATTGTTATAACATGTGTAAATAGGACAGCAATGCAAGATACTCATAATAGGTTAAACATTCTGAAAGAATTTGGTTTCAGGTCAGAAAAACATGAACCACTTGTTGATGCGACAAAGATATTTTTTGACTTCACTCCACATAAAATTCTGACTGATGAAAATTTTTGTGAAAATGATGAACAAGGAAGATGAAGACTTTCATTATTTGAGGCTGATGTTTCCAAGAATAACTGATGCCAAGATTAAGGAAAGCATTTTTGTTGGTCCACAATTTATATACGTCATCAATGACAAGTGGTTTGAAGATCTGTTAGTGGAGCCAGAGAAAAACCTGGAAAGCATTTAAGGATGTTCTTGAAAATTTGCTTGGCAACAACAGAACACCAAACTACTGATTAACAAACTTGTTAAGCATACAAGACGGTTCTTTTTTTATTCCAAGGAAGGAAAGTTTAACTTTGAAAAGTAAGCTTACTTTAAACTACAAAGTGAAAGCCTGGAAGAAATCAAGGAGATAGACATTTTGAAACAAGTGGGCAGGTTGAATACCAGAGACAAAGCCAGAGAGACACCTACTGGTTGAAGAGAGAATAGACACAAGAGGGGGGAAAATTAAGGGAAAGTGACTGCTGAGTATATTTAGTCTTGTCTGTAAACAGACAAGTAGATATCTGTGTAGAAATTTTTGACTTTAAATGACAATTTTGATATTCTGGAAAATATTACAAAAACTGTAAATAAGTGGGGAAGTTGGTTTGGAGAACTGAAGAAGATATCTAGTATTCCTAATCTTACAAGGGTCAGACTAGGGAGGAAACAGACAACACACACCACAATGATGCAACCAAGCCCTGCCAGGCAAAGATCGCTAGAAGAAATGGCACAAAGAGATAGGGCGAATTCATTTAGAGATTTGCAACAAATGTTGCAATCAATGCAAGAGATTATGTGCAAAAATCATGAAGATCTAAAAAAAGAAATAGGAGAAGTAAGAAACGATACAGGGGAACCTAAGGACAAAATAAAGTCAACGAATGGGAAATTTGAATCCTTCCAACAGCAGATTATGAAAAATGAACAAAACCTTTTGGAAATGGAGGAAAGGATGGGTAAAGAAGAGCAGAGAGTAGATGAAATGAACAAAAGGTTAGTTCAGGCTAACAAAAAATTAGAATCAACAGTTATTTCCCTGGAATTTGAGAAGGCTGCTCATTACTTACGGTTCCAAAATGTCTGTGAGATGAAAGGTGAAGACTTACTAGTAATAATGACAGATATACTAGTGGGGGCTCTGGGGTTCAACAGAGAAGAGATGGCTAGTGAGATAGATGAGATCTACAGAATCCACACAAGACAGCATAATCTCCCCAGAGAAGTACACGTTAGATTTGTTAAGAAATCGATCAGAGACAAAATATTATTCAGGGCCAGAGATGATTTATTGGAGTATCGAGGTAGACAACTGATTGTACTTAAACAAGTACCTAGAATAGTGAGAGACTTGAGAAGGCCCTATCAACAAATAACTTTTAAATTGACAAGAAAAAATATTGATTTTAGATGGTTGACCCTGGAAGGGATCCTGGTCACGTGGCAGGAGAAAAAGTTCTGTTTAGACTCAATAGATAAAGCAGAGGAATTCTATAGAAAAAACTTTGGTAGTGAGGAAGATCTAGTTGAAAGAGAGGTAAGAAAGGAAGGAGAGATATTAACCCAGGCCACTGAAGGAAAGGAAAGACAACCTAATGGTAAGCGAGTTGAGAATAGAGAGGATATTGATAATGGAAAAAATGAAGGGAAACACCAGGAGAATAGACTCAAAGAAATTAAAGAGGCTAGACCGACAAGATCGCTAGTAGAAAGAGAAAAAGATTCACAAACTCAAGGATCTAGACCGACAATAATAACGAGATCCAAATATAGATAAAGAGGGGGAAAAGGTGTCGAATCCATATCCATCAATGTTAATGGTCTCAACTCTCCAATAAAAAGGAAAAAATTCCTAAACAAACTCAATAAGATGAATTTAGATATAATTATGCTACAAGAAGTTCATATAAAAAAACAACATCAATATCTATTAAATTGCCCTAAATTGGGAAACATGTTTGCAGCACTTTCACAATACAAGAAACAAGGAGTTGTAGCATATATTAAACAAGAAATCTTGGCAAATCAAATTTATAAAGATGAAGAGGGTAGAATCTTAATAATAGAAGTAACCTTAAATAAAACAAAAATTGCCCTCATGGGAATTTATTCCCTGAATGAGGGGCAGAAACAATTCTATAAAAAACTACATAGTATTATTAATAAATTGGAATACGACAACATTTGTATTATGGGAGACTATGATGTAACCGTGGATAGACACTTAGATTATAAATGTGGAAAGAGTAGAAAAAAAACTAGAGGAACATTACCTGATACATTCCTAAAAATGGTAGAAGAGCTTAATATTCAGGATACCTGGAGAGAGAGGAATTTAGGGAAAAAACAGTTTACATATTACTCAGGACATCACCAATCATGGTCCAGAATTGATATGGTGTGGATGTCAGCAGATTTAAATTTGGAGGTAGGGGATATTGTAATTGATACGAACTCCTGGGCTGACCACAATCCAGTTAGAATCAGATGGAAAGAGCCAAAAAGAATGAGGAGATGGACCCTGAAAAGAGCAATTCTAAAACATAAAGAATTCAAAATGAAATTGGAAGAACAAATG
The DNA here is from genome assembly GCF_016545835.1 of Crotalus tigris. Lineage (NCBI taxonomy): Eukaryota > Metazoa > Chordata > Lepidosauria > Squamata > Viperidae > Crotalus > Crotalus tigris. Next base: position 300,623 of record NW_024098032.1, on the reverse strand, counting down.
GACCTGTTTTTTAAGACAAATAAAAAGGAAGATACGAATTCCCAAAATTTATAGGATACAGCCAAAGTTTATATGAGAGGGGTTGCAATCTCTTATATGGCCAGGGAAAACAAAATTAAAACACAATGACAAAGAAATTTAGAAGATGAATTAAGTAGAGCCAAGGAAAATTTACAAAAGAAACCACAAAGACGTGATTTGAAACAACAGATAGATCTAATTAAACATAAGATGAATATCATTGGGAAGGAAGAATTAGGACAGCAGATAAAATGTACTAAACAAAATTTCTTTGAAAATGCTAATAAACCGGGGATATGGCTGGCCTACAAAATTAAAAAAAAACATAATAATAAACAGAGGATTAGTAAACTTTATAATGCAGAAAGTGATATGGCATACCAGAAGGAAGGAAAGAAACTAGTGGCATATGAGTTCTATAAGAACTTATACAAAGATGATGAATGGAGAAATAATGATGATATTCTAAAGTATTTACAAACAGCCGATTTACCGAAAGTGCCAGAAGAGTTTAAAAATCTGTTGAACAAAGAGCTCTTGGAGGCAATTAAGAAACAAAAAAATAACAAAGCCCCAGGGCCAGATGGTTTTCCTGTAGAAATGTATAAAATTGTACAAGAATTTTTAAGCCCAATATTGTTGGAACTATTTAATGAGATTTTAATAATGGTTAAATACTAGCCTCAAGGGAAGAAGCTCTTATCACCCTGATTCCTAAGGAAAATTTGGACTTGACGCATATTAAGAACTATAGACCCATCTCATTATTAAACTCAGACTATAAGATTTTTATGGCCATAATGGCTCAGAGACTTGAAAGATTCCTAGCAGATTTTATACATTCGGATTAAAATGGTTTCTTACCTAAAAGATACATAAGAAACAATGTCAGGACTGTTCTGGATATATTGGAGTATTATGAGGTACACAATGAAAAGCAAATGGGGTTAATCTTCCTCGATGCACAAAAAGCATTCGACAATGTGAAATGGGATTTTATGTTTAATCAATTGTTGCATATGGGCTTTGGGGAAAATTTTATAAATATGTTCAAATCAGTTTATTTTAAACAGGCAGCAAAAGTAATAATTAATGGAGAAATAACCGATAGTTTCCAAATTCAAAAAGGTACAAGGCAAGGTTGTCCGTTATCGCCGTTATTGTTTATACTATCCCTGGAGGTACTAATCAGAGTGATTCAGAAAGATGGACAGATCAAAGGATTAGAGATTAAGAAAGAAATGTTTAAAATGCAAGCCTTTGCAGATGATCTTGTCTTTATAATCGAAGAGCCACTACAATCGGGACAAGATTGATGGAAGTATTGAGTAAATATGGGGAAATAGCAGGCCTAAAGATAAATAAAGAAAAAACCAAAATGCTCGTTAAGAATATGACTAAAATACAGAAAAATGAATTAGTTGACAGAATAGGCATTCAGATTACGAATAAAATAAGATATTTAGCGATACAACTAACTGCTAGATGTGTTACACTTAAAAGAGACAATTATGATAGGTTAATGGAACAGATTAAAATTGATTTAGATACTTGGACCAACTTGCAACTCTGTTTTATGGGTAGAATTGCCATAATTGCCGAGGTGGCGCAGCATTTAGAGTGCAGTACTGCAGGCCACTTTAGCTGACTTGTTCAGCAGGTCAGTGGTTCAAATCTCACCGGCTCAAGGTTGACTCAGCCTTCCATCCTTCCAGGGTAGGTAAAATGAGGACCCAGATTGTTGGGGGCAATGTAAATATATATATATACATTGCTTACTGGTGTACACCGCTTAGAGAGTGCTTGCACTTAAAGCGGTATATAAGTCTCATAAATAAATAAATAAATAAATAAATAAATAATCAAAATGAATGTCCTACCTAAAATTTTATTTTTGTTCCAATGTATACCCATAAAATTAGATAAGAAATTCTTTCAAAACTTTAACAAAACCATACACAAATTTATTTGGCAAGAAAAAAAAGCAAGGATTAAATTAAAATTATTGCAGGATGTGAAAGAAAGGGGTGGATTTGGCCTCCTAGACCTGGAAAAATATTATCAGGCCATGGTATTATTATGGGTGCAGGATTGGATATTATTGAAGAATAGGAGACTATTATGTCTGGAAGGTCACGATTTGCAGGTAGGATGGCATGCTATGTTATGGGATCAGAAATATAAAACACACAAATATTTTTGAAGGCATTACATCAGATGAGCTCTAATTGACGTATGGGTTAAAACATGGCAACCAAATTATATACAAGTCCCCAGCTGAATTTCAATGCTAGAAATGCATATACACCCAAAGCTTATACAATTAGGAAAAATTATAACATATAAAAATGTACTAGATGAGAAAGGGGAATTGAAATCCAGGAAAATTCTTCAAGACGAAGGGGTAGAATTAGAATGGCGGGCATATCTTCAATTACAGGCAAGATACTGGAAAGTTTAAAAAAGAGCTAGGCATAAAAATAGAGCTGACAGGGCTGGATAAAATACTATTAGGAATCGAGGACAAAATGATTAAAAAATTATATCATTTTTTGCTAGATCAGGCAATGTATGAGGAACAGGTAAAAGAAACCATGTTAACGTGGAGTAGGGATCTTGATCTCAACTTTGATCTGCACATCTGGCAAGAATTATGGGTAAGAAATAGGAAGCTTACTTTGGCCACCTCCTACAAAGAAAATCTCTACAAAATGTTCTATAAATGGCACCTCCCACCCACAAGGTTAGTTAAAATGGGTCCAAATTTTTTTTCCACATGTTGGAAATGTAAATTGGCAAAAGGGTCCTATTACTATATGTGGTGGGAGTGCCCAAAAGCCCGTGATTTCTGGAACAAGATAAAAAAAATGGCTGGAAAAAATATTAATGATAGAGATACAGTTAAAACCAGAACTCTTCTTATTAGGCATAACCACACAGAAATACGATAAAGGGATATTTTATTTGATGCTACATATCTTCATGGCTGCTAGACTGGTGTATGCACAAAACTGGAGGAATAAAGAAATTCCAACAGAAGAAGAGATTCTATGCAAAATTCTATCGTGTGCAGATATGGATAGGCTCACAATGGAAATGAAGGACAAGACAGAGTCAGATTATTTTGAAATCTGGGACAAATTTTATTATTGGTGTGAATCAAGGAGGACTGTTCGGGTTATAAACTAGTGTTAAGATAGAAACATATATAATTGTATGTTAGTATATGGAGACACAAATTAGATATTGTATTGATAGAAAAATATATATGTACGTATATATAGAGATCAAGAATTATATGTATGAAGAGAAACAAATTCTTAGAAATATTTATACTGGAATGTTGCGTTATGTCCATCTTTGTTTTAACTGTATTATAAATAAAAAACTTTTTATATATAAAAAAGCATATATGAAGTGCAACATTTCACTGAAGATTTATTTTCTGCATTCCTATTTGGACTTTTTTCCCAATAATCTAGCTTCAGTCAGTGATAAACATGGTGAAAGGTTTTACCAGGACATTGCCACAATGGAAAAATGGTATCAGGGCAACTGGAATCCATCAGTGCTGGCTGACTATCGTTGGACACTGCAGTGAGATGCACTGGACACTGAATGCAAGCGAATATCAGCAGCAAAAGACTTTTAACCCTGTTGAACCCATGCAGCATGTCAGAACTGTATGTGGTTAAATACTCTATAGTCAATAGAAATTAATTTCATATTTCTCAAGATTCCTACATGATACAGCCATTCTGAAATTACTTTTGTGTTCAATTTGAAGGAGCCTATCATAATCACCAAACATTTTTCAGGAAGCAAAACTTTTTGAAAAAAAAATGGATTAAGGGCAAAGAGAAAGTTCACTCAAGCACAGGCAATTTTTCTAATGGGAGCTTTGCCTCTTGAATAGGATACAGCAACATATCAATAAAGATAGTCCTCATTTAGCGACCACAATTGGGATCTGCAAATCATGTGACCAGTATGGATTTATGGCATTACTTCCCTCTCTGTCAGTAACACTGCACATGTTAAGAGAAACATTGCATAATCACAATTTACAAGGGTTTTTTTCTTCATTCTCCATTAATTCTGCTTGTCACAAGCTGATTGGGAAGTACAAAAGTATCACTCACATGACTATGGGATGCTGCAATCGCCATAAATGCACTTCAGTTGCAAAGTGCCCAAATGATGATTACATTACTGCAGGAACTGCAGCGTTTATAAGTGATTTAGGCCTCCACAAGGCATGAAGCTGTTTTTGCTTCTTCATATCTCCCTGATCTGTCCAATTCATTGAAGCTGACATTCCTGATAACTACTTTATTTTGAAGTATTTTTACCTTAATTTATGGTATTTTATTTTAAATTGTCAATTGTTTGTTGAAAAGAATTGTAAATTGTTAATCAAACCTCTTATGTAGGCTTTATTCCTGCCAGTTTGGTCTAGAGATTAATGCATCAAACTAGAAAGCAGCAGGCAGTGAGTTCAGGTCCTGCCTTAGACATGAATGCAGCTGGGTCATTTTGGGCCCATCATACTCAGCCTAACCCACCTCACAGGGTTGTTGTTGTAAGAGAAGGAAGGTGTGTTGAATATATTGACTGCCTTGACTTACTCGTAAAAATAATAAAGGTAAACAAACAAACAAATTGTTATATACCCTTTTATCAACATCTTGAAACATTCTAGACTTTAGGTGTCTTACAGTTTTTTTTCAGGTAATGTTTATGTTTTCTAATGCTGTCGTTTGCTATGTTCTTTGTTTTATTTTTTTAAGAAGCCAACTGTTTCATTTGCTAGGTAGTGACAGTAATAAAGAGTATATACAAATCTATGTTATTGCAGCCTTTGAAAGGTGAAAAATATAATGAAAGTATGTTCCTTGGATTAAAAAAGAAACAAATGATGATCCTTGCTTTTGAATATTTTATCTACATATTAATTAATCATTAGAAATTTGTTAGAATTATTTTTCTGTGAAGATACTTTTTTTTACATATCAGACACCAACAATTGTATTAATCTAAAACTATTTTTGGACCCCTAAAGACAATAAATACCTTTGTTTTTAAATTCAGTTGAATATGAAAAAAATATATAGTTTTAATTCCAGTCTAAATGAGAATAGCCTTAATTCTACTAAAATCAATCCGATCTAAAATGAGTCTTTAAAATGGGAATTAAGCATACACCATCCATAATGTAGAATGGGATCTTTAAAGAATATCATAAAATAATAATTTTAATTTTAAATGACTTTTTTAAATGCCAATGATTTTTTTAGATGCAATTATGTGTGAAATGTACTTTATGCATATTAAATATATGCTTAGAGATGGCTTCAAAGGAGTTGGTTTCTAAGTATTCAAACTAATAAGTTAGTAATTTAGTAATAACAATCAGAAGCAGAATGTCTCCTTTGATTTTATATACATTACTTTTTCACATCTATTTATTCTGAAGATTACAGCTTCCGATGGAGTACAAGAAAGTTTGCCAGTCACAGTCAATATTTTTGTGCTTGATGCAAATGATAATTCTCCAACTTTCTCAAACATATCATATAATGTCAAGATCTACACAGACATGAGGCCTGGAGAAAGCATTATCAAGGTAATAGAGCAGTTTCTTTTCTCTGAGTTTTCAACCATTTTTTTAATAAAAATAATAAGACATGGGAAAATAAATTTGCATTATAGAACAAAGGGCTATCCACTCATGTAAATTAGGGAGTGACCCTAACATTTTGAGAACATGTATTTTCTTAACAGGGATGTTATTATTTACTATTAATGTTGTTGTTGTTGTTGTTATTATTATTATTTAATATATTGTAAAAAGTGATGGCTATTGCTGGTCTACAACTGCAATAAATTTATTATCAAAGGGATTATGATATAACCTTAGAGAGAGAGAGCATAAAATTCAATTGCATTTATTATTGCTTTACATTCTGTCTTTTCCCATTTTTTTCACTTTTTCGCCTTTTTCATTTCTTTATTCTTTCCTCACCACTTTTCTTTTTTCATTACATGTTTTGTTCTTCAAAAATGTTTAAATAAAAATTAATTTAAAAAATGAAAATAAATTTAAGTAGGAGGAATTAAATTGTTTTAGAAACTTTGCTCTTTACTAGAATCTTCTAGAAAGTCAGTTAGGCTTACAATTTGACAGTTTGCTAGCCAAATAGACTCATATTTGATAACAGACAACCTAATTGCTCCTTCACTGTTAAGTTGTTGCTTCCTCTAACAAGTTGACAAAATATTCCATTGCCAATATTATTATATTTTTATGACAAATATCAAATAATTACTATCTATTTTCTTTACCATGCTATAAATTGTTGCTGTGATAAATATTTGTCCTGATAGTAATTATTCAGCCAACTTTTTGTATGCATTGTTGATGATGGTGGCTAGGGGGATTTTAAGTAATGTAGTGTCTTAAAGTTTGGCAAAGACTTCAGTTTTTAAATTTCTATAGGTCCTACCTTGAATTCTGGTTCCACGTTTTTTTTTTTCAAGCATGATCAATAACATACTTTGAAAGCTTCATATGAACTTCAAACTAGTAGAAATTACCTTGAAATTGAAAGGTTTGTGCTAAAGATAGATTCACATTTTATATTTTTAATTCAGTATATGTACTTGATTTAAATTACTCCTTCAAAACAATTTTTGAAAATCACCTAGCCTCTACAAGTAATCATTGGTTGATGCTGTTCCATGATCATTCAAAGTTATGATTCTTTTGAACAAGTGGTTATGATTGGTCCTCAAAGTTCCAGCTGTCAAAGTACCTTAGTGGTCATGTGATTGTGATCTGAGTGTTGCGCTTGTATAATTGCAGCATTCCAGAGAAACATGGTTACAATTTGTGACCTTTCCTGCTGGCTTCCGCAAGCAAAGTCAATAAGGAAGCCAACAAGGTAAAATTACAAGTTGCTTAGGGAAGTGTGCCCCACCGGTGTTCCCTCTCTGAACTTCACTATATTCCCTCTGCACTTCCCCATCACTGGCACAACCTTGCACACCTTGTCCTATTCCTCAGTGACCACCCCAAGCCACAGTCATGCTGAACCTCCCGTACCACTTGCACACACTTACACACCCTCTTTTATCTAGCAGCCCCACTGCACTCCTGGTATATCTCCTTTGATATATAGATAAACCACATTTATAGAATATTCAAAAGAGACAAGAAAAAAAGAAACAAAAAGACCAGAACACATCATCTTCAGGAACCAACACCTAGATGAGCAGGGATTAACACCAGACAAACAATTAAACAAAAGCCAATGCCCCAATCAAGCAACTACAATCCATACCCTCACTAAAATTTGCAGGGCAGGCCATTGTATACTGTATAAACATGGAGCGACCCCATCCTCACTGGCATTGATCATGTTACCTAGTTGGGTAATGAAAGGTCTGCAAGTTCAGAAAATATCAAGGACTCCATATTTCAACCGTGAGCTACATATTTTCTCTTCTGTTGGAAATGTACTATGTCAGATCTTCTGTTAAGGTATATAGCTGAGTTACTTATGTCCATAATTTTGTACTAACTGATCTGATATATATTTTGTTATAGTTATTAGAACCTTGCGAAAAAGTGGTTAATAAATATAAGTACACTGCAATAATTACGTGACAAATTAGGTGAAATTAGTTGTATGAAATAAATTTAGGTGTTTGTGACATGCCTTTGATTCACTTCAGAGAAATCTTTATCTTCAAGGTAATACAATTTTCCTTATAGGGACGAAAGACATAATATCTCAGAAATCTTATTCTATTGTCAATGAAATTGATTATCTTAATATTTATGTATAATACATCCAGATGGAATCATTAGTTTCACAATTGTAAAAAGGCTTAATTGTAAGATCTTAAAACTGATTTGTACAGTTCTCCACCTATATGGTTGTCATTCCATATAAAACTCAAGATGGCATTGATGCCTTTTTTCTAAAATGCAAACGTAGGTGGCTATATAAAGCTAGTAAGCTATAAGGAAAACTTCCTTTTCATCAGTAGAATAAGTAGTAATAATAGTAGTAGTTTCCTAAGTAGATAAATTGTCAGATATAATATATTGTGATTATTTAGGTAACTGACCAATATGACCAAAAAAAGGTTACTTTGGCCTTGAATGGAAAAGAAATATAATATTGTCCATGGATGAGGAATAAAGGCTGTTATATAAGTACAAAAGGCAAACATAGGAAGTAGTTTGAGAAAAGGTGTGTGTTTTTTGCTGTTACTAAGAGGAATAATAATTTAATTTACAGCTAAATTTAATTTGGTCTAGAATATCTGCCGTTAGAAATCACAGTTATAATATTATCAAAATAATTGCCACATTCCCTATACAGTTCTGAATGGTATGCAATGGTATAAAAAAAGGAAAAATAAGAAATAGCAAAAGAAATGAAAATCAGGAAAGAAAACAGAAAAGAAAGTGCCAAGGTTCCAATAGATGAGACAAAAACAAATCAGAAACAAATCAGGCTAGAGATTTCCTCAAAGAACATGTTTATTGGCTACATAGTATTGACACAGTCAAAAGTGAAACCAAGTCTGAAATCCCCTTCAAAAAGAAACACTATTACAAAGTTAAACTTCCCACCTCATAACTATGCAATCCCAATAGAATGGTTTGGACTTCTGGTTCTGGTACGCGGTGACATCGGTCGTGCCTGGAGACTCGTCTCCATGCCGTCTGGAGTTTCCTTCGCCGGTAGACCCCCTAGGGGGTTGAAAGTCACCCTGGAGGGGCGACCACCGAGGAGGAGGCTTGCTGGTAGATATGGGAGGGCAGCAGCTTCTCCCGTGTCTCCAGCTATCTCCTTAGAGCCGACGGAGCAAAGATCGTCCTGCAAGATGGCTGATCACCCTGCTGCATCAGCCAAAAGTCACACTGACACCTAAGAGTAATAGACCCACTGCGGATCACCCGGGTGAGACCCTTTTTGTTCCTCTCTTCACCCTATGCTCTTTCTGCCTGTAAAAGCGTCATTGGAATTACTTCCCCGTTTGGAAGAAGCAGCTTTTGTATGTGTGGGAACAAAGGCGTTATACAAAATGACAGAATAAAACTTTTTTAAAGACTATATTTTATCCCTATTCACATTGAAGTACAGAAAAAATTGTTTTTTGGGGTTTTTTTGGGCGATATTATTATTTTATATTGGGAGAGTATTTCTTTTTCCACTCTTTCTATAAAAAATAGAAAAAAGGAAAAAATAATAATAATGGCATTTGAAAAAGACTTTTTAGCTTACTGAGGACATCTCATAAGTTAATATTGTAATTGTTGACTATTTGGAGATGAGATGGTTTTGGCCTTCAAACTTTTTTTCAAGAAAAAAGATAATTTGAGCCAGCTGTGGGATTTGTGGGGGTGGATACTCTTCAACTGTAGCCCCCACTAAAAAAAAGAAAAAGAAAAGAAAAAAGGATTTCTCTTTAACCATTGTTAAAATGGAGAAGCCTCAATCACATTTAAACTGTAAACTTATACTGGAAAAGATCTGTGAGGCCAAAGAAGAAATATGTACTACAATAAAAGAGTTTACTACAGAATTAAGAGCCAGAACTTCTACTTTAAACCTCAAACTGACTCTCAGATTACACCTGACTATTCTACAAAACAGATTATACAAGAAAAGGACTTAACTGAGAATAAAGATACATTTATCTTGCCTTACAAGCAGTCCACTTATGCCTTTGAGGACCAGGAAAAGCAAAGACTGAGTTTTGAACTTTTGAAGCAATGAGGCGTTATGGATAAGAGAAACAGAGGGCCAATGCAGAGGCTAAGATAGTTTTCACCGAATCAAATAACACTACAAGCAATAAAAAGAGATTTATTAGCTGGAAGGGAAGCTCTGCTATGGAAACCTGCCTGGCATAAGAGGAAAGCTCGAATAAGATTGAAAAATGAAATTTAAAATTTCACGCATTGGATGCATATGGACTGATTTAAGGATTAAGATTATGAGTTAGAAGTAAAGAGATGTTTCAGACTTGAATTGAATTAATAATTAATTGAATGTTAACCAAATAAGATGACTTGTTTGTTTTATAACATGGATGTTATTAGCTATGACATCTGGATGAAATCTGAATTCTATTCAATGGATTGAACAGAACTGGATGAAATTTGAATTCTGTTCAATGGATTGAAATGATTTAAGGTCTGATATTTTGTCAGCTTAAAGAGATTGATTAATTGATGGATTAGATATGTAGAGGAAAGATAGATAGATATATTTAGATGTTTATAGGATAGATCAATATTTTTGCCTAAAAATGAGATATTTTTTTATATAGTGGATTAAAGGTAATTTAGAATACTAAGAATGTATTTTTTAGAATGATAGGTTTATTTGTATGAAAATTATTATGTAATGGTAAGAAGAAAATTGAAGAGATGTTTTAGATTTGGATTGAATTAATAATTAATTGAATTAATTTAATAAGATGATGTGTTTGTTTGATGACATGGAGGTTATTAGTTATGATAATTAACTGGATGAAATTTGAATTTTGTCTAATGGATTGAAATGATTTAAGGTCTGATACTATTTTGTCAGCTTAAAGAGAATGATTAATTGATGGATTAGATAGGTATAGGTTAGATTAATATTTTATTTTAAATAGGGGAGATTAGTGGAAGAAGAAATAAATAAAACTTATGATAAAATTAAGGAACTAGAATATATTTGGAAGGGATACTTGAACTGATACTGTTTTTATTTAAAGTTAATTTGATTACGGTATTGTAAATTTATAAAACCTTAAATCAGGTCTAGGTTGAACAAATTTAAGCTAGAATTGGATATTTTAAATATACTATGCTATTGGAGGGAAAAAGAGAGGGAACACTTGATGTATTGATTGAACTATGTATATATGTTTTGTTCTAGGATGTTTGATTACCTCAGTACCACGGTGTGTCCTGAGTACTTTTTCTTAAGAATTAAAAAACCAGTAAAATTTGTTTTTTTTTAAAAAAAGAATGGTTTGGCAGCCCAAAAGAGAAAAAGACTCCAGCATGTGTCCACCAGTAATCAGCACTCAGATCATCATAGATTAACTCCAAGGTCACTTCAGACCAACAATCAAGTAAACAATACCCCAATCAAGAAACTACCAAAGAGCCATTAGTAAATAGCCTGACCAAAGAATCCCTAAGACCTCCCCAACCCACACAGACAGCAAGACACCAGAATATAAACTGACAGCAAACAGCACTCCTTAGTAGCACTGATAATGTTACCTAGTTAGAGTAATGAAATGTCTGCAAGAAAATAATCAAGCTCAGAGAGCACCAAGGACCCCTCATTTCAACCCTGAGGTACAAATATTCTCCTTCATTGATTCATCCATACTTTCTATATTTAAAAAGTTTATAATAGTTATTGCCCCACTGATCATGAAAAAATTCAGATCTTTTAATAATAAACACAGGAGTCATCCTAGCATTGCCAGCTATTCGTAGTGTTTGTACTATTTACATTGACTGTTAAGTAGATTTAAAAAGCACTTTCAAGGCTGATTGGCTAGATAGTTATTGGTTTTCCTTAATTCAGATCTGACTATCCTTAAAATATTCTTTTGTGTGATTAAAATAGAACATATTTGGATTTTGAGACTGATGAAAACAGCTAGCTACTTATTTCTCTGAATGAAAGAATGACCATGAAAGGATCTATTATACGGGTTTGATTTCCCAACTGAAGTCTAGGTAGTTGCTTTTCTCAATGATAACTTAAACCATAATTTTCAGAACTCTAATAATGAATCTTATAATTCATTAAATAGTTTCTCCTTTTATTTTTTTTTTCCTAAATCTTCTCGAGATGGGGGTTATTTTTTCTTTAGCATCTCTTGTACAGTACAGATTTCTTAGGAATAGAAACTGAAATAAATTCAAAGTTTTAAAAAAGAACTATAAAAATAAATGCTATGGTCTATCCACAATATCTGTACTTTATTCCTTATCTATTTTTGCCTGCTATTTCTTGTCTACTTAGGTATGTGTCTGGTCTTTTCCAATTCTTCTCCTCTTTGCCTTCATTTCTCTTTTTAAATAAAATGAACAACAGTATAGTCCCTAGTTAGAAAGAAAAATCTTTTAAATCTGGGTTTAAGTTCCTTCTATTGTAGAGGAATTGTTTAACCCTGTCAATGGAGAATAGAGATTAAGTTTGAGAAGATTGGTATTTAACTACAGTGGTACCTCAGGACTTATTGTTAATTGGTTCCGGAAAGCCCAATGAGTATCAAAAATGATAAGTACCAAACAAAATATAAGGAATAATGTAGCAAGTCACAATGCAGCCAGTATCAACAGGTTCTAGTGTATGTGCTGAGTAGCGAACAAATGATGAGTATCAAGACAAAATTTTCATGTCAAAATGCATTGAGTATCAAATTTAATGAGTTTCAAAGCAGTTGAATACCAAGGTACCACTGTATTAAATAATAACTTGTATTTTCTCTTTATGTGTCCATGGGTTAACAGCCTATATTTTTGTAGCTGTATTCTAATGAAAATAAAATGAAATACATGTTCTATGATGGAAGAATCAGCAGAAGATAATAAATGTAAATTAAAATCTAAACCCTAAATGGATAGGCAGTTAACTTTATTGATATTAAGCTGGTCACAACTGCATTGCATCCTGGTCTCATATGTTTTAGAATATTTGATTCAAAAGAAATTAAGATTATTGAGTTTGGGTTTCTCGTTGTTGTTGTTTTGTTTTAGCTTGAAAGTTACCTAGATCTAGTCTAACACAATGTCACTGTAAGGACCCACCCCACTTTGCATCTTAAGAAGACAGAACTCTTGGAATAATTCTTCCAACAAGAATCCTTTATTAAGAAAAAGTGGTTGCAGGCGTGCTAGACAGGACTTGGGGTTCAAGCTCCCCCATTCGAGGTTTTAAGGGGTTCCCCAGTAGTCCAACCCAATCACCCCCCTCTTCCAGTGACAGTTTCAGGCATCACAATCCCACTCCTTTTTTCCTTTCTTCCGTCTGGATGGAGACTTCAGATAAACTACATGAAAGGTAAATAGCCTCCTTTGTTATGATAAGACCTTTTGGTGCTAACCACATTCAAACCCTTTGAAGTTGTACCAAAGGAAGTGAGGGCCATAAAGCCCCTTTGTTCACTCCCCTCTCTTTCTTTATGGCAGAATCCAGAGAGGGCAGAAATGGGGTTTTCTATAATTAATAATTGGAGATGAAGTATAATTGGATTCTGACAGTCACATTGTTTGAGCCATCTTGAATAATTGCTACGTGAGATGTAAATCAAATGAATATATAAAACAATTGGTATTTTTCCCCCAGTAGATTTTGATAAAAGTTTTCAGCTGAAACAAATAATGTATGTCCAAATGTGTTCAGAATATGCATAGTGCTGCACCACAATGGCCTAGATTTTGCACAATCTTCACATATTTCAAGCAGATATGAAATATGCATAGTATTCTCTTCATTTTTTTTTTAAAAATGGGCAAAATTCAGTTGATCTGATGCAAAGTTTTCTAAGTCTAGTTGATACATAAAAAATAAATGACAAACAGAATGCACAAAATTGGGTTTTAAAACTTCTGTATTTATATTATCCTCAGTCTCATGGCCTTCTGAAATGAGTAAAGACTGGATGTACCTTTCAGGGAATATCATGTTTTAAAATCATTTGGACACAAATGCTCAATCATAATTGCACAATGGCCAGTTTTACGGAAAGAATGTTTCTTTCATACATAGCTAGAGAAATGAGCTTTGACCGTATAAACAAAACTATTGAATTGCCTAAATTCTCCAGTTCTCATATGTTGTTGTTTTTACCTAAAATTCCATGACTGTTTTAGGTTTCACATGATATTTATTGTGAGCATCTTCAGTTTTATGAGGCAACTAGAGAGCCTTGCCTCTTGATAACAAAGGAAATGTACTTAATAAAATAGTCACATACTTACATCTTTTGATCATAAAAATATGTCTTCGTCGTCATTCTTTTAGCACTGTATTCATTCTGTTCTCCCATTAAGTATATAACAGAATCCCATCGTAGTCCTAGCTGCGATGTCACAGATTTCTCATAGATTTCTCACATGCCTTTTTTATTTTATTTATTTTTATTTATCAAATTTAGAAATCACCCATCTCCCTCACAGTCTCTGGATGTTGTACAAACAATTTCTTTGTCCCTAATTTTACAAATGCTTTCCTCCATCTTTACTGGTAGTGGTCAAGAAAAGAAAAATATTAGTCATGAGTCATCCCATATCAAATTGAGTCTGAATGAATAATTGAATTATAAATATTGCAGATCAATAAATAATCTCTTGCTCCATATTAAGTGTAAGACTGAGATCACAAAAAAAAAATGAAAAACCCAGGAGCTATGTACATTTTGTGATGGCAGACCCCAATAATTTATTAATCCAAAGGTATCAGCCATGCTATTCCATGACAATTTTCACAACACGATTCAAATAGCTAAAGTAAATATATGCTAATAGTGAATGATTCTGAGAAATTGAAGGGTAGTAGTTGGAAAGCAAAGCTGCCTAAGCAAAACATCTGCACATTTCAATTTAGATCAGCAGGAAATAATCACATTAGGCATTTGGAAATGAGACCAATTTGCCTGAACTTTTTAGTTCATGATAGATATTGAACTACAAGAGTCAAGATGTCTTATTAGCTTTCCCATGTTTTGGCCAAAAATATCTCTGGTAATGAGAGCTCTGTCCAGCTGAACTAACTTTTGTTTAAAAATGACTGTAACAAATGAAATGTGGCATTAATATAAAAGACACAGTATTGTTAAAGACAGGATGCAATGTAAGTAGCCTAGAGCTTTTTTTTTTGCCCAAGGCAAATTGGGCTTTCCTTGAGCTGTAACCGAAGAGATCCATCATTGTCAAGTTGTGAGTACTGCTTATTTTTAGGGAACAAAATTACCATTTCTGTATGAGATATACAGAGAGAGAGCAGAAAGGATCCTTGTTTTAACTGCTTTTATAGATTCAGGAATGTCCAGGATCATATAAACTGGCGCCTATCTACCAAAGACACCTGCAGTTTGTATATTCTGAATCATAGGGCAGTATGACAGTTCTGTGATTTTAACGCTACCTTTTCAGACATATTTTTACTCCTTCCAAATGTTATTCAGATAACTTAACGCTTCCAACCATGCTCATTTGTAAATTTAATTAACTTTGTTAATTTAGGTATTTGTGATTCTACCATTTTTCCTTTTCATGTTGTCACAATAAAACTTGGCCTGGTTCCTAGTGTGTAATTAAATGGTTAGGACTGGTATTTTTGTGAAAGGCTTTGATTTATCTTCTTCTCCTCATTCCCTGAACTGGAGAAGGCCTGTTATTATACTTTTTCAAAGAAACCTTCAATCTTTATTAATAGCATTAATTGAGAAGATCAGCAACTATGCGCAGTTTGACAAAGAAATGTTTACATGATTAAAGTAATAGTTTCCCAGTTTTAGCAAGAAAAAGGCACCTCTTTCAGTTGAGTACTTTAAGATTGCAGCTGATGCTGTCAGCCATTCAAAAGATGAGTTTTTATTTGGAAAGAAGTCTTACTGTGCTTAATTGGTTTTACTTCTTAGTAAATGAGTTTACAGCTGCACCTTTAAACTAATTGTTCTCAATAGAAACCACAGCATGCCTTTGGCTCGTAATCATTCAAGTATAACTTACATACAGATGCCATGAGAAAAATTCCCACCCATCGTTGTCCTCTCAAACAAGAAAAGATGGGCGTATGTGAATATATTTGATGAACAGGTGGAAGCATGTTATTTTAATCACTGAGATGTTTTAGTTCTGAATGACTGGCACAAGGTGGATCGTGTTCCCCTGAGACAATTATGACTGTTGGTAGTATTATTCACTAGTCACTAACGAATAGTACATTTCTTGCAGTTATATCCATTTTTTTGCCATTGTCTCCATCCTTTCAACTCATTCCACTCCAAAGCTTATGAGGATAATGGTACATTTTAGAACCAAATGGGATGTGGTACAGTAGGCTTTTCAACCATCTTTTTGTTAGGTTTTAACTATATATCTTTTATTTTAATATTTAGCTGCCTCAAATGCTTCCAGATTAAAAAAAAAAGTAATGTGAAATGGTAATAAATGTGGATGTCCTGGGCAAAAGACATTCCTAAATATAATTCTGTAATCATATTCCTAGGTTAACTAATGTTTTTCTTTTCTTTACAACAGTGTTTCTTAACTTTGGCTATTTGAGGAAGGATTGACTTCAACTCCAGAATGTGTCAGCCAGCATGGCTGGCTGAGGAACTATGGCAGTTGAAGTCCACCTATCATCAAGTAGCCAAACTTGAGAAACACTGCTTTATACTATTTGTTTATATTTTAGATTGCAGTTTTTATATCATTTAGTCTCATAATTCAACACCTGACTGTTTAGGACTGATATCATAAGATATATCATAAGCTCCCTCTGATTGTACTTTAACTCTTCTTGTTGCAAAACAACAATAAACCTAGAATGTTGATTCTTTTCAATTGCAGCTTACTGCTATGGATGTAGATGAAGGTCCAAATGGACAGATTAGATATGAAATCTTGGCTGGTGACCAGGGAGACTTCACAATCAATGATAAGACAGGCCTTATCACCATTGCACCAGGAATTACACTGGTAGTAGGTCGGTCCTACACCCTCACTATCAAAGCATCTGACGGGGCACCACTGGCACAGAAAAGGTAAATCATACTTGACTTTATTTCTTTGGCTATTTAACCTGAGAAATTAGCTTTTAACCCTATAAGGAAGTATGAAGTCAAGATGAATAATATTTTGATGGTCAGGAATTTTACTTTATATTTATTTATATTTCACAGTTCTAAACCATTCATCTCCTTCAAAGAGGTAGTTTGGACGGTATACAATAAAACATCAAAATATAAAAACAGTGTATAAAAATAAGATTGTTAGAGTTAACATTTTAGAATTACTTTTTTAAAAATTATAAAAAAAATTAAGGAGGCAAACATGATTGTTGTTGTTAATTGCGAAGTCGTGTCTGACCCATCGCGACCCCATGGACAACGTTCCTCCAGGCCTTCCTGTCTTCCACCATCTTCTGGAGTCCATTTAAGCTCACGCCTACTGCTTCAGTGACTCCATCCAGCCATCTCATTCTCTGTCGTCCCCTTCTTCTATTGCCCTCAATTTTTCCCAGCATTAGGCCCTTCTCCAGTGAGTCCTTCCTTCTCATTAGGTGGCCAAAGTATTTGAGTTTCAACTTCAGAATCTGGCCTTCTAAAGAGCAGTCGGGGTTGATCTCTTCTAGGACTGATTGGTTTGAACACCTTGCAGTCCAAGGGACTCACAGGAGTCTTCTCCAGCACCATAGTTCAAATGCCTTGATTCTTTGTCGCTCAGCCTTTCTTATGGTCCAACTTTCACAGCCATACATTGCAACTGGGAAAACCATAGCCTTGACTATACGCACTTTTGTTGGCAGAGTGATGTCTCTGCTTTTTATTATGCTCCCCAGGAGCAAGCGTCTTTTAATTTCTTGGCTGCAGTCCCATCTGAGGTGATCTTGGAGCCCAGGAAAATAAAATCTGTCACTACCTCCATTTCTTCCCCATCTATTTGCCAGGAACTGAGAGGGTCGGATGCCATGATTTTGGTTTTCTTAACATGATTAAACCCTGTTAAAAATTCATTGACAATGGCAAAGGGAGAGCTCTCGTGGCACCAACCAACCCCATGGTTACATGTTCTTTTGGGTTCTCCATGCAAGGCTACAGAACCATGTTTTAACTCTTTCTCAAAAGACCAAGAGAGTGGGTGCCCACCTCATTTCTGGGGGGGGGAGAATATTCCGTAGGGTGGGGGCAATGACGGAGAAGGTTCTCTTTTTAGACCCCGCTAGTCAGACTTCTTTAACTGGCGGGGTCTACAATATACTTCCTCTGCCTGGTCAAGTGAATGTGATGGGATGAAACTGATTTATTAAGGGAATGAAAAGTTGTAGGCAAGGACCATTTATCAAAATAGGTACATCTCATATGTCAGGGGTCTTCAAACTTGGCCCTTTTATGACTTGTGGACTTCAACTCCCAGAATTCCTCAGCCAGCATGCCTGGCTGAGGAATTCTGGGAGTTGAAGTCCACAAGTCATAAAAAGGCCATGTTTGAAGACCCCTGACATATGGAGTGGGATGGAATTTTCTATTCTATCTAGATTATGATTAGAGAGCAGATTTTCATTTTTAAAATTTAACTCTATGATATATTTTATACTACAGGTTATTTTTTCTATTTTTCCATCTAAGAAATTAATAGAATGCGATGAGGCTTTTCTTTAATTATTTAGCTTCTCCTTTATGGGAGTCTGTTAGATTTTGGGATTTTAGATATGGATGCAGATAGAGATTAGATCCAACATATGTGATCCTATTTTGCTACTGTCTGCATTCTAAATAACATGGAAATAACACTCACTGACATAATGAACATATGTGGAAATCTATAAAATGGACAATCTGAATATAATACTTAAATGTCAACGGCTTTAAATTATTCTTAGAAAAATATTAAGCAATTTGAGTGCAAATTTACATTTTTGCTTGTCACCAGCCATGTAGCATTGTAGACATCTTAAATTCAAACATATCTTCAAACATAAATACCTATAAGGATTACTCTTCCTAAAGTAATGGAATAAACTCATACTGTAAAAACTCTGTTGAGCTGAAGTATGTACAAGCCTTAGATTTTTTTCCCCCTAGAATTAGAAAGCTGGATTTTTAAAATCTTTTTTTCTGCTGATGCAATTCTTAATAGCAAATTTCAAAACTCAATATAATGTTTGAAACCTTGTTTTGATTTTTTTAAAATAAAAATAAATATATTTCTATTAAATTGATCTAATCAAAGAACTGGGTTCATAAATATGTGCATCTGAGCATTCCCCCCCCCCCAAAAAAAAATCAAGGTTGGCTTATTTTTGAGAAAGTGTTACAATCATTAAAAGCATACTGCACATTATTTTAATCCCCACTGAGATAGCTTTCATATTGTTACTTAGAGCTTAAAGCTTGGTAGAAAATTAACATTTTCTCAAGGTTCTTGCAATTTCTTCAGTTCAGATATGGCTGCTCTCAATTTTAATGGGAATGGAAACAGCTTTACCTGTTTATCAGGACTATAACATAAATTAGAAATTGCTGGATTGGGACTCCTCTCTTTGTTGAGACACCCTGAATACTTAATGCATTATAACATTTAGAGTTTAGAAAAAGGGCTATAATTTGATTTTGACTGAATTCTGTTTGTCATTTCAGGAGTTCCATCACTACTGTTTACATTGAGGTACTTCCTCCTAACAATCAAAGTCCACCCCGCTTCCTTCAACAGATGTACAGCCTTGAACTCAGTGAGGCCATGCGAATTGGTGCCATTTTGCTAAATTTGCAGGTACAGAATGCTTCAATGTAAGCATTTACAAAGCTCTTTCTGTTTATGCATATGAGTTGCATTGTAAATTACTTCTGATTTTTCTGGGACAACTTTTGCATTGTAGATTATCAAACTCTCAGCATTGTTCAACACTTTCCCCATTGGTTTGTAGAATAAGCCTTACATATTGCTACATAGCTGGTCTGATGCTGATGAGAGAATAGAATAGAATAGAATAGAATAGAATAGAATAGAATAGAATAGAATAGAATAGAATAACAGAGTTGAAAGGGACCTTGAAGGTCTTCTAGTCCAACATCCTGCTCAGGCAGGAAACCCTAAACCATTTCAGACCAATCTCTTCTTAAAAATTTCCAGTGTTGGAGCATTCACAGTTTCTGGAAGCAAGTTGTCCCACTGGTTAATTGTCCTAACTGTCAGGAAATTTCTTCTTAGTTCTAGGTTGCTTTTCTCCTCGAATAGTTTCCATCCATTGTTTCTTGTCTTGCCTTCAGGTGCTTGGAGCATAGGTTGACTCCCTCTTCTTTGTGGCAACCCCTGAAGTATTGGAACCCTGCTATCATATCACCCCTAGTTATTCACCTTAGGTGAATGAGCACCTAAGAGTTTAATTTTGCTCCAATGAAATAGAAAGCACCCTCAAACACAGACATTCAGTATTCTCTTATCTTTGATTTCCCTTTTCAGGAAAGCACATTCATCACTGCAAAGCTCATTAAGGGACCCTTGCAATATTTCTGGAGTCCAAAACTGCTGAATTGCAGTATCTGTAGTAACACTCATCCATCATAACTTGTGTTATTTCAAGTTCTTAGAACAGCAAATATGTCAGTTGTCCTCATGCTAGTATACCCAACACTAACGTAATCATTTCAGAATTAAAGGAGGGAAATGTTCTGCTTTTTAACCAGTATTACCAAAAACAACACTAATTACACTGAAAAGAAAAGAAAATATACCAAGAAAATTAATATTTCATTCATTAGAGCTTCTATATCAGGAAGACCAACATTTCCAATGCAGTATATCTGATCATTTTAGCCCATGCCACCATTATCTTGGACAGAGGCCTTGTATGCTTTTAACTAAGGTGACCAACCGTCCTCCTTTAGGGAGGATAGTCCTCCTTTTGTAAGTTCTGTCCTCCCTCAAAAAGTGTCCTCCTTCATGTCCTTTTTGATATTTGAAGACTAATCTGCAGGGCTTTTTTTCCCCTCATAGAACGCTCAGAACGGCGTTCTGGCACCTTTTTTGGATGATTTTTTTTTCAACTTTTGCATGAGCTGTACTACTCCCACTATTGGCTTTTGAAAGCCAATAGGAATTGCTGCTGAGCGTGCCAAAACACCCGGCTGGCAAACTTTGCACATGCAAGTCATCTGTGTTATTGTTGCAATGAATAAAATGTTTCTTTTATTTATGATATTTTTTCTTCAATTTATTTGTGTCCTCCTTTTCATTGTAAAAAAGTTGGTCACCTTATTTTAACAAAAACCTGTTTGTTTGTTTTTCTCATTGCATTGCATGCCTAAAAATAGAAGGTCGAGGCAGTTGAAATTTTGCCTGGGAAAAGCACAGAATCCCAACAAAATGTTGTGCTTATATTGCAGCAGGCAACCTGCAGGGGCCAATTTTATGCACTTGGTTTGGTTTCAGTAATAGATTTCCTGACAGAAAAAGAACCTCCATCTCCTCAGGGTTGCAACCATTTATTGCTTCTTCCTGCATCTGTACTTTTCAAAGCAGCCTTCTGGAAATAATTTCCAATGCTGGAAGTATTTTAACATGAAAATAAATGGATTGGAAGGAATTCACCTGTGTCACTTCTGTTTCTCTGGGTTTGTTAGCTGTTGGAGGCTATGTAGCTGGAGCAGGACAACTGCTGCCAATCGGCTTTGGAGGCAGGAGATAATGACATAGCCAGAGGGATGGAATCAGTAGGTTCAGTCTGATACTTTTTTTCTTTCTATTTTTTTAAACTTTATGGATCCCTTCACTCAAGCACCACTCACAATTTAGTTGCATAATTTGGAGGCTCCAGAGACCACTCATGATGAAACATGAGGGTCTTGAATCCTGCAGTTGGACACACAGACTCGTATACTAAAGCTTCCCTAACATAATAACAATCCCTGATATTTTCCACTAGGCAAGATATACTAAGAGAAAGTGACTTATTTCAAGCAATCCAGATATAGCAAAGCAAGATCAGGGATAGAAGGCAGAGTGCAGTCTTATCTAGCAAACATCAGCTGAAAGACTGACTGACTAATAATAGTTTAGTTAGGAGTAAGGGATTCAGAAATTTCAGTGAGTATTTTTCCGTTCTCCAGCATAATAAAAACAAGTCAACTTTCCATGCCAACCCATTAAATTGCTGTCCCATTAAATTAAGGCTTCTGTATTGTTTGTTTGTCTGTTTATCAGAAAAAAATAGTTGGAAGGGACCTTGGAAGTCTTCTAATCCAGGGGTCCCCAACCCCCAGGCCATGGCCCACTACGGGGCCGTGGCTTGTTCAAAACTGAGTGGTGGGCAAGCATGTGCATGCAAAGTTCCCTTCGCGTGAGTGGAGGGTGCTGGCACTTGCGCGCAGAGCTCACTTGCACAAGTGGAGGGCAAGTGCCATTGACATGAATGGAGCTTCGTGCATGAGCACAACTGTCTACCGCTTATGTGAGTGGAACTTCACACGCAAGTGCAAGCTGTGTAAGTGGAGGGCGCGCACATGCATCGCTCACACAAATGGAGCTTTATGCGCATGCATGCACATGCCACTCGCCCCCCCCACACACACACCAGGCCAAGCTGGAAAGATTGATGACTGCTGTTCTAGTCTAACCCCTTGCTCAAGCAGGAGACCCTATACCAGGTCTTTTCAACCAGTGGTAAACATACCACCTGTGGTACTTTGCCACATGGCAGGTGGTACGCAACTGCTAACCAAGTGTAGCAGGGGAGGGGAATGAGCTGAAGTGAGCCAAGCCTGAGGGAGAGGCAGCTGAAGCCGCAGCTGCAGGACTGTCTGGGCTTGGCAGAAGCCCCAGGAGCTGGCAGGGCTCCAGCTGATTGGTGCTTCCAGAAGCAGCGCAGAGCTGGAGGTGAACTGAAGAAAAAGGGGGGGAACAGAGGAGAGGCTATAAAAGGAGGTGGTTTGAGCAGGAAAGGGAAAAAAAGACAACAGGGAAAGAGAAAGAGAGCTCAGCAGGCAGGGAGGAAACAGGGACAGAGAAGAAATAGAAGCTCTTGCTGGAAGAAAAGGTCCCCTAGTTCGTTTTCTCCAGCCAGGAGAATGCAAACAGCGCTGATGAAATGAAAAGCCGGCATGTCAGAAAGGAGGAGGGTTTATTGAGTTCTGGATCAGCTGGCAGCTTGATTGGGTTACCATAAGGATTTTTGTACAGTTTTTACAGTGTTTTGTAATTCAGGGTCTCCTTTGTGTGCTTTGGTTATTGGAATATTTTAGTCTGTATCTTAGGCTAGCAATGCATCCAAAGTGTTGACTTCTGTAGGTTTAATCCTTTAAACAAATGTAATTAGTTTTACCCCCTTATCTTGAATCTGTCTATGGCTTTTAGAAAGTTTTCTTTGAAGATAAACAGGATTAATTTTAAAGCTAAAGTTTTTTGCAATTGCTGGAGCCTTTCATTCTGGGATTGCAACATTGTGACACGTGACACGTCTGAGGCAGCTTAAAGGGAAAAAAACGGAGTTTATGTGTTTATTTTGTGAGTATTTCTTGCTTTGCACTTGATTCCTGTGTCTTTAGGGGTACAGGGAAGGGATGGGGGGTGCATTCTTACTACACTGTGGAAGGAGAGCTACGAAGGGCTGACCAGCTAGCTCAGGGGTCTACAAACTTAGCAACTTTAAGACCTGTGGACTTCAACTCCCAGAATACCTCATTCAACCATGATGGCTGAGGATTCTGGCAGTTGAGGTCCACAAATCTTAAAAGTGCCAAGGTTGAAGACCTCTGAGCCAGCATATTAATAAACATGAATAAACTCATCATACATTTGTCAGTGCAAAGGGAAAATGATTCAGCAAAGGAACAGCCACCAAAGAAATTAAAACTGGTACTTTTTTACTTTTTTCCTACAGTTTGTAATATTTTATTAGATTATAGAATAAAATACAAAAATAGAAAAGCAAATAGTAGGACACAATGGGGATGAAAAAGGGGAAAAAAGTGAGGGGGAGAAAGGAAAAAGAACAGACTTCCTCTGTTACAGTAGAAGGAAGCATTAACACGGAACCTCAACTTTTTACTTTTCCATAATATTATAAACTAGCCATTTCTATAACAACAAATGAATCTAATCAGTAAAACCCAAAATCCTCTTCTTTTTTTTAGTCATCAAGTTTTTGACACCTTGCTAAGCACTAGTGGTACTCAAATATTGTCATGTCCTAAAAATGGTACAACGTGTGATAAGGTTGAAAAGCCCTGCCCTATACCATTTCAGACAAATGGCTGTCTAGTATTATGAACCACCCATCTCCCTCAAACAGGGACTCTGGACAGTGTGCAATAAAACATCAAAATATAAAACAGTATATAAAAATTAAAATTTTAGAGTTAAAATATTTAAAAACTATTTAAAAAATTAAGCAAGCAAGAATAATTAAACCCTGTTAGAAATTAGTTGAGAAAGACAGAGGGAGAGCTCTCTTAGCACCAAGCAACCCCATGACTGTGTGCTTCTTTGGCCTCCCCATACAAGGCTGCCATGTTTAACCCCTTTTGGAAGGCCAGGAGAATGGGGGGTGTCTCACCTCCTAAGGAAGAATATTCTGTAGACCCTTCCGTTATCTTCATAGAGCTAGAGCATCCTTCCTAGATCGGTTGGAGATCTTCAGCTGATGGCATCTGGAAGGGATTTGGGGGTTCTTCTAGTCCACCCCCCTGCTCACTGTTAGGAAGTTTCTCCTTAATTCCAGGTTGCTTCTCTCCTTGATTCCATCCATTGTTTCTTATTCTGCCCTCTGGTGCTTTGGAAATTAAGTTGACCCCCTCTTCTTTGTGGCAGCCTCTCAAATACTGGAATGCTGCTATCGTGTCCCCCCCCCCAGTCCTTCTTTTCTCTAGACTAGCCATACCCAAATCCTGCAACCGTTCTTCATGTTTTAGTCTCCAGGCCTTTAATCATCTTTGTTGCTCTTCTCTGCACTTTCCCCAAAGTCTCAACATCTTGTTTCTAATGTGGATGCATATACCTTACCACCCTGACTGGATGGGACGGAAAAATCTGATGGGATGAAGAATAATGTTCAAGAAATATTTGAACCTAAGTGTTTTAATGATGATACATTTGGAAATTTGGAAATGTTCTTTGCTTAGATTATTTGTTCTTATGACTGATATTACACCAAGCACATTTAGATTATGTTTACAAACCCTGGAAGCAGCATCTGGCTAAAAATCAGTAATTTCAAAGCTGTGTTCCTCTATTTGTAACAATGAACTCAGAGGATTTTATTTTTGACTAGATAGTTATTAGATTTCCATGCCAACAATACTTTAATATGCTTAATTTTGACTGGAATGTGTTTTCTATTATTAAACAGGTACAGTTTGTTATTATCTTGCTTAATTAATGGTATTATCTAATCACTTTTTTTCAAACCATCTGTTGCTTTGTAGCTTTTTTGTGCTCCATATTTTAAGAAGCGTATGAATAAGTGCATGATTTAAATATTGCTATCATTTATTTTACTAGTTTCTTAAAAAGTTAGTCATAAATATTCCCTTCTGCACCATCCTGACAATAATGTGAAGAATATACCACCTGTAAAAAAATTTTTTTTAAAAAAATCTCATTTTTGACTAAACCTTATGAATGCAAATATTTTAATTTCATGAAAATTCCAATAGGCAATTATCATTCTTATCACAGCCTATTCTCATGCAGTCAAAATACAGGCACGCTTCAGAGGGGATAAATAACTTAATGATCACTCTGTTGAGAGTTAAAGCTATCAAATGCTGATTAGCATTTCAAATGTGTTGTCCATCACCTACTCGGCTTTTTTGTTTTAAAAAAATTAAATCTAATATGCCCCTTCTTTGTGTTGTTGTTTTTTTGAAGGCAACTGATCGGGAAGGTGACCCTATAAAATACATCATACAAAATGGAGATCCCCAACAAATATTTAATCTTTCAGAAAAGTAAGTAATTTTTTTCCTTTTGAGTGACAAAGAATGAACAAAATTGGCTTTAGTTAATCAGCTTTTTCTCTCTCTATCTCTTCCATTCAATTGTATCTGATTCTTGGAGACTGCCTGGATGAGTCCCTGCAGTTTTCTTGCAAGTTTTTCAGAAGTGGTTTGCCCTTGCCTGCTTCCTTGGTCTGAGAGAAAGTGACTGGCCCAAGATCACCCAGCTGGCTTTGTGCTTAAAGGCAGCACTAGAACTCATGGTCTTCCAGTTTATAGCCTGATGCCTTAACCCAGGAGTGTCAAACTGCCAGCCCACGGGCTAGATGCATCATAGCGAAACCGTGCCCACCCCATTGCCGGCAATGGCAAAAATGTTGCGATATGTTGCGACACGTAACGTGAGGTTGAAAGTTTGACACCCCTGCCTTAACCACTAAGTACCATTGGGACTTACTTCCATCTATGTAATTGTAGGATTACAGCACATACTTCTAACTTCTCAGCCCAATTTAAATAGCAGATTGTGTGCAAATATATTCCCAATTATAAGTATTCAGCTGTTTGAAGCTGAGCTCTCTCATATTTAATAGCAGCTTTGTAAATGGTGCTAAACTTTAAAATTGGACATTTGAGACCATTTATTTATTTTAAATGTTTAATTGGGTAAAAACCTACTGACATGGAAACTTCCATGATGAGGACAACCTGGAATTAATTAGGAAGCCTTTAGATTTGTCAGGTTTTCTGCTAATGACAGTGACTTTTTAAAAAACTTGCTAATTCTAGTCTTAAAAATGAAATGTGCTTTAATAAGAAAGACCTTTGGGGACTATTGTTTTAATTCAACCCCAAATATTCCAGACCGAGAAAGCTTTTAGCTTTCCTCCTAAATCAATGCCACATTAAAGAAAAGCCATAGTAAACTGAAAGGTGCATGTAATAGAAATAGTGAAAAATTGCTTTCTTTTTAGAATCTGTTATTTGTGAAGCTATTACTTGTCTGAATATTAATTATAATAAAGAAGGAAAGCAGTATTTTTTAAAAAAAAGTAAATTTGAAGCTTATCATTGTAGTTGCAGAACTCAACAGTTGTACTAAAACAAAAACTGATTAGTTCTTCACTACTTGAGTACTGAATAAGCAGGATAAAGAATAAAACTAAGGATGATGTGGCAATTTCTTCTAAAGCTTAAATTGTAATTTTGTTAATGCAGAACCAGCCTTTTTTAGGTGATTTACTTTCCACTTAGGGAACAAAATATCAGACTGAAAATATTAATTCTTGTGGAATGTAGTTGGACATTTAAGAACTGTCATGGTTATACAACATCTAAATTTGCATTAGATTTAAATGCACTATTATGGACTGGAGTGTATATTAAGAACCAAATCTCACTGAAAGTAAGGTATACTAGAAATAATGAATACTAGAACAGTTTTTTGAAGATTGTTGAAATGAAGCTGACCTAATCAACTTTGACTAAAATTCATAGTTCTACACTTTGCAAGGCTGCTTATGGGAACATTCAGCACTGATTCACTCTGCCCTTATAGAAAGGGCAAACCTGATAGAACTTTAGGATGACTCTTAGAAAATCAAGTGTAGCTACTCAATTTATGCATTTTTTAAGGTTTGCTACAGACAGGATTTAGTAAAATGGAAAACCACAATTCCATGTCATAATATGCAGTACAAAAAAATTGAAAGCTCATTCTGTGTGTGTGTGTGTGTGTGTGTGTGTGTGTGTGTGTGTGAAGCCATTCTGTGTCCTGAATTCATCCAGTATATCTGGTCGTGCACACTAGCTATATATTATATAGGACAATTACTGTTAAGAAAAATGTTTAGCTTACTCACAGTGCAACAAAGCTGCCTATAACAATTCTGCTTCCTAAATCAGCAAAAGTTTTATTTCCTTTGAAACACTCTGTTTTGCTATATTCCCAGTACAGCATTTGTTCTGTCTGTCTGTCTCTGTGTGTTTGTTTTGTATGTGTATTAGCATTCAAACAAAACAAAAAGTAGGAAAATGATCTGAGAATGCAGCATAGAGACCACTCTGTCAGCAAAGTCAAAACTATACCGATAGGGTGACTTGCTTTCAAAATTTCTCAAGAACATTAGCAGAATGTTCTATCAAAACAGATACTTTGTCAATAGAAAAGAGGACAATTCATGCCTTCAGAGGTCAGGAACCCAGCAAGACAACCTTATAATGCAGTGAACCACAAGTTATCCCAATTCTGCTACACCACCACCTCATAGCCATCATCCCATTATTTAAAAGTTTACATTTTTCAAACCTCTTTTGTAGTATATACCAGGGCTTTTCAACCAGTGGTACGCATACCACCAGTGGTACATGAGCACCTGGCTGGTGGTACGCGTAGGACGGGTTGAAAAAAAATGTAAAAAAAATGTAAAAGAAAATGTAAAAAAATGTAAAAAAAAATGTAAAAAAGAGTGTAAAAGTGGATGAGGTGAAGCGCAGCAGCACCGCACAGACTTGTGGCAAAGTCAGCTGGAACTGCACATTGCCTGGCTCCTATTTAGAGCCCAGGATCAAAGCGTGCAGCTCCAGCTGATTGGTGGCGGCCTTGGGGTAGCAGGCAGCCTCAAGCAGTCTTCAGTGGAGATTCCGCTGGAGCTGTGCGATGCATTGCCTGGGTCCCCCCCACCCCCACCCAGATGCTCTAACCTCCCCCAAGTGTTTTTTACTCACCTGCTTTCGGCAGCATTCCCTTTCTCCTGTCCTCACCTTTTGCCATGTGTTTGTGAGACAAAAAAAAAAGTTCCATGAGACTTTCTAACTTCTCACGAGAAGTTAGAAAATCTCATGGAACTTTTTTTTTTACCCACAAACACATGGCAAAGGCACAGAAGCAAATGAAGGTAGAGAAGCAAAAGGAGAAAGGGAGTGCAGTTGAAAGCAAATGAGTAAAAAATGCTTGGGGGATGTGAGGGCATCTGGGTGGGTGTGGGGGCGCCAACCTTACCCTGCATGGTGGCAGGAGGGTTAATTGTGGGCACGGGGGTTGCAGGAGGAGCTGCACAAAGCAGGCAGAGGCGATGCCGGGCAGATTGCGGGTGCTGGAAGCGCGGAGGCTGATCGCGCGCGAGTGTGTGCGAGGCAAAGGTGCTGCCCAGGGCCAGAGGGGAGGCTGGGCAGATTGCAGACAGCGGCAGTGACGGGGAGGACGATCAAGTCTGTGCATGAAGCAGAGGTGCTGCCTGGGGCCAGAGGGGAGGCTAGGCTGATTGCGGGCAGCGGCAGCGACGGGGAGGCTGATCGCACGTGTGCACGAGGCAGAGGTGCTGCCCAGAGCCAGAGGGGAGGCCGGGCAGATTGTGAGCAGTGGCAGCTCTGGGGAGGCCGATCAAGCATGTGTGTGAGGCAGAGGTGCTGCCTAGGGCCAGAGGGGAGGCTGGGCAGATTGCGGGCAGTGGCAGTGACAGGAAGCTGATTGCATGTGAGTGCAAGGCAGAGGTGCTGCCGGGGCCAGAGGGGAGACCGGGCAGATTGCAGGCAGTGGCAGCAACGGGGAGGCCGAGGTGCGCGTGAGGCAGAGGTGCTGCCCGGGGCCTGAGGGCAGTCTTCTTGAATCTGGCATTCACAGACCCGGCTGGAGTGAAGGGGAAACGGGATCAAAGCCAGATTCAAGAAGACAGAGGAAGGCTCACATGTCTCCACCTCAAAACCCCCAGCCAGCTTGCTGGCCTTTCGAACCACCCTGGGGTTAGATCTGGCATTCATGGATCCAGCCAGAGCAAAGGGGAAGCGGGATCAAAGACCTTTCGGCCACAAAGAATGTAGCCAGGCAGGATTCACCTGGGGGTTGTGCCGGCTCTTGCTTGGGGCTGGCTGCAGCAATGAATGAGCCGCTTCCCCGTTCACTGCTTTTCTCCGGCTGCAGCCGTGCGCAACGCACCAGAAGGAGTTTGGCAGCTGCGGCTCTTTCCCCACCCCATGCGGTTCTCCGCTGCCTGCGCTCTCTTCCCCTTGTGGAAGAATGGTGGCTGTGCTGGGCTTCCGGCTGCACCAAGCATGACTGCAAAAGGAAAGTGATTCAGCAAAGGA
Source organism: Crotalus tigris (assembly GCF_016545835.1). NCBI lineage: Eukaryota > Metazoa > Chordata > Lepidosauria > Squamata > Viperidae > Crotalus > Crotalus tigris. Next base: position 270,821 of record NW_024098032.1, on the reverse strand, counting down.
ATCACCATTGAGGAAATTAAAACTGAGTGATGGACAATGAGAGAGAGAGAGGGACAATGGAAGGGAGGGAGGGAAGGAAGGAAGGAAGGGACAATGGAAGAAAGGGAGGGAAGGAAGGCACCCACCCCAGTCCCACCCCCCCAGAGACCCATGGATTCCCCCCCACAGGCACCCTGCAACCTGAGGGAGGGAGGGATGGACAATGGAAGGGAGGAAGGGAAGGAGGAAGGGGCAAAGAGGGAGGGAGGGAAGGAAGGAAGGAAGGAAGGAAGGGACAATGGGAAAAATGGAGGGAAGGAAGGCACCCACCCCAGTCCCACCTCCCCCTCCACCAGAGACCCATGGATTCCCCGCACAGGCACTCTGCAACCTGAGGGAGGGAGGAAGGACAATGGGAGAGAGGGAGGGAAGGAGGGCACCCACCCCAGTCCCAACCCCCTCCACCAGAGACCCATGGATTCTCCCCACACAGGCATCATGCAATCTGAGTGATGAGCTGCCCCCCCCGCCATTGACTTTGTTTGTCAAAAAGTTGCAAAAGGTGATCACATGACCCTGGGACAATGTGAATGTCACAAGTATGAATCATATGCCAAGCATCCGAATGTAAATCACATGACCCTGGAGATACTGCAACAGTCATAGTGTGAAAAATAGTCATAAGTCACTTTTTTCAGTGCCATTGTAACTTCGAACAGTCACTAAGTGAATTGTTGTAAGTTGAGGACTACCTGTACTTTATCATTTTTTCCTTTTTGGGAGGGGTCAAGTTTTTGACACCTTGTTGTGCAAGTGGTGGTACTCGGATGTTGCTTTACTCTAAAAGTGGTACAAAAAAAGGAAAAAAATGATAAAGTACAGGTAGTCCTCGACTTACTTAGTGACTGTTCAAAGTTACAAGGGCTTTGATCCCACTTCCCCTTCGCTCTGGCTGGTTCCGTGAATGCCAGATCTAACCGCAGGGCAGTTCAAAAGGCCAGCAGGTTTTGGGGTGGAGACATGTGAGCCTTCCTCCGTCTTCTTGAATCTGGCTTTGATCCCGCTTCCTCTTCGCTCCGGCTGGGTCCGTGAATGCCAGATTCAAGAAGACTGCCTGCAATCTGCCCGGCCTCCCCTCTGGCCCCGGGCAGCACCTCTACCTAACACACACACCTCCCTGTGATTGGCTTCCCTGTCACTGTCGCTGCCCGCAATCTGCCCGACCTCCCCTCTGGCCCCGGGCAGCACCTCTGCCTCGCGCTCACGTGCAATCAGCTTTCCTGTCACTGCCACTGCCTGCAATTTGCCTGGCCTCCCCTCGGGCCTGGGCAGCACCTCTGCCTAACACCAACGCGTGATCGGCCTCCTTATCACTGCCACTGCCCACAATCTGCCCGGCCTCTCCTATGGCCCCGGGTAGCACCTCTGCCTCACGCACATGCACGTGTGATCAGCCTCTGCGCTGCCAGCACCTGCAATCTGCCTGGCCTCCCCTCTGCCTGCTTTGCGCAGCTCCTCCTACCCACCCCCCCATGCCCGTAGTTAATCTTCCCACCACCATGCAGGGTAACGTTGGCACCCCCCCCACCCAGATGCCCTCGCCTCCCCCAAGCATCTTTTTACTCACCTGCTTACAGCTGCACTCCCTTTCTCCTTTTGCTTCTCTACCTTCGTTTGCTTCTCTGCCTTCGCCATGTGTTTGTCGGTAAAAAAAATGTTCCATGAGACTTTCTGATCAGATGAGTAAAAAACACTTGGGGGAGGTGAGGGCATCTGGGTGGGGGCGAGAGGACCCGGGCAATGCGTCGTGCAGCTCCAGCAGAATCCCCACTGAAGACTGCTTGAGGCTACCTGCTACCCCCAAGGCCGCCACCAATCAGCTGGAGCTGCATGCTTTGATCCTGGGTGTCAGAATCCAATTATATTTCATCTCTAGTTATCAAATATAGAAACCCCCAATTCTGCCTTCTCTGGATTCTGCCATAAGAGGAACAGAAGGGGGTGAACAAAGGGGCTTTATGGCCCTCACTTCCTTCAGTATACCTCAAAGGAACTGAATGTGTGTATTGCAAAAGAACTAACCATAAGAATGAGGCCATTTCCTTTCATGTAGTTTCTTTGAAGTCTCCATCCAGCTGGGCACTAATGAAAAGGGGGTGGAAGTGTAATGCCTGAGACTGTCGCTGAAAGAGGGGGTTGATTGGGTGGGGCTACTGGGGAACCCCTTAAAACCTTGAATTGGAGAGCTTGGACCCCAAGTCCTGTCTAGAACGCCTGCAATCATTTTCTCTTAAGAAAGGATTCCTGTTGGAAGAATTATTCCAAGAGTTCTGTCTTCTTAATATGCAAAGTGGGGTGGGTCCTTACATTAGACAGGACTTGCAAAATTAATCCACCTGGAAGGGAGACCCTTGCCGGGGGATTTTGCAAAAAATTACAATGTCAGACAATGGAGCAAGAAAGGGGGAGAACTCCCTGAAAAGAGAGCCACTGACCCAACTGGAACCTAGCCAGATGTTGGGATCCGAGAGGTCAGATTCCTCAGGAGAAGAAGTGGTGGAGACACGGGACCACAAGCCTCGCTGGTCAATGGGCGTTGGAAAGAAAAGTGAGTGGGGAAAGGAATCAAGAAAGGTGACCCTGAGATGGGGGACCAAGCAACCAGAATGGAAGCAGGAGATGGAGAAATCCCTGCACGCAAGTGAAGAGGGAGAAAGCTGGGCACCGTACTCAGACTGGATCCTAGAGAAAGCTATCGACCTGATGAAGAGAACTCTCAGGTCCTTAGGAGAGGAGAATCCTGAGCCCTACGGCCGCCCCAGCTCCTGGAGCCGCAAAGGGACAGACACCGAGGGGGACGTGGAACCTGCAACCCCGGGGACATCTGCTGATCCAGTAGTCCCCACCCCCTACCGGACCACAGATGGCGATCTGGATGGAAGACACTACCACCAACAACGGAGGCACCGATCCATTCCAAGACGTCCGCCATTGGAGGTGAAATTCAAAGGGGAGCCAACACGCTTGGGGTTTTTCCTAACCGAAGTCCTCAGCTACATGGAGGAATATGGGCAGGACATCCTCAGCGACAAAGCCCACATCCGGATCATGCAGTCTGCCCTGGATGGACAGGCTGCAGATTGGGTGATGAACTTGCATGACTCCAATGCCCCAGAACTCAGCAACTTCAACCGTTTCATGTCCTCTCTGATCGCAAAGCCCGTGAAAGGATAAATATACACAAGAATTCCGGGCCATTGCCAGCAAACTGAACTGGCCAGAAGACATCCTCCTTAGCCATTTCAAAGACGGACTAAATTATGATCTATATGACGCTTGCCTGCCCCGAGGGGGACCCACATCAACTTGAGGAATGGTACATCTTGGTAGAGGAAGCAGAGATCGACATATTGAAAAGACACCGCCGAGGAAAACAATGGAGTCGCTTCCCATCTGAGTTGACACACGAACCAGTGAAACCACCGGCTACAGCCAAGAAACAAATGGGGTGTTTCAAGTGAGGAAGAGAAGGGCATCGAGCTGTAGAATGCCGCTCAAAGGCCCCCCAGCACAACTCAGACAGATCCCCAATCAACAAACCCGGAAAGTTTTCAGCTAAGCCAAAAGAAACGGCCATGAGAATGATGGAAATTGCAGAAACCCCCACCTCTGCTCACCAAGAGGAAAGAACTCCAGCCTACACCACAGGGCCGGTGGATGCCTCAGATGACAGCTCGGAGGGTGAACCCCTGGTAAGTGGACACATCACACCCATCCTCAAGACAGTGACTATATTAATTCCCCCCATGCCCGAAGCTGTGAAGGTAAAAGCCTTAATAGACTCTGGCTGCACCCGCTGCCTCATTAGCCCAACACTAGTAGGGAATCTGGGCATCCCATCGAGGAGACTGGAACAACCAATCTCATTTGGCCAGTTAGATGGATCCATAGCAGGGGGGGTGCCAGCTACCCTAGCCACTCTACCAATACACCTCTCCCTGGGCAAAGATGAGGAGGACATAATGTTTGTGGTAACCCCAGGCATGGAATGCCCAATGATCCTAGGGATGGAATGGTTAAAAAAATGGAACCCCTGGGTAAATTGGAGGATGACAGAAATCAAATTCCCGAAGGGGGACCCTATGGACTTAAAACCCTATGGAGGCTACCAGAATCAAGAATAGAAAAAGCATCCATAGGAGAGGAAAAGAGACTAACAGAAATACCAGAGGAATACAGAGACCTTGCTGAAGTTTTCAGTGAGGAGAGGGCGAATGAGCTCCCCCCCCCACCGACCCACAGACTGTACCATTGAATTCAAGCCTGGGGCAAAACTCCCGAAAGCCCAGATTATACTCCATGAGCCCAAAGGAGAAGGAGGAAATGGAAAGATTCATAAAAAAAAACCTAGAGAGAGGTTTCATTGAGCCAGCCAAGCCTAAAGTGGCTGCCCCGGTCCTTTTTAGAGAGAAGAAGGATGGCTCTTTACGTTTATGCGTGGATTATAGGGCCCTGAATACAATCAGTGAAAGCAACCTATACCCTCTGCCCCTCATGAAAGACATGCTGTCACACCTATCGAAAGGGAAAAATTTTTTCTAAACTAGACCTAAGGGAAGCTTACTATCGCGTGAGAATTAAGGAAGGGGACGAATGGAAGACTGCATTTAACTGTCCCATGGGGTGCTATCAATTCAAAGTCTTGCCATTTGGATTACAAGGGGGCCCTGCAGTCTTTATGCAATTAATCAATGACGTTCTAAGGGAGCACCTGTTTAAGGGGGTCCTTGTTTACTTGGACGACATTCTTATCTTCACCGAAACAAAAGAGGAACATGTCAACCTTGTTAGAGCGGTTTTAAAGAAGCTGCGAGCTGCCCACCTATATCCCAAACTCTCAAAATGCAAATTCCATCAGGAAAGGATAGACTATCTAGGTTATCGATATCCCCCCAGGGCATTGAAATGGAGAAGGTCAGAGCAGTATTAGATTGGGCACCACCCCGCACAAGAAAGCAACTACAAAGTTTCCTGGGCTTTGCAAACTTTTACCACCAATTCATCCCCTCATTTGCCCAGACAGCCTTGCTCCTCACTAACTTACTAAAAATGAAGGGAGCATCCTCAGTAAAACCTAGCCAGCCACTAATATGGAGAATGGAGTGCCAAGCAGCGTTTGAGAGACTAAAGAGACTTTTTTCTCCCGAACCAGTACTAAGACACCCAGACATGGACAAGCCCTTCGTAATACAGGTAGATGCAAGTGATGTGGCAGTGGGGGCTGTGCTATTACAAGAAAATTATGATGGAGTATTGCAACCCTGTGCATATACATCCAAGAAACTCACGGAAACAGAACAGCACTGGCCCGTATGGGAAAAGGAGGCTTATGGGATACGTTGGGCATTACTCACGTGGCGACAGTTCCTGGAAGGCAACAAAATCCCCTTCCAGGTATGGACTGATCACAAAAATTTGGAAGCCCTGAAAACGCCCAGGAAACTCAATCCCAAACAAGCCCGCTGGTCCCAGCATTTTCACCAGTTCCAATTTAAGCTCAAATATTTACCAGGGAGAAAGAACTTCCTGGCAGATGCATTATCTCGCATGCCTCAATATAACAGCGCACGAACCACAGACTCTAAACCAATAATGGCAGAGTCACAACTGGCAGCACCAGTAACCACAAGAACCCAAGCCAAATTAAAACCACAACTGGACAGCCAAACTTGAATTGAATTCAGAAAAAGTTTGGAAACAGATGGATGGTTCCAGAAAAACAAAAATGTGTGCACAATGAGAGACGGGTTGCCTTGGGTAATGGAAAAGTTATATATACACCAACAACCCAAAGAGTCACTTTGATGCAGCTTTGCCATGACACAAAATCAGCAGGGCATTTTGGATTTGTAAAAACTTTACACTTAATTAAACGACAATTTTGGTGGCCATCCATGAAAAAGGACATTGAAAGTTATATAGCCAGTTGTCCAAAATGTGCCACTGCAAAGAGGTTGCAAGGGAAATCGCCAGGACTACTACAAACAGTGGCAAGTCCCTCAGCCCCCTGGAAAGCAATAGCCATGGATTTTATAGTGGAATTGCCAGAAAGCAATGGGAATACAGTTGTCTGGACGGTCATGGACTTGTTTTCCAAACAGGTGCACTTTATCCCTTGCCAAAAGATTCCCACTGCAAAAGCCCTAGCAAAACTTTTCATCCAGCACATTTACAGATTGCATGGGGCACCCCAACGCATCATCTCTGACAGGGGGGTGCAATTTATGTCTGCATTTTGGAAGGAATTTTTATCCCTCTTAGGAACCACTCAGGGACTGACATCTAGCCACCACCCACAAGAAAATGGAGGGGGGGCTGAAAAAATGAACTCCGTACTTAAGCAATATTTAAGATGTTTTCTTAGTTTCCAGCAGACCGAGTGGGCGGACTTACTCCCTTTTGCAGAAGTTGCCTACAATAATGCAGTCCACTCCAGCACAGGTTACACTCCTTTTCAAATAGCCACCGGTCAAAGTTTCAACCCCATGCCAGAATTAACCCCGAATGAACCAACAATCCCATCACTGAAAGAATGGATGGAAATACTACAAAACACCTGGCCAATAGTTAGAAAAGCACTAGATGAAGCTAGGCAGGCATACAAAGCACAAGCTGATAAAAAAAGGATTGAGCCTACACCATTCATTATAGGTGAAATGGTGTAGCTATCTACAAAATACCTAAAGTCCCTACAACCCTGTAAAAATCTTGGACCAAAATATATAGGGCCTTTTCCAATTAAAAGAATCATAAACCCAGTAACAGTAGAATTAGAATTACCCAAAACTCTCAGGCAAATACACCCAATTTTTCATTGCAGTTTGCTGAAAAGAGAGCATCAGTCAGCTTTACGACCAAAAATCCCACCACCACCACCTCCACTCATGGTAGAGGGTGAACAACAATAAAGGAAATCCTAGACTCTAGGAGATATCATGGAGCGACTCAGTACCTAGTTGCCTGGAAACACCTCCCTGCCTCACAAAATGAGTGGGTCCATAAACGTCATGTCAGAGCCCCGAAACTATTAAAAAAGTTTCACACAGAGTATCCTAACAAGCCTGACTAACTTTTACACCTTTTTTGTTTTCTTTCAGGTGGATCTCTCTTATTTTTGAGGTGGCCGGATGTCAGAATCCAATTATATTTCATCTCTAGTTATCAAATATAGAAAACCCCAAATCTGCCTTCTCTGGATTCTGCCATAAGAGGAAGAGAAGGGGGTGAACAAAGGGGCTTTATGGCCCTCACTTCCTTCAGTATACCTCAAAGGAACTGAATGTGTGTATTGCAAAAGAACTAACCATAAGAATGAGGCCATTTCCTTTCATGTAGTTTCCATCCATCCGGGCAGTAATGAAAAGGGGGTGGAAGTGTAATGCCTGAGACTGTCACTGAAAGAGGGGGTTGATTGGGTTGGGCTACTGGGGAACCCCTTAAAACCTTGAATTGGAGAGCTTGGACCCCAAGTCCTGTCTAGAACACCTGCAACCATTTTCTCTTAATAAAGGATTCCTGTTGGAAGAATTATTCCAAGAGTTCTGTCTTCTTAAGATGCAAAGTGGGGTGGGTCCTTGCACTGGGCTCTCAATAGGAGCCAGGCAAGGTGCAGTTCCAGCTGACTTTGCCACAAGTCTGTGCGCCGGTGCTGGACTTCACCTCATCCACTTTTACACTCTTTTTTAACATTTTTTTAACATTTTTTTTCAACCCGTCCTACGCGTGCCACCAGCAAGGTGCTCACATAGCACTGGTGGTACACATACCATCAGTTGAAAAGCCCTGCTCTATTGCGTTGGGGAAAATAAATAATAACATTCAACATTTATTATTGCATCCTGTTTCTGTTTTCTTTCTCTTTTTATTTTGATACTTATTTACTAGCTTTTGTTCCCTACTTCTCTTCATTTTCAATTGATGCCAGGCAGGTAATTCTGTCCTTGAGGGAAGTAGCAACTACATTTTTAGATAAACACCTGCCTCTCCTGGCAGCTACTATTATATTTACTTGAAATATCCACATATTTTGTGGTGCTTACAGCTTCTGTTTGGTTTTGTTTTCAGGATAGCTGAAACAATATAATGTCCTGGTCATTTTGCATAAAAGCTTACATCTTCTGTTTGGTTTTGTTTCAGGATAGCTGAAACAATATAATGTCCTGGTCATTTTGCATAAATAAACGTAGAAGTAGTTCTGAAACCGCACAAGAGGGGGGGGGGTTCAGTCTCTTGGGTATTTTTCTGTCAGCACCACCGTATATATCAAACCAAGAAATCAACTCCATGGAACTATGCTTTATCCCCATTCGCTTCCACCCATCCCCTTATACTCACATGAACTGGAGAGGACTTTTGTGCATGCCTTCATCTTGTTTTGGAATTAAACCATGTTTTCCCATTGCTGCTTTGTTAGCAGATCTGGCCTGTATCTGTCAAGAGCATCTTTCCTACCCTCTACCTCATCTCAATTTTTAATTCAGTACAACATGAACCATTTCTCTTTATTAGTGTACCATTGCATACTTCAAATAAAAGGCAGGGGACTTCCAGCAGTACTGAAGCACAGCTCTTGGCAATTCTTTCCATTACAGTGGTACCTTGATATTCAACTGCTTTGAAACTCATCGACTTTAGTACTCAAAGCATTTCGATGTGAAAATTTTGTCCTGGTACTCATAGTTTGTTTGGTACTCAGCGCACAAGCTAGAACCTGTCAGTGTCAGCTGCCTTGTGATTCACTACATTATTCCTTATGGGAAAATTTTATCTGGTGCTCATCATGCCTCTGGGATACAATTAATGATGGTACTACTGTACCCACATTGGTACTACTATACCCACGTTGGCTGAAAATGTTGGAAATTGTATTTCACCAAGACCTAGAGATATACAAGTTTCTTGCACATGTTTTAAACAATCAATTTCTAACACAGTGATATCCATAAATTCTTAACTCTGTTTGGACTTATTTATTTATTCCTGTTCATTTATTTATTCTTATTGGGTAAATGTACTTGGTAAGAAAAGGAGAAGTGTCACAATATTACAAAGTTGAATTCCCCACTCCAGCACTACGTAATCAAACCTATCCTCCAATAGAATACTTTGGCGGGCTTTATTACAGAAGGCTCAGCCCGCCAAATTTCCAGGCTGCAATGACCTTTGTTCCCACGGGACAAAATATTGTTTAGGCTAACAGTAAATCACCCATCCTTCACCCCAGTTCTGTGGCAACCAAAAACAAAACAAAATGGCTTCAGCCAGGATCGTTACAGCGTTGACACCGAACTTATGCCACAGAAAAATCATCCCCCAAGGTCCATTTCAAAAGCGAAATGTTTGCTAATGCAAATCAAACCTGTTTCATATAAATAAGCTTGTCACTCTTTAGGAGCCATACTTTGTTGTAACATACATATTTGTTTTATTGCTAGATCCGGGCTGCTAGCCTTAAGAAAGCCTTTAGACCGAGAAAGCACTGATCGCTACATTTTGATTGTTACAGCCTCAGATGGCCAACCAGATGGGGTAAGTTTCTTGCAGAAATATAAAAATGTGTCTGAAGCTGGGAGCAAAGAAGCAGGAAGCTTAAAAAAACAGTGAGCCACAATCTTTTGATACATGTTTTTTTTTCCCTTTTGGTAACATTTCTAATATAAAGCATTTCCTTCTTATGTCCAAAACATTTCTGGCAATGCTTATAATGCTGCTACTCCAGTGGTTTGTGCCATGTCCTCTGACATTTCATTGTTTGTTTTGGCCAGTTCAAACATTACACATTGTCAGGGATATCCCCAAGGACTGATCCAACACAACATTGGAATCCATAGCCTGAGCTACTTGTTTTGACCTATACAAACCTTTTATCAGACTCTGTCCTGAGAACTTCCCTATTGGCAATAGTACATGGATACAATTTCATTTCATCTTTTTCCCCTAGACACTTGAGAAAGAATTTTGAAATGATGTGTTATAATAAGATGACCAACTTTTTTACAATGAAAAAATTGGACACAAATAAATTGAAGAAAAAAATATCATAAATAAAAGAAACATTTTATTCATTGCAACAATAATATAGACGACTTGCATGTGCAAAGTTTGCCAGCCAGGTGTTTTGGCACGCTCAGCAGCAATTCCTATTGGCTTTCGAAAGCCAATAGTGGGAGTAGCACAGCTCATGCAAAAGTTGAAAAAAAAAACATCAAAAAAGGTGCCAGAATGCCGTTCTGAGTGTTCTATGAGGGATAAAAAGCCCTGCAGATTAGTCTTCAAATATCAAAAAGGAGAACATGAAGGAGGACACTTTTTGAGGGAGGACAGAACTTACAAAAGGATGACTGTCCTCCCTAAAGGAGGACGGTTGGTCACCTTAGTAATCAAAATAACATTGAAGATTTTCTAGTATTTCTCAGGGTAGAAGTTCACAAGTTAGAGTAGCTGCTAGAGAATTGGGATACTTGTTGTATTTATGAATCAATAACAATCAAACAAATTCAGTTCTTTATTTACAAGGTGGCACTCTTTCAAATAAGCTGTTTATTAGCTAGTGCAATGATTCTCAACCTTTCTAATGTCGTGACCCCATAATACAGTTCCCCATGTTGTGGTGACCCCCAAGTGGGTGTGGCCACCAATAAGAGGGAGTAGGACAGCTAGGGAAAAAGGAAAAAAATGGCAACAGCATGGTTTGGTGACCCCCGTGAAATGGTCATTCGACCCCAAATGGGGTCCCGACCCACAGGTTGAGAACCACTGAGCTAGTGCAAAGGATGCATACAATTTGCATGCTACAAACCATGATTTTTTTTTCCTTCGAAGCATGGGCAGTCTTAGTCTATACTTTAGCACAGACATGTCAAACACAAGGCCCGCTGGCCAGATGCGGCCCTGGGAGGGCCCAGATTTGGCCCCCCAGGGCTGTCCCAGACATGGCAAGGGACCAGCCCCTGCTGCCCCAGCCCTGGCCCACTGCAACCCAGCTGGGTGCCTTGGAGCACATGCAGGAAACAGCAGCCATGCAGGAGCAGCAGGTCATTTGCTTTAGCCTGCCCCTCCCCTCCCAGCTTAACCCCATCAGACCCGGTCAGGAGTGGAAGAGAAGGAGGCGGAGGAAGCCGAGCCGAGGTGTTACAAAAAAGGAGACCTTTCCCCATTCTTCCACCCTTTCTCTCTTTTTTTTAATTTCCTCCCACTCCGTTCAGGTGCAGCTGAGGAAAAGGACGAGGAGGAGAAAACAGGAAGGGTGTGTGTGTGTGTGTGTGTGTGTGTGTGTGTGTGTGTGAGAGAGAGAGAGAGAGAGAGAGAGAGAGAGAGAGAGAGAGATTGAAGCAGCCGGGAGTTGCACAGTAAGCAAATTTACAAAAAGGGGATCTCTCTCTGTCTCTCATACACATACACACATACACGTGAAGGTGGTCTGCAGGCGGCTAGAGAACAAACTTGCAGATTAGCTTTGTGGTCTATTCTTGCCTCCTCCTGTCCCTAAAATCCAAGCAATAATAAAACTCTTTGGATTGAATGGGAAGTTAGGAATTGGTGTGAGTTGAAATTAAAAGGCCGAGTCAACTCCCCCCCCCCAAATTATTTTTTCAGAAACAAAAATACTTCCCTTCATCTGCTCTTTTATAATTTAATCCAGCCTTACCCAAACTAACATATTTTGGGTGTCATGAACCACAGTTCCCATCATCCTGTGGCTATGCTGGCTAGAAATGCAATGCCTTATTTTCTCTGCAGTATGTGCCTAGGAGGCAGTAGGTCTGTGGGATTTAGATGTATTTAAACATTTGTTTCTTCTGCCTAATTTATTAAATCAACATCTAATTTGAAATTAAAAGTTTCTGAGAAATCCAGGCTGGTTTACAAGAAAACTCTCAAAGACAGCTATTGTAATATTGCTTAAAACAATATTAAAAGTGGGTGTTTAAGAAAGAAAAATATTAGTAGTAATTTACTTAGTGCTGTTTGACCATAAAATGTGTTGTTGTTTTACATATGCCTGGCTGAGCAGTGTGTTTGGAGTTGCCTCTAAACGGGTGAGGGTTGCACTGTTCATATTTTCCTTGGGAGAAAGTTCTATAATGGGGGTGCTGTCTCTGAGAAGTCTCTGCTTGTGGCTACTGTTCTATAAACCAAACCAGGGAGACCATCTGGTCTAAATGGATGGTAAGCATAGATGATTAGGAGGCTGGAGGCTAAAACATATGACAAATGTTTGTGGGAATTGGGTATGTCTAGCTTAGTGAAAAGGACTAGGGGTGGTGACAAGATAGCAGTGTTCCAATATTTGATGGGCTGCCACAGAGAAGAAGGGTTCAACCTATTTTCCAAAGCATCAGAAGGCAAATACTAGATGGAAACAAATCAAGAAGAAAACCAGCCTAGAACTAAGGACTTGTGAAAACAACTAACCAGTGAAAAGGCTTGCCTTCAGAAGTTGTGGATGCTCCATCACTGGAGGCTTTTAGTTAGAGATTGGATATTCCATTGTCTGGAATGTCCCCTGCTTGAGCAGGAGCTTGGACTAAAGACCTCAAAGGTCTCTTCCAACTCTTATTCTTTGAGAGAAGTGCTGCCAACCTCTCCCCTTCTCCTCATCCCTTCCTGGGCATAGAGAGAAGGAGGGACGGAAGGAGGGGAGGGAAACAGGAAAAAAGTAAGGGAAGGAAGGAGATGGGAATGAAAAAGAGGGTGACAGGGAAGAAGGGGAGGGAGGAAGGAAGGAAAGAGAAGAAAGAAAGGAAGGAAGGAAGGAAGGAAGGAAGGAAGGAAGGAAGGAAGGAAGGAAGGAAGGAAGGAAGGAAGGAAGGAAGGAAGGAGATTGGAATAAGAGGGAGGGAGGGAGGGTCTGAGGGAAGTCCTGCTTTAGCACTTGGCCACCAGCAGCCCTGTTGCCCTTTTGCCATTCCCTGGTGGTCTCCCATCCTATTGCTGAGGATGCTTTGGTTACAAAGCCAGGTTTCCTCACATGGAGAGGGAGTGGGCCTCCCTCTGACCCACACACTTTGTCCTCCTGCACCCACCATGGGCAACCTGGCCAAGGAGAGTGAGCATAGCAGCAGCAGCATTGAGGAGGAGGTAAGTGCAGCTGGGTGCCCCCTCGGGGAAGTGCAGCTAGGCTAGGCAGGGCTGTGGGGTACTGGTGCCGTGGGACTCAAGGGCTGGGCTGAGCACTTGACCTCCACTGCCCAGGGCTCTAGACAGTCCATGCCACTGTCCAGGGGCCCCATCCACAGCTCAGTGAGGCTTCTCCAGTGGACCAGGCCCTGGCGCTCGCCCCCTGTCCCGCCCCCTGTCCCACCCACCCTTCCCCACCCTCGGATGCGCCTCATTCCTGCCCAGGCCTGCACAGATGCCCCTGACGTGAGTGACATGGAGCTGGCCATGCCCACCCAGTAGGCCACGCCCATGCCAGCGACACCTACCTGGCCCCCCAATGGCAACCACGATGCTAATGCGGCCCTCAATAAAATTGAGTTTGACACCCCTGCTTTAGCACGTCACAGCCCTGCAATATATAATAACTTTGAGAACTGAGACTATTTTTAATGTCAGAATTTAATAACCTTATGCTAAAGGTAAACAATGGCAGTGTTTCTTCAATAAAAACAGGTTGTAAATGGCCCTGGGGTCAGTGTGTTTGATAAATTGTGTGTTCTCATACCAGTATAGACCATGTGCCTTGTTAAGATAGACATAGATTTTGGTAAGTGATTAAGAGAGCCTTCCTCTTTTATCTTAACATCTAGACAAGTTCTTATAAACATGGTGTCTCAGGCTTTAAAACATAAAATCAGCAGTACTCAAACAACAGCTGCCAGTTCATATGGATCTTTTAATAGGGCGGATGCTCAGAATCTCAAGCGCTGGTAATCAGATTTGTAATCAGTAAGAAGCTTCCACTCTCCTTTCTCTTCAGGCATTTCTGGGAATGAGAAAGGGAAAGTTCTTGGAAACACAACTTTTAAATGCTGCTTTGGGAATCACTCATAAGATTGTTCCTGCAGGCACCACCCCTTCTCCCTGGAGTTGTGGGGGGGGGGGCAATCACTGGAAGTTTTTCCAAAAGAGACCAGACAACCATTTTGATCGGGATAGTATAAAGTCTCCTGCTTTGAGCAGAGGGGGTTGGACTAGAAGACCTCAAAGGTTCCCTAGGATTCTATTTTCTATGATTGTTTCCCATTGGATTTTCTCTGGTGCTGTGTCAGGTCCAGGAAGCCTTTGATTGAAATGGCCACTGGCCACTTTCTCCTGCAACAGCTTGTGGCTGCCCCAATCATTGGAAGTTTTTCAAAGACCGGATAACTATTTGACCTATAAGGTCTTCTGCCTTAAGCAGAGGGGGTTTGACTAGAAGACCTTGGAGGTCCCTTCCAGCCCTAGGATTCTGTATTCTGTATTCTATACCTTCTGCACTAATTTAAGCTTCCAGGTATTCTTTAGGGGTAGCCTAATGAAAACACATAAAGATAAAGGTTTCCCCTATCCAGTCATGTTCAACTCTAAGGGGCAGTGCTCATCTGCATTTCATAGCCAAGGGAGCAAGAATCATCTGATGGCATTTCCATGGTCATGCTGACCACATTATTATATATGCCAAGACTCTCAGAATGCTGTTATCTTCTCATCAAAGTGGCACCTATTTATCTAGTCCCATTTACATGCTTTCAAACTGCTAGGTGGGCAGGAGCTGAAGCAAGAACAGGAGCTCATCCTATCGCATGGCACTTGGGTCTTGAATCTGGGTTGTCAGCTTGCCAGCTAACAAGCTCATCATCCTTAGCTGCTGAGCCATTGCACCCCTTAATGAAGACACATAAGTTATGCCAAATACTCTTAAATCAGAAAAGACTGCATTTAAAGTACTAGATGTAATTCACTAGTGCAGAGGTCCCCACCCTTTTGGGCACCAGGGATCTGTTCTGTGGAGAAAGGTTTTTCCATGGACTGGAAAGTGCATGTTTTTTTGTACTGCCTACATCCCACAGATGGGGCTTTGCTTGTTTGTGTGGACTGGTTGCTGGCATGCCGTGGCCCAGTACCGGTCCATGAACCAGGGGTTGGGAACCCCTGCAATAGTGCACTTTTTGCCTTTGTTACCCTGTGAGAATCCAAAGAGACCTGTAATCAGTTCTATAAGGTAGTCCAGAAAGGAAGCCTGCCCATATAAATTACAGGTAGTCCTCGGGTTTTGACCATTCAAAGTTATAATGGCACAAAACAAGGAGGACTTATGACTAGTCAGCAAAGTTGTGGCTGTCACAAGGTTCCCATGATCATGTGATTGTGATTTGTGCACTTGACAACTGGCTTACAATTGCAATGGATATAGGGTCCCACAGCCATGCAATCACCATTTGTGACTTTCCCTGCTAGCTTTCCACAAAAATAGTGGGGTCACAAGTGACTCCCATTCCTGCTGCTTTTTCACCTATTTGGAGCACCTGCCAGTCCCGCTACTCTGTAACATCTTCCTGTGAATCTTCCTGATCACTTGCTCTCCTAGCAAAATAGTCTTTCTTTGCTATTTCCAACTGCTTCATATCTGGGAAGCTTCCTTCCTGTGGAGATGAAGGGCTGGCTCCTAGAGAGAATTTCCATGGCACAGAGAGTTAAATATATAATGAAACCTCTGCAAGAAAACAACCAAACTCAGAGACCATCAAGAACCATACAGTTCAATCCTGAGCTACAAAATGATCTCTTCTATTGGCTAGATATATCTTTGGACAGTTTCTTGGTGTGATTCACATTCCCAAAGCAGGTGGAACAATGTTCAAAACAGGTGAAATTATTGAATGTTCAGTTTTTACTAAACATTTATATGCATGCACCCCATGTTACACACTGCCATAAGTATGTCTGTCTTTCCCTATCTCACATGCTCTCTTTCTCACACTCACAAACAAACTTTGCATTTCTCTTTCTAGACCTGCATAGAGATAGATGCCCAACATACATAAGTAGAGGACTATGGAGGGTTAGGACAAATATTAGAAAGAGAATTGATGGAAGCTCAGAAATTGGTACAGAATAATAGAGTTGGAAGGGACTGGAAGGGACCTTGGAGGTTTTCTAGTCCAATCCCCTGCTCAAGCAGGAGACCCTGTACCATTCTGGAGAAATGGCTGTCCAATCTCATCTTAAATTAATGTAAGGTGAGAAGGGAGAAATGATGAGGATCATGGCTGAGGAAATGGAATGGGAAGAAAGAACGAAATAAAAGATTGACTGCAGGAACCAGTTGGGAACACGTGAGGGCAAGCTTCATGAGGCTGCAGTATGTTGCTTTTTTGCACCTGTGCTTCAGTCCTATAAAGGTAAATCTCAACTTACAACAGTTCATTTAGTGAGCATTCAAAGTTACAATAACTCTGAAAAAGTGATTTATGGCCATTTTTCACACTTACAATTGCTACACTGGTCATGCTTACTTTTTTCTGTATTTGATAATACAGCTCCATTGAAAAGCTCTATGTAAGGCGATAATAAAATTTATTTCTGGTGGTGTAGATGATGATCTGTTCAGGCCTCGAAAGTCATCACTTAGTATAAGATTATGAAATAATGAGCTCCTGGCATAAATTTATCAAAATGTTGATTCTTCTGCTCTGTCCTGGACTCTAATGAATGTCTTACTCTGTTGATGAGGCCTCCTCACCAGTCAATACATTAATGAGTTATCAGCAGCAAATAGACATTTTAAAAGCACATGCAATTTATCTTGTTCCACATAACAAGTTGTGGGGAATTGCTAATACAGTTACCAGGTCCTCCCCCACCCCAACTCTGTTTGTTTCATCTCATTTCTATGAGGATCCATTAGCAGGATTGGTGGGGTGAGAGAATAATTTGAGATCCATATTAATTTAGGGATGAAAATATGGCTGTATCTTATATGAGAGTTTCTTTTCTTGCTTTTTCACATTTTCTACAGGTGTGAGTTGTCCGAAGCAGCTAGCATGCATATTTCATGGTGCACATCTTGAAATATGCTGACGTTGCCTTGAGACCAATGGAACTTCATGATGTATTATTACTCTCAGAGAGATTAGGAACACTGTACTGTTAAGTATTTTTTCCCATAGATTCAGGAAGAAAATATTTCTTCCTATTTGAAATGGTCAGTTGCTCTCAGCAGAAACTGCAGCCATATTTTCAACAGAATGCTTAGAAATAAAATATTGCAAATCTTGTGGGCATCTGGAGGCTGTAAAGAACAGAGAAAAGTGAGTATTTTTTCTGTGGCATCCAGTAGAAGTGTAAATTTCACTGGACAATCCAGTTGTTGAGCTTTCAGTAGGAGTAGGTCAATATTGGGATTAATCAGTTAGAGGAGTTGCAGGTAATCCTCAAGTTATGAACAAAAGTGAGCCCAACATTTCTGTTGCTAAGTGAGACAGTTGTTAAGTGAATCACTGTTAACCTTTCTTGACACAGTTGGTAGGTGAATCACTGCAGTTCTTTTTTTTATTAAAAAGTTTTATAAAAATTACAATATAGCCCACCCAAGCCCCCCCTCTCCCTCCCCAACTTCCCAGAGCTGAGTACAGGGTTACAAATATGATAATCATAATCTAACTAACATTAACCAACTATATAAATAACCAAATCCATAATACACTTTAACTCCCCTTTAACATAAATATAAACAAATTAAAAATAAACATAATAATAATAATGAAAACATGGACTTCCGGTGGCGATCGCTGCACCGATGGCGACTTTTTCTTTAGCCGCCCGTCTCGGGAACGCGTAAAAGCCGGCAAAGACAGCAAATATCAGCTGTTTTGCAGCTTGGAACCTTCTTCCCGGGCAAAGGGAAGAAGGTGAGTTTTTCCAGATAGAGATTGAGCTCCTCTAGTCGCCCTAAAATTAAGAGAATTGTGAGTAAAATCAAAGCAGACGGAGCTCTTCAGGAGGATCAGAATTGTGAAGATCTGTAACTTTAACTAAGGAAGAATTAATATCTTCTCCATTTATTATTTTAACAAAAGGAGGGAGGAAAAAATGGCGGAGGAATCCTGTTTCCTTGTTTGTGAGGACACTGTTGAGAAAAACTTTCACTTTCATCTGGCAACAAAGTTTCAACAACGTAACAGACTTTGCTTATTTAAAGAGATAGTTTCCCTTTTTTTGTATGGGGAATTTGCTTTTACTGTCCCCTTATTTTGCTATAAGAAGTGGCTTTTTTTAAAAAAAAAGTTGGAAAATGGCTTCAAAATGCCCTGGAATTTCTTCTCTTCCTAAAGGCTCAATTTCTTCTCCAGTAATTCAGACTGTACAGCAATCTAAGCCTAAATCTCCTCCACCCTCCCCCCCCCATCTCAGGCACTCACACTTAAAGATTTACAGGATGTTTTACAGGATGCTTTGGAGAAAACTGCACAAAAGATTAAACGTGAGACAGCAGAGCTTTTGGAGCAGAAAAATAATGAGATGAGGGAAGATATAGTACTGGCTCTCCAGGGACTTGCAGCCCATGTAGAATGCCTTGACGAGCATGTGGATGAGGTGGTGGGAAGTGTTGAAAGATTAGAAGACAGAGTTGAAAAAGTTGAAAATAATGTTGATATAGCTCAGAATGAAATTATAATGTCACAATACAGAGATATGGAATGTGCTTTGAGAATAAGAGGGTTGAAGGAGAATGTGCAAGAGAATTTGAAAGAAGAAATTGCAGCAGAATTAGCCTCCATTTAGGGATGTGAACCTGAAGAAATGTTGAAAGAGATAGAAAAAATGTTTAGTGTTAACTCATGGATTGTGAGGCAGAGGAATCTACCAAGAGATGTGGTTATTTATTTTTCCAGAAGATCACTTCGTAATGAAATTTTACAGGCTTTTTATAAGCAAAGATTTCAAATTGCAGCTAAAGATGTTATAATTTTAAAAGAAATACCTCCAAAAATTCTTAGAAAAAGAAAGGACTTTGCTTTTCTGGCTGAGGAGCTTAAGAAACGACAGATTCAATTCAGATGGGATGTACCTGTTGGAATAGTGGTGAATTATGTTGGCACACGTTATAGACTTAACACAATTTTAAAAGCAAGAGATTTTTATGTTTTTGTTCTGAAGGCAGGTGCACCTCCATCTCCACGATCTAAAAGAAATGAAGGCAAGTCCGAAGGACAGTTGGCTGTAGGAGCAATGTCATTAGTAGGAGAAGAATTGTTGGTTGAATCTATGCAGCAGTCTTTGGAGATAAAAGAAGACCCAAGGGAACAGAGAATGACTCGTGCAGCCCATAAACGTAGAGAAAAAGAACAACAAAAGGTAGATGTTGGAGCTACAACACAAGTGGTTACCTCTGAGCTGGTGGGAGGAACAAGACCAAAGAGGTCATTGACTGCAGATTTACATGCAGTGTTCCGAAGGCTTCAAGTTACTAAAGATGGCAAAGTTCCTGACATGGAATGATAATGGTTTGAATTCACCACAGAAAAGAAAGAAAGTATTTCATTATTTGAAATAACATAAGAATGATGTTATATGTTTGCAAGAGACTCATATTGCTTTAAAGGATCAAAAGTATTTGATTAACTCTCGGCTGGGAGTACATTTTTCAGCCTCTGCTCCACAGAAAAAAGGAGGAGGAGTTATTTATGTGAGGAAAGATTTATCGCTGAAGTTAATTGACTCTGACCCACAAGGAAGATATGTTATTAATGATTTATTATTAAATGGTAAGAGATGTCTTATCATTGGATTATATGCTCCTAATCAACAACAAAAATACTTTTATAAGATGATACATCAGAAACTAACTCAATTGGATTATAAATCAGTTATTATGATGGGAGATTGGAATGGTGTTTTAGATTCAAGTAAAGACAAGAAGGGTTCTTTCAAATCTTCCAATCATGTAAAACTACCTAATTTTTTTTTTTTGATTTGAAGGATGATTTGGAACTTTGAGATATTTGGCGAGAATGGAATATTGAAGAAAGAGACTTCACTTTTTTTTCAGACAGGCATCAATCGTATTCTAGAATTGACTTTTTTTAAAATTACTAATGATCTTTTTTCTAGGGTGAAGAATGCCAAGATATTTCCTAGAATATTGTCAGATCATAGTCCCATATGGTTGGAGTTATCTACTGAAGATGGGAATAGAAGGACTTGGAGATTGAATGAAAATTTGTTTAGACATGAGGAGAACTTAAAGAAATGTAGAAATTACTTAAAGGAATTTTTTCTTTTAAATATACATAAGGGTACTTCGATGCCAATGATATGGGACGCAAGTAAAGCATATGTGAGAGGGGTTTTGATTTATATGAATAATGCATATAGGCGCAAACAGATGCAGAAACATAGAGAGTTGGAAGAAGCGATTAAATGTAAGGAGAAGGCTCTTGTTTTAAATCCACTGGACAATAGTTTAAAGGTCTCTCTAACTATGTTTAAGAAGCAATTTAATATGTTAATAGCTGATCAGATTGCAATTAATTTGCAGTATATGAAACATAATACATTTTGTAATGCAAATAAACCTGGCAGGTGGTTGGCTTACCAACTACGAAGGAAACAGAAATTAAGGACTATAGAGAAAATAAATTATAAAGGTAAAGAAGTATATCAACAAAAATTGATTAAAAGGACTTTTATTCAAAGTTATATGCTAGTGAAAGTATACAAGTTTCAGATATAGAAAAGTACTTACAGGAAGCACATTTTCCTAGACTTTCAAATGATCAACGAGATGAGATGAATTGTTTAATTACTTCTGAAGAGATCATTTGGGCAATTAAGCAATTAAAGGTTGGTAAGGCTCCTGGTACAGATGGATTAACAGCAATTTATTATAAAATGTTATCTGAAGAAATGATAGAACCATTCAAGGAACTTTTTAATAATATTCTGTTAGGAGCAGAGGTACCTCCATCTTGGAGAAGGGCATTTATATCATTGATCCCAAAGGAGGATCAAGATTTGACTCAGCCTAAGAATTATATTTTGAATACAGATTACAAGATTTTTTTCAAAAATATTGGCAAACAGATTAATTCAAGTTTTGAAGCAATTGATTCATAGTGATCAATCTGGATTTATAACTGGAAGATATATGAAATATAATGTAAGACAAATTGTTAATCTAATTGAATATTTAGACAAGAACAACCAAATCCCTGCGGCTTTGATATTTTTGGATGCAGAAAAAGCTTTTGATCAGTTAAATTGGCAATTTTTATTGAGAGTAGTAGAGAAAATGAACTTTGGGGATAAATTTTTGTATGCTCTTAAGGCTATATATCAACAACAATCTGCACAAATTATAATTAATTGGGGATTAACAAAAGCATTTAATATTGAAAAGGGTACTAGACAGGGATGTCCTTTATCCCCATTGTTATTTGTTTTAACAATGGAGATTTTACTTATTAAAATTCGAGAATCATCTAGAATTAAGGGAATAAAAATAAATAAGAATGATTATAAGTTGAGGGCTTTTGCTGATGATTTGGTTGTGACATTATCTCAACCGACTGATTTGGTTAGGGATCTGGTTGAAATTTTAACTCAGTATGGGAAGGTTTCTGACTTTAAGGTAAATAATAGTAAGACTAAAATATTATCGAAAAATATGTCTATGAAGGAAAAGGATATTTTGGCTAAATTAACAGGTTTTGAAATAGTGAGAAGGGTTAAATATTTAGGAGTATACATTACAGCTTCTAATGTCAAATTGTATAAAAATAATTATGAGACACTATGGGCAAAAGTTCAAAAGGATTTAAATGATCGGAAAAAAATTACATTTATCTTTGTTGGGAAGAATCTCAGCAGTTAAAATGAATATTCTTCCAAAGTTTCTTTTTTTGTTTCAAATGATACCTATTTTGAAAAAAGATACCAACTTGGAGGAATGGCAGAAGGGGATTAATAAGTTTATTTGGACAGGGAAAAAAACCAAGAGTTAAGTTTAAGATTATACAAGATGTACGGGAAAAAGGATGATTTAAGGCGCCTAATTTAAAATTGTACTATGATGCGGTGGCTTTCACGCGGATTAGTGATTGGCTCAATTTAACAAATAAAAATATCCTTTCTCTTGAGGGCTGGGATTTAGTATATGGATGGCATGCTTATTTAATTTATGATAAAAAAATGGATCAGGCTTTTAAATCCCATATCTTGAGAAGTGTTTGTTGCGTGTCTGGAAGAAGTATTATTATAGGTTAAATTATAAAATTCCAATTTGGGGAATTCCTGGACATGTGATAGAGGGAATATCTAAGGGTGTGAATTTGGATAGGATTTCTTATAAGGAATTACTTAGTTTGGTAGGGAAGGATTGGCAACTAAAGCCTTTAACTGAGTTGAAGCAAGAAAATATTGTATACACTTGGTTTAAGTACAATCAATTGTTAGTGAGGTGGAGTCTAGATCAAAAGGTTGGTATTACCTTAGAGGATGTGAATTTGGTAAAACAGTTTAAAGATCAAACTCGAGCCCAAATAAAGAGAATTTATAATGTTTTAATAGAACTATATTCCGACGGAGTTAGTTAAAGATTGTATGGTTAAATGGGCTCAAAATATTCAAGAACCAATTTTATTGGATACATGGGAGACAAATTGGGTTAGAAATGTAAAATTTACCCAAGCGCAAAATTTAAGAGAAAATTTTTATGAAATGTTTTATAGATGGCATTTGGATCCCCAAAAGTTGTCCTGCATGTATCCTAATTTACAGCCCAAATGTTGGAGATGTGGAAGCTTAGATGCAACCTATTTTCACATTTGGTGGACTTGTAGAAGCTTTTTGGATTAAGACTTGGTGGAATATTCAAAAGATTTTTAAGAGAAAGATAAAGTTTACTCCGCAACTATTTTTGTTGGGTGTTATCGTTGATTTTGATGTCAAAGAAATTAATTTGATGCTGAGTCTTATAACAGCTGCAAGATTATTGGTGGGGCAATATTGGAAGAAAAACTCTTTGACTACTATGGAAGAATAGATACTTAAGGCCGGGGGATTTTGCAAAAAATTACCATGTCAGACAATGGAGCAAGAAAGGGAGAAAACTCCCTGGAAAGAGAGCCACTGACCCATTGGAACCTTGCCAGATGTTGGGATCTGAGAGGTCAGATTCCTCAGGAGAAGAAGTGGTGGAGACACGGGACCACAAGCCTCGCTGGTCAATGGGCATTGGAAAGAAAAGTGAGTGGAGAAAGGAATCAAGAAAGGTGACCCTGAGACGGGGGACCAAGCAACCAGAATGGAAGCAGGAGATGGAGAAATCCCTGCACGCAAGTGAAGAGGGAGAAAGCTGGGCACCGTACTCAGACTGGATCCTAGAGAAAGCTATTGACCTGATGAAGAGAACTCTCAGCTCCCTAGGAGAGGAGAATCCTGAGCCCTATGGCCGCCCCAGCTCCTGGAGCCGCAAAGGGAGAGACACCAAAGGGGAACTGGAACCTGCAACCCCGGGGATATCTGCTGATCCAGTAGTCCCCACCCTCTACCGGACCACAGATGGCGATCTGGAGGGAAGACACTACCACCAACAACGGAGGCACCGATCCATTCCAAGACGTCCACCGTTGGAGGTGAAATTCAAAGGGGAGCCAACACGCTTGGGGTTTTTCCTAACCCAAGTGCTCAGCTACATGGAGAAATATGGGCAGGACATCCTCAGCGACAAAGCCCACATCCGGATCGTGCAATCTGCCCTGGATGGACCGGCTGCAGATTGGGTGGTGATCTTGCATGACTCCAATGCCCCAGAACTCAGCAACTTCAACTGTTTCATGTCCTCTCTGAGAAGATGATTTGAAGACCCCCTGGCTGATCGCAAAGCCCGTGAAAGGATAAAAACGATGAGGCAAGGCAAACGCCCGGTGGCTGAATATACACAAGAATTCCGGGCCATTGCCAGCAATCTGAACTGGCCAGAAGACATCCTCCTTAGCCATTTCAAGGATGGACTAAATTATGATCTATATGATGCTTGCCTGCCCCGAGGGGACCCACACCAACTTGAGGAATGGTACATCTTGGCAGAGGAAGCAGAGATCGACATATTGAAAAGACACCGCCGAGGAAAACAATGGAGCCGCTCCCCACCTGAGTTGACACACGAACCAGTGAAACCACCGGCTACAGCCAAGAAGCAAATGGGGTGTTTCAAGTGCGGAAGAGAAGGGCATCGAGCTGTAGAATGCCACTCCAAAGCCCCCCAGCACAACCCAGACAGATCCCCAATCAGCAAATCCGGAAAGTCTTCAGCTAAGCCAAAAGAAACTGCCATGATAATGATGGAAATTGCGGAACCCTCCACTTCTGCTCACCAAGTGAAAAGAACTCCAGCCTACACCGCAGGGCCGGTGGACGCCTCAGATGACAGCTCGGAGGGCAAACCCCTGGCAAGTGGACACATCACACCCATCCTCAAGACAGTGACTATATTAATTCCCCCCATGCTCGAAGCTGTGAAGGTGAAAGCCTTAATAGACTCTGGCTGCACCCGCTGCCTTATTAGACCAACACTAGTGGGGAATCTGGGCATCCCATCGAAGAGACTGGAACAACCAATCAAATTTGGCCAGTTAGATGGATCTATAGCAGGGGGGGGGGTGCCAGCTACCCTAGCCACTCTATCAATACACCTCTCCCTGGGCAAACATGAGGAGGACATAACGTTGTGGTGACCCCAGGCATGGAATGCCCAATGATCCTAGCCCAGATTATACTCCATGAGCCCAAAGCAGAAGGAGGAAATGGAAAGATTCATAAAAAAAAACCTAGAGAGAGGTTTCATTGAGCCAGCCAAGCCTAAAGTGGCTGCCCCGGTCCTTTTTAGAGAGAAGAAGGATGGCTCTTTTCGTTTATGCGTGGATTATAGGGCCCTGAATACAATCAGTGAAAGCAACCTATACCCTCGGCCCCTCATGAAAGACATGCTGTCACACCTATCGAAAGGGAAAAATTTTTCTAAACTAGACCTAAGGGAAGCTTACTATCACGTGAGAATTAAGGAAGGGGACGAATGGAAGACTGCATTTAACTGCCCCATGGGGTGCTATCAATTCAAAGTCTTGCCATTTGGATTACAAGGGGGCCCTGCAGTCTTTATGCAATTAATCAATGACGTTCTAAGGGAGCACCTGTTTAAGGGGGTCCTTGTTTACTTGGACGACATTCTTATCTTCACCGAAACAAAAGAGGAACATGTCAACCTTGTCAGAGCGGTTTTAAAGAAGCTGTGAGCCGCCCACCTATATGCCAAACTCTCAAAATGTGAATTCCACCAGGAAAGGATAGACTACCTAGGTTATCGCATATCCCCCCAGGGCATTGAAATGGACCCAGAGAAGGTCAGAGCAGTATTAGATTGGGCACCACCCCGCACAAGAAAGCAACTACAAAGTTTCCTGGGCTTTGCAAACTTTTACCGCCAATTCATCCCCTCATTTGCCCGGATAGCCTTGCTCCTCACTAACTTACTAAAAATGAAGAGAGCATCCTCAGTAAAACCTAGCCAGCCACTAACATGGACAATGAAGTGCCAAGCAGCGTTTGAGAGACTAAAGAGACTTTTTTCTGCCGAACCAGTACTAAGACACCCAGACATGGACAAGCCCTTCGTAATACAGGCAGATGCAAGTGATGTGGCAGTGGGGGCTGTGCTATTACAAGAAAATGATGATGCAGTATTGCAACCCTGTGCATATACATCGAAGAAACTCACGGAAACAGAACAGCGCTGGCCGGTATGGGAGAAGGAGGCTTATGGGATACGTTGGGCATTACTCACATGGCGACAGTTCCTGGAAGGCAACAAAATCCCCTTCCAGGTGTGGACTGATCACAAAAATTTGGAAGCCCTGAAAACGCCCAGGAAACTCAATCCCAAACAAGCCCGCTGGTCCCAGCATTTTCACCAGTTCCAATTTAAGCTCAAACATTTACCAGGGAGAAACAACTTCCTGGCAGATGCATTATCTCGCATGCCTCAATATAACAGCGCACGAACCACAGCACCAGTAACCACAAGAACCCAAGCCAAATCAATACCACAACTGGACAGCCAAACTGGAATTGAATTCAGAAAAAGTTTGGAAACAGATGGATGGTTCCAGAAAAACAAAAATGTGTGCACAATGAGAGACGGGTTGCCTTGGGTAGGGGAAAAGGTATATATACCAAGAACCCAAAGAGTCACTTTCATGCAGCTTTGCCATGACACAAAATCAGCAGGGCATTTTGGATTTGTAAAAACTTTACACTTAATTAAACGGCAATTTTGGTGGCCATCCATGAAAAAGGACATTGAAAGTTATATAGCCAGTTGTCCAAAATGTGCCACTGAAAAAAGGTTTCAAGGGAAATCGCCAGGACTATTGCAAACAGTGGCAAATCCCTCAGCCCCCTGGAGGGAAATAGCCATGGATTTTATAGTGGAATTGCCTGAAAGCGATAGGAATACTGTTGTCTGGACGGTCACGGACTTGTTTTCCAAACAGGTGAACTTTATCTCTTGCCAAAAGATTCGCACCACAAAAGCCTTAGCAAAACTTTTCATCCAGCACATTTACAGATGGCATGGGGCACCCCAACGCATCATCTCTGACAGAGGGGTGCAATTTACGTCTGCATTTTGGAAGGAATTTTTATCCCTCTTAGGAACCACTCAGAGACTGACATCTAGCCACCACCCACAAGCAAATGGGGCCGCTGAAAAAATGAACTCCGTACTTAAGCAATATTTAAGATGTTTTCTTAGTTTCCAGCAGACCGAGTGGGCGGACTTACTCCCCTTTGCAGAAGTTGCCTACAATAATGCAGTCCACTCCAGCACAGGTTACACTCCTTTTCAAATAGCCAACGGTCAAAGTTTCAACCCCATGCCAGAATTAACCCCAAACGAACCAACGATTCCATCACTGAAAGAATGGATGGAAAAACTACAAAACACCTGGCCAATAGTTAGAAAAGCACTAGATGAAGCTAGGCAGGCATACAAAGAACAAGCCTATAAAAAAAGGATTGAGCCTACACCATTCATTATAGGTGAAATGGTGTACCTATCTACAAAATACCTAAAGTCCCTACAACCCTGTAAAAAACTTGGACCAAAATATATAGGGCCTTTTCCAATTAAAAGAATCATAAACCCAGTAACAATAGAATTAGAATTATCAAAAAATCTCTGGCAAATACGCCCAATTTTTCATTGTAGATTGCTGAAAAGAGAGCATCAGTCACCTTTACGGCCAAAAATCCCCCCCCCACCACCTCCACTCATGGTAGAGGGTGAACAACACTTGAAATAAAGGAAATCCTAGACTCTAGGAGATATCATGGAGCGACTCAGTACCTAGTTGCCTGGAAACACCTCCCTGCCTCACAAAATGAGTGGGTCCATAAACGTCATGTCAGAGCCTCGAAGCTATTAAAAAAGTTTCACACAGAGTATCCTAACAAGCCTGACTAACTTTTACACCTGTTTTGTTTTCTTTCAGGTGGATCTCTCTTATTTTTGAGGGGGCCGAATGTCAGAATCCAATTATATTTCATCTCTAGTTATCAATTATATAAAACCCCATCTCTGCCTTGTCTGGATTCTGTCTTACAAGGAAGAGAAGGGGGTGAACAAAGGGGCTTTATTGCCCTCACTTCCTTTGGTACAACTTCAAAGGAATTGAATGTGAATAGCACCAAAAAGGCCTAATCATAACAAAGGAGGCTATTAGCTTTCATGTTGTTTTGTCTGAAGTCTCCATCCAACCGGCAGTAAGGAAAAAGGGTGTGGGAATGTAACGCCTGAGACTGTTGCTGGAAGTAGGGGGGGATTGGGTGGGGCTACTGGGAAACCCCTTAAAACCTTGAATGGGAGAGCTTGGACCCCAAGTCCTGTCTAGAACGCCTGCAACCATTTTCTCTTAATAAAGGATTCCTATTGGAAGAATTATTCCAAGAGTTCTGTCTTCTTAAGATGCAAAGTGGGGTGGGTCCTTACACTAATACTACTACTAATAATAATATCATAATAATACTCTAAAATTCTCATAAGCTAAATGAAACTTTTTAGTCCCATATTTATTCTGAATATAATTTATCCATCTTCTCCTAACCGAAATATATCTTTCTTGTTAGTGATCCTTCAAGTAAGCAGAAATCTTAGCCATTTCTGCTAAATTTGACACATTAAGCATCCATTCTTCTATAGTAGGCAAGCAATCCTTCCAATATTGCCCTACTAGTAACCTTGCAGCTGTTATCATATTCAACATCAAATTAATTTCTTTAACATCACAATCTATAATAACACCCAATAAAAATAATCGTGGGGTAAACTTTATCTTTCTCTTGAAAATCTGTTGAATGTTCCACCAAATCTTAATCCAAAAGGCTTTTATATTTCTACAAGTCCACCATATATGAAAATAAGTGGCATCCAAACTACCACATCTCCAACATTTGGGCTGTAAATTAGGATACATACAAGACAACCTTTTAGGATCCAGATGCCATCTATAAAATATTTTATCAAAATTTTCTCTTAAATTTTGTGCCTGGGTAAATTTTACATTTCTAACCCAAATTACCTCCTATGTATTCAGTGGAATCGGTTCTTGAATATTTTGAGCCCACTTTACCATACAATCTTTAACTAATTCCATTTCCGAATCCATTTCTATTAAAACATTATAAATTCTGTTTGTGCACTCAGTTTTGATCTTTAATCTGTTTTACCAAATTCTCGTCCATTAAAGTGATCCCAACCTTTTGATCTAACTTCCACCTAACCCACAATTGATTATACTGAAACCAAGACTGTACAATATTTTCTTGCTTTAACTCAGCTAACGATTTTAAATGGCAATCATTCCCTACCAATCTAAGTAATTCCTTATAACAAATCCTATCCAAATTCACACCCCTAGATACCCCTTCTATCGCATGTCCAGGAATCCCCCAAATTGGTATTTTATAATTTAATCTACAATAATATTTCTTCCAGACATGCAATAAAGCACTTCTTAAAATATGGGATTTAAAAACCTGATCCACCTTTTTATCATAAATTAAATATGCATGCCATCCATATAATAAATCCCATCCCTCAAAAGAAAGTATATTTTTATTTGTTAAATTAAGCCAGTCACTAATCAATGTTAAAGCCACTGCATCATAATATAATTTCAGATTAGGCGCCTTAAGTCCACCTCTTTCCCGTACATCTTGTATAATCTTGAACTTAACTCTTGGTTTTTTCCCTGCCCAAATAAACTTATTAATCCCCTTCTGCCATTCCTCCAAGTTGGCATCTTTTTTCAAAATAGGTGTCATTTGAAACAAAAAAAGAAACTTTGGAAGAACATTCATTTTAACCGCTGAGATTCTCCCCAGCAAAGATAACTGTAGTTTTTTCCAATCATTTAAATCCTTTTGCACTTTTACCCATAATGTCTCATAATTATTTTTGTACAATTTAACATTAGAAGCTGTAATGTATACTCCCAAATATTTAACCCTTTTCACTATTTCAAAACCTGTTAATTTAGCTAACATATCCTTTTCCTTCATAGACATATTTTTCGGTACTATTTTAGTCTTATTGTTATTTACCTTAAAACCAGAGACTTTCCCATACTGGGTTATGATTTCCACCAAATCCCTTACCGAATCTGTTGAGGTAATGTCACAACCAAATCATCGGCAAAAGCTCTCAACCTATAATCATTATTTATTTTTATTCCCTTTATTGTAGATGATTCACAAATTTTAATAAGTAAAATCTCCATCGTTAAAACAAATAACAATGGGGATAATGGACATCCCTGTCTTGTACCCTTTTCAATTTTAAATGCTTCTGTTAATCCCCAATTAATTATAATTTGTGCCGATTGTTGTTGATATATAGCCTTAAGTGCATACAAAAATTTATCCCCAAAATTCATTTTCTCTACAACTCTCAATAAAAATTGCCAATTTAACTGATCAAAAGCTTTTTCAGCATCCAAAAATATCAAAGCCGCAGGGATTTGATTGTTCTTGTCCAAATACTCAATTAGGTTAACAATTTGTCTTACATTATATTTCATATATCTTCCAATTATAAATCCAGATTGATCACTATGGATCAATTGCTTCAAAACATGCATTAATCTATTTGCCAATATTTTCAAAAAGATATTGTAATCTGTATTCAAAAGAGATATAGATCTATAATTTTTAGGCTGGGTAAGATCTTGATCCTCCTTTGGGATCAACGATATAAAAGCCCTTCTCCAAGATGGAGGTACCTCTGCTCCCAACAAAATACTATTAAAAAGTTCCTTTAATGGTTCTATCATTTCTTCAGATAACATTTTATAATAGATTGCTGTTAATCCATCTGTACCAGGAGCCTTACCAACCTTTAACTCTTTGATCGCCCAAATAATTTCATCAGAAGTAATTAAATAATTCATCTCATCTTGTTGATCATTTGAAAGTCTAGGAAAATGTGCTGCCTGTAGATACTTTTCTATATCTGAAACTTGTATGCTTTAACTAGCATATAACTTTGAATAAAAATCTAAAAAATTCCTTTTAATCAAATTTTGTTGATATACCTCTTTACCTTTATAATCTATTTTCTCTATAATCCTTGACTTCTGTTTCTTCCGTAATTGATAAGCCAACCACCTACCAGGCTTATTTGCATTACAAAACATATTATGTTTCATATAACACAAGTTAGTTGCAATCTGATCATCCATTAACATATTAAATTGCTCCCTAAGCATAGTTATAGAAGCCTTTAAGCTGTTATCCAATGGATTAAAAAAAAAAACCTTCTCTTTCAGTTTAATCTCTTCTTCTGACTCTTTACGTTTTTGCATCTGTTTACGCCTATGTGCATTATTCATAGTTTAAGCTTTACTAGCGTCCCATAGCATTGCCATCAAGGTACCCTTATGCATATTCAAAAGAAAAAATTCCTTCAAATATTCTCTGCATTTCTGTAAAATCCCTTCATATCTAAATAAATTTTCATTCAACCTCCAAGTCCTTCTGTTCCCATCTTCAACAGATAACTCCAACCATACAGGACTATGGTCTGACAATATTCTGGGGAAAATCTTGGCATTCTTGACCCTGGGAAAAAGATCAGTGGTGATTTTAAAAAAAGTCAGTTCTGGAATACGATTGATGCCTGTCCGAAAAAAAGTAAAGTCTCTGTCTTTGATGTTCCATTCTCGCCAGAGATCTCTAAGTTCCAAATCGTCTTTCAAATAAAAAAAAAACTTTAGGTAATTTAGCGTGATTAGAAGATTTTAAAAAACCCTTCTTATCCTTACTTGAGTCTAAAACACCATTCCAATCACCCATCATAATAACAGATTTATAATCCAATTGAGTTAGCTTCTGATGTAACAACTTATAAAACTGTTTTTGTTGTTGATTGGGGGTGTATAATCCAATAATAAGGAATTTCTTGCCTTGTAATACTAATTCAATAATAATATATCTTCCTTGTGTATCAGAATCAATTAATTTAGCCGATAAGTTTTTTCTTACATAAATAACTACACCCCCTTTTTTTCCAGAGCAGAAGCTGTAAAATGTGATCCCAACTGGGAGTTAATCAAATACTTTTAATCCTTTAAAGCAATATGAGTATCCTGCAAGCAAACAACATCACTGTTATGTTGTTTCAAATAATGAAATACTTTCTTTCTTTTCTGTGATGAATTCAAGCCATTAACATTCCATGTCAGAAACTTTGCCATTCTTAATGGCTTGAAGCCTCTGGAATACTGCCTGAAGATCAGCTGTAGATGATCTCTTTGGTCTTGTCCCTCCCACAGGCTCTGTAGTAATCGAACCTTGTATTATGGATCCAACATCAGCCTTCTGTTGTTGCTTTTCTTTACATCTATGCGCAGCACAAGTCATCCTCTGTTCCTTTGAATCACCTTTTACCTCCAAACACTGTTCCATAGATCCAGCCTGTAAATCTCCTGCAACCAATAACATTGCACCTTCAGCTTGTTCTTCCAGCCTCTCTTCTGTTCTCTTAGATTGTGGAGATGGTGGCAAACCTGCTTTCAGGACAGAAGTACAAAAATCTTTTGCTTTTAAAATTGTATTGAGTCTATAATGTGTCCCAGTGTAGTTCACCACTATTCCAACAGGTATTTTGCATCTGAACTGAATCTGTCGATATTTAAGCTCCTCAGCCAGAAAAGCAAAATCCTTTCTTTTTCTAAGGATTTTTGGAGGTATTTCTTTTAAAATTATAATATCTTGGGCTGCAATTTTAAATCTCTGCTTATAAAAAGCCTGTATAATTTCATTACGAAGTGATCTAGAGAAATAAATAACCACATCTCTAGGTAAATTTCTCTGCCTCGCAATCCATGAATTGACTCTAAATATTCTATCAATCTCTCTCAATATTTCCTCAGGTTCACATCCCAAAATAGGAGCAATATCTCTTGCCACCTCCTCTCTCAGATCCTCTCGTGGATTCTCCTTCAATTCCTCTTATTTGCAAAGCAAATTCCATGTCTCTATATTGTGACATGATAACTTCATCCTGTGTTGTATCAATCTTATCTTCAACTTTACCAACTCTGTTTTCTAATTTCGCAGTATTTTCCACAACTTCATCCACCCTGTCATTTATACGTTCAATATGGGCGGCAAGCCCTTGGAATGCAAGCACAATGTCTTCCCTCATCTCCCTGTTCTTATTCTCCAAAAGCTCTGCCACCTTATTTTTAATCTCATGCGCTATTTTTTTCAAAACATCTTGTATATCTTTAAGTGTAAGTGCTGGTGGTGGAGGAGAGGGTGGAGGTGACTTAGGCTTAGTTGTCTGAGTTACCATAGAGGAGATTGAACCTTTAGGAAGCACAGGGATTCTGAGACGCTTTGAAGCCATTTTCTGTCTATTTTAAAACCACTTCTTATAAAATCAGGAATTTCAAAGAAAGAAAGAAAGGGAAAAAGGGAAAGTGAAGGCTAATTCCAAAAAAGAAAGATTCTTGCTTTTTAAATAGATAGCCAAGATCTGTTACATATTTAAACTTTGTTGCCAAATATAAGTCTTTGTTAACGCTGTCTTTTCAATCAAAGAAGCAACACTCCAGCACCATTTTTTCATTCTTACTTTTAGTGAAATCGAAAGGTGGAGAAGAATATTTTAACTCTTTTCCTGAGTTAAAGTCCAAAACATTAACAATTCTAATCTTTCCTGGTCAGCTCCGTCTGCTTTTAATTAACTCACAAGTCTCTTTAAGATGCAGATGTGGAAGTGGCGTCTTGCTTTGTTCCTGAAAAACAGGACAAAGGCATCCTGGAATGCGAAGAAAAAAAAGCCTCGGGTTCTGAGAGAGCTCTCACCCTACAACCTCCAAATAATTAAGGAGGTGCAAGGGAGCTCTATCTCTATCCATGCAAAAAGCTCTCCTCCTCCTCTTCTCCCGAGGAAAGAGGTTTCAAGCCGTGGAACAGCTAATATTCGCCGTCTCCGCACGCTTTCATACAATCCCAGGGCTGACGGCTAAGGAAAAGCCACCATCGGCGCAGCAGTCGCCACCGGAACAATCACTGCAGTTCTTAAGTTAGTAACATGGTTGTTAAGTGAATCTGGCTTCTCCATTGACTTTGCTTGTCAAAAGGTCACAAATGGTGATCACATGACCCCAAGACACTTTGACCATCATAAAAACAAGCCAGTTGCCAAATGGCCAAATTTTGATCACCATGGGGATGCTGCAATGGCCATGTGAAAAATGGTCATAAGTCACATTTTTCAGTACCATTGTCACTTTGAGCAGTCACTAGATGATCTGTTGTAAGTTGGGGATTACCTGAATTTTTAAAGTGACATCAAGGTTTAGTTTATGCTGGATACAGGTAGAAAATAATCCAAATCTTCCTCTTAGGACTATCATAAGGGAGGTAAAAAAAAATCAAGATGGAAGCCCTGCCCTTTTTCATGTACATCATGACACATTTAGAAAAAGGGATGGGGCAACCAAAGTATGGATGATGACTTGACCTAAATTGAAACACACACAAATTGCAAAAACCTCTATTTAATCTCGTGCTGTAAATTATAATACCATTTGGCCTCACAAAAAAGGAGTGAGAGATATTTATCTCAGCATTTGTGCTTGTTTGTTTGTTAAATTGCCCTCACTTCAGACAAGGGGAGAGAAATGGTTAGAAAAGTTCAGTCTCTGTTCTAAATTTCCCCCACTTTGGAAACATGACAGAGGGTGGAGGAGAAGGAGCCTCTGCCTCTTCTAGCATGTGTCTTATTACCTCTCCCCAATACCAAATTCCAATGTCATAGATTGTCAGAGAAGATTTTTCCAGTATCACATTTTCTGTAGGAGGTCAAAGTTAATTTTCTAAACCTGTAGTGCAGGGGTACCCAACCTCTACCCACTACCAGGCCTTGGGCCATTCGAAACCGGGCTGCGGTTGTGGCGGGCAAGCATGTGCACTTTCCCACTTGTGGAAGCAGCGGGCGAGCACGTGCTCCATTTGCCTGAGTGGCAGGTGCACATGCCTCCCACTCATGCAAATGGATCTGCACATGTGCATGCTTGCTCACTATTTGCGCAGAACCATCCTTCTCTGTCAGTTTGCAAATCGAGGCACATGTGCTTGCCCACCACTTATGTAGAACAGCGGTTCTCAACCTGTGGGTCGCGACCCCATTTGGGGTCGAACGACCATTTCACGGGGGTCGCCAAACAACGCGATCCGCCCTTTTTTTCCTCAGCAGGCGCAGGGGGTGGCGCCGTGCATGTGCGCCTCGCAGGGGTGGTGCATGCGCGCCTCACAGGGGGCGGTGCATGGGGAGGTGCCGCGCATGCATGCTGCGCAGGGGGCGGCACCGCGCATGCGCGCCGCCTCCTTATGACCAGGGTCACCGGTATAAAAAGATTGAGAACCACTGATGTAGAATCATCCCCTCTCCCGCCGCCACCAGTTCACAAAGTCAGAAAAGTTGGGGAACTCTGCTATAGTGGAAAACTCAGCTAGTTTCAGATTAAAGTTTTCAAATTTATTAAGCAGAGTTGCAATGAACTTCAGTCAGCTGTACATTTTCAGGGCTTGAAACACTGCTTCCTTTCTTGAGCTATTTAAATATTTTGCTATCCTTATGCAGGATCCTTGGTGCTCTCTGGGCTAGGTTATTCTCTTGCAGACATTTCATTGCCCAAACTAGGCAACATCATCAACATGATGGTGTTTCTAGTTGGGGTAAGGAAACATCTACAAGAAAACAACCAAGTCAAAGAGTACCAAGGACCTCTCATTTCAACCCTTAGCTACAAATATTCTCCTTCATTGGTTATATTAAAAAAATCATCCTTGTATACTTCAGTGCCTGGAACCTAATAAGATGTCATTTATCTGTCAAGCTTTTTTTTCAGTCTAGTAGAAAACACATCTATTCAGGAATAGAAAAATAGTAGAAACCATATATATTCAGAAGTGAGCTCTTCTTCAAGGAGGGACCATTGAGAAGGCTTGATAATGGAGTTCTGTCATGCCTCTGTCGGAGCCTGAATCTGCATAGGAAAATGAGCTGGAATGGAAAATGCCATAGGCTCCTGTACACAGGTGGGAGGACACACATGCTCCTTGGTCGAGGGTTTATGTCGACTACGCTGGCCCCTTTCAGGGGCAATTCTTCCTCATTGTTGTGGACAGTCACTCTAAATGGCTAGAGATCATTCCAGTGTCCACTACGACAACTGCCAGGACCATCCAGGTGTTGAGGGGGATCTTTGCCTCCTATGGGCTCCCAGATGTTCTTGTCTCTGACAACAGCCCTCAATTCACTTCTTCTGAGTTTCAGGCTTTCCTACAGGCCAACATGATCCACCATGCTACTTCAGCACTCTTTCATCCATCTTCCAACGGCCAAGCTGAGCGCATGGTGCACACAACCAAAGATGCCTTGAAGAGGCTCACTCATGGGAGCTGGCATCACAGGTTAGATGACTTTCTCCTTTGCCAATGTACCACACCTTGCACAGCTACTGGGAAAAGCCCATCTGAACTCTACTGGGGTCACTGTCTCATTATCAAACTGGACAGATTGCACCCAGACCAGGTGGCTTCACAGCTGTGGGCACCTAGGAGATTACGGGGGGGGGGCGATCTGGTTTGAGCAAGGAACTATGGACCTGGACATCTCTGGATGACAGCAGTGGTCTGCAAAGTCACTGGGCCCCTGTCATACAAAGTGGCCTTGGAAGACGGTCGTGTGTTGCTTTGGTACATTGACCAGCTGCATTGAAGGCTACCCAGTCACCCTTCCACTCCTGACTCTGCTCTCTGGGGGGGGGGGGAAGGACCACTATCATGATTGTGGATCTCAGTCTTCCTGCAAAAGCAGGGGTTTGCATTCAGCACATAGGGGTTTTGCCAATAAAGCAGCTCCTGACTCTGGCACTGGGTCCATGGGACATTGCATGCCACAGGCTGTTCAGGCCACTTCGTCTGCTGGCCTTGTGCCTACGGGACAGTGCTCCCAAGAGGGGTCTGTCGTGGATCTGGGGAATTCCACCCCACCAAAGAACTCTGGTCTGGGTTTACAGGACCTGGCCAGTCAGCATGATGTGGGTTCGCCTGTACCTACTGGGCATCAAAGTCCCGGTCTGCCGAGCCTGGCAGGCGAGCTTGTAGATCGGGCACTTGCAACTACTCCAAGAAGATCAGAGCAGGCCAGAGGCCCACCAAAGTATTTGCAGGACTATGTGAAGTTCCTGTTAGTGGGTGGGCAGGCTTAAGTGTTCCTTAGAAATCAGAACACACTCAAAAAAGAATATGTGTTAGATTTGTAGTATTGCAAAATAGTAAGGGCTATGTTTTTGAACTAAGAGAGGAGGGGTGTTATGTCCTGGACTGTGATTGACACAGCAGGTGCAGGAAGCTGCAGAGAGTCCCGGGCAGACCACGAGGCTGCCTGGGCCAGACAGGCTGTCTCCAGCCTATTGTGCATGTGCAAGGCGGGAAAAATATGTTGCATTTATTGGTTGACGCTGCTCCCTGCAGAAGGGTATAAAAGGGATCCATACCATTTTGTGTTGTTCTGTTGAAGATTGAATAAAGAAGCAACTGTTGTTACTCCTGCCTCGTCTCAATGCCTTACCAATGCTCAGAACAGAACAACCCCCATCTGATCCTAGAGCATGGAGAGTGGAGAGAAGGAGGGAACAACGTAGGAACAACGTAGGAACAACTACTCAGGAGGAGAGCGTCCCGTCTCTCTCCACAAGGCACACCTGGAGACTAAGATTTAAGGAGACGCTGTGGGGAGAGGCATTTGTTGGGAACAAACACTGATTCCTTGGAGTTTTGTGTGTGTTCTTGCTGATCTCTTGTTCTGTGACTTCTGCTTGGAAACCCAGAAACTCTGACCATTGGACTGGCTGATAATGTTGCTTGGATTTTCAAAGACCTCGGACTGTATTTTGGCTTCCCTTTTGAAACTGTTCAGGCAAGCGTGTATTCACACAGACTCATTAGGTTTATGATGTATGTGTCATTCTTTGTTATCTCTATGGCCTTAAGTAAATTCCACTCCTAATCAGACTGTATGTGAAACTACTTGCAGCCAGAGATGGCTGAAGGTGTGTGTGTGTGTGCCTTCCTTTGTTTGGAGGCTTGCCAGGAATGTGGGAGCATTTGGGGAAAATTTGGAGCAATTAAAGGGCGGTTTGAATTGCCAGCTGACTGCATTGCCTCTGTGCTGTGCCCTGGGTCATCACAAGTTCCTAGAGAATCTGCCAGTGAAAGGTCTTCAATAGTCAAATTGGTTGGACTATTTTTTCTTGTTTTTCCCACCAT
Source organism: Crotalus tigris (assembly GCF_016545835.1). Classification (NCBI taxonomy): domain Eukaryota; kingdom Metazoa; phylum Chordata; class Lepidosauria; order Squamata; family Viperidae; genus Crotalus; species Crotalus tigris. The sequence goes on along the minus strand of NW_024098032.1, from coordinate 232,952 downwards.
CACTATTGAAAAGAGTCTGGATACAGTGGTCTGCAAGTAAGGGAAGGTAGTCATAGAAAGTGTTCAGTATATACTTCTCATGTTAGTTTTTCTTGAGAACCTCATCCCTAATTTTAACCATTGTGGTCTCTGCTGAGCATGGCAACTTAGTTCAAATTAGCAATTGACTACCTACCAAAGTAAGAATATATTAAATGTTCAACTGTGTATCAATACAGACAAAGGGGTATAATTCTATGCAAAAGATACAAGAAATTATTGGTGATTTAGTGGGGTTAACATTGTACTGAGTAGCCACAATGGGTTAAGATGTAACACACATTTTTGGAACTTTATCTTTTTTACATGATTTTAGGGAAAGTAGTTCTTTTTTTCTATTTCTTTTATTTTAAACTATTTTAGGGCATATACTACATTTTTGAAAGGATGTGGGTTTCTACAAACAAAAAGTTATTGGTACCAAATCTTGACATTTGTAGATAATGAAGAAAATGTATCTTAACATATTCTTTTCTCAGAAATCCATTCAGAATTCTTTTTTCATGTAAGTTGCATGTATCTGAACCAATTCAGAAAAATATTTGAAATGCAAATTACTTAAAATGTAGTATTTCTACACAGTCTCATGAATACATCTCTTTGAAAGTCTCAAAACTTCTAATAATTTCAGGAAATGTGGTTGTTTTCTGACCACTCAGCCTCTATTCCTGAATGAGATTTTACTGTTTTGGATAATGACTCAGCACAACAGTGGTCTCTAGTGACTATTGACAGTAAATTTGGAACTGATAAAAGAATGTTATGCATGTGGGATTTTGTTATAGAATTTATTAGAACTTATTTATGTGACTCTAGCAGCTTAAAATCAACTTATGTCTTTCTCATATTTTCCGTTTCATAGTCATTGCTTTAAGTCAGAAAAAGACTAGATTAATACATTTGCCTTTTTATGCTGAAATCCGATATCCATTTTCCTAGAAGTCAATCCAATGGAACCCATTTCTGAATTAACATACATTTTTGATAATGCTATTAGTTTTTCTATGTAACAGTTGTGTTATTGCATTTTATTATTAAATATCTACCAGTTTGATTCTTAACCAGTTTTATAACAGAGAGTCAACTTTTGTATTTTATATGACTTCTAGGATTATGATGGGGATGAAGGGATTAGGCAGTCTGGTTTAGAGTAGGTTCTTTAATTCAAAACTATTAGTGGGTACCATAATTTTATAAAAACTATATATCCGGGAGGAAAAAAGAACTATTCACAGCAAATGCCATAAATAAACAATGTTGCATAAGCTCTGAAGAGTGAACATTAAATAGGACTGAGTCCTATTAAGATTAACTTTATTAGTAAGATAAAACTATATGGATCATCACTTTATTTATTTATTTATTTATTTTTATAGACCTCAACTGCTACAGTGAATGTGGTTGTAACAGATGTAAATGATAATGGGCCGGTCTTTGATCCCTTTCTTCCAAAAAATTTTACAGTACAAGAAGAAGAAACCAATGCGTTTGTGGGTCAAGTGAGGGTAAGAAACTCATAGTATTCTACTATTAATGATCCTAATTAATGAAATATTTTCTCATTTTTAGAAACACTTTGTTCAATGGGTAATGCCAGTATAAAATTCCTGTTCATGATAACCAGTTTAGAAAATCTTTATCTGGTTTTAACCTCTTTATTTTCTCTTAATTTCAAATTACGGTAAATCCCATTCATCTCTGCCTTCCCAACTGCCTTCCAACAAAACTGGAAATAAACTGTTAAAAATAAGGCTTAACAGAGAAGTGCTTGAAGTAAAATATGTGTATATGCATTCAGCTGTTTACCATTAACTTTGCCTTTTGCTGCTGTTGGAAATAGTCATTCCATGTCTCTTTGTAAACAGTTCTGAGTATGCATGGTTGATAATGGTGATATTATAAGACACTGGCTGGCTTGTGAAAATGTATTTCTTTTCCTTGATTAAGATTTTTTTTAGAGGCATCCCACTAATCATAGCTGAATAACATTGTTCTTTTCTACCTTTTCTCCACGCATATCTGGTGAATGGTGCAAAGAGTAAATGCAAGGGTAAATGCAACTTCGTACAGAAATTAGCTGCACACTTATTTTGCAAGAGTTACATAGTTCAAGGAGCTTGTTTTGTTTTGTTTTGTAATCTGCCCTGCCAACTCCAGTATTTGCAAATGAAATTAACATGCAGTTAGTGTCAACAATCTTACCGGGCTCCTGGGTAAAGAAGGATACAAAGGAAAACAGATTCAGGAAGCAGCGGTTTTACATTAAGGCATCATTGGCATCAGCACAGATTTACAGCACAAAAGATCCTTGCTGAAACAAAGTTCACGCTGGGAGCAACTGCCTCCCAGCACAGGTTAAATACACTTGCTTCAGTGCTACCCCACCCTCCGCCCAATTAACCAGCAACCCCACCCTCCACCCAACTAGCCAGCAACCCTACCCTCCAATCACCCAGCAACCCCACCCTCCAATCACCCAACCAGCATCCAGTCCAAAGCGCAGCAGCTGTCCCAGCTTGACCCCCTCCCTCCTGTTTGTGTGCGCAATCTTCGGCCTTCTGGGAAGCCCTGCCCAGACAGCGCGCCACTCCTGCTCGTCAGCTGTCCAGCGGCCGCTTGTTAATTTGTTCAGGCGTCTCCTCTCTGTGGGCGTGGCTCCCAACGTCGTCCAGCATTCCCTGGGCGTCCGCTGCATGCCAACCACCCATCAGCTGTCCGGTAGTTCAAACAACCCCGCCGGAGCATCGCCGCTTGATGTTTCTGCATCTGGGTCCCACCTTTGCCAGGAAGAAGACTCCTGATACCCCACTTCTCCAAACTGCTTGCATAAGATGTCCATTCTGGTTTGCCCAGGAGCTGTGGCATAACTCCAGTCCTCCTCGTCTTCCTCTGTCACGCATCGCTCCCACCACTGAGATGACAATCGGCCCTCCTCCCCAAGCTGTGACCTTCCATCATCCCAGTAACCGCTGGACTATGCCACCATTCCCTGGACAGGGCATTCCCACCTGTTGTAGCCCTTGGGGTCCTGAGATGTCACCTGACCAGTCCACCGGACTGGGCTCCACCACCTTAGGATGTACCACTGGCTGGCCAGCAACCAGAGGGTCCACTTCTATCGCTCCCACTGGTGCCGCCTCAGGGTTTTCCCCAACAGGGGCCACCTCCTGAGTGCCTTCTGCCATAGCTCAGAACAGACAGGCCAACCAGGCTGGGGCCAACAGCTCTGGGGGGGAGAAAAAGGAGAGGCACAGGAAACACATGGGGTTGGGAAAAAGTAGAGTGGTTGAGTGCAAATTTTCAACAATCCTACCAGATTCCTGGGTAAAGAAGGACGCGCAGGCAGATTCAGGAAGTAGTGGTTTTACTTTAAGGCATCATTGGCATCAGCACAGATTTACAGCACAAAAGATCCTTGCTGAAACAAAGTTCGCGCTGGGAGCAACCGCCTCCCAGCGCAGGTTAAATACACTTGCTTCAGTGCTACTCCACCCTCCTCTGCATGCCAACCACCCATCAGCTGTCCGGCGGTTCAAATGGCCCCGCCGGAGCACCGCCACTTGAGCTGCTTCGCCGAGATGGTAAGCTGTGTGGAACTGGTGCTGGCCATCTTCTCCCCCAATGTGCTGTCCTTCACCATCCCCCGGGAGGGCTTGACAGGTGGTCCCCCCTACCAGGTGTCCTCCTGGAAGCAAGCAAAGACATATAAGTAGGTCAGTGTTGTGGAGGTAGGCATGGTTCCCCTCCCCATTCAGATCTGTTCATGGGGTGGTGGCTGGGGACCCACATCAATCCAAACTCTCCGGTACCCACCTTCCAACCAGATCGTCAGACCCCACTTATCCAACCAGGCTAGTCCTAATATGACAGCCTCCGTCATGGAGGGGATTACCACAAAACGAATCACCTCCCAATGTTCTCCCAATTCCATCCACCCTGGTTCCGTAAGGTACGTGGCAGGCACCCCTCTCAGTAGGGACCCATCCACCTGCTCAAACTGCACTGGTTTGCACAAGGGCCTCACTCTAATGACTACTTGACGTACTACGTGCTCTCTAAGCAAACACCGAGTACATCCAGTGTCAAGGAGGGCGTTATACTGTCTCTGACACCCAGAGTGTGCAGTAGCTAATACGACAGGGAGAGTGAATGGATGGATGGGTTCACTTACCATTGGATCTTCAGGAGCTCCCGCATCCTCGTCATACATGACCAGTTGGGAGCCATGTTGGTCACGTCCTCAGGGTTTGACCACTCCCCTTGAAAATGGACCCCTCAACCTGTTGTTGTACCACCCGCAACTTTTCTGGGGTCTTCCTTGGTGTACCTTTTGCAGAGAACTCCGCCCTTCCTTTGGGTGCTGGTTCGGGACATTCTGCAGCATGGTGGCTCAGCTTTGGACTTGCCAACCAGAAGTGTCCCATAGTCGGCTGTGCAGAGGAGGAACCGCCCTGCAACCAAGAGGTTGTTTCTGCACCTGGGTCCCACCGTTGCCAGGAAGAAGAATCCTGATACCCCACTTCTCCAAACTGCTTGCGTAAGATGTCCATTGTGGTTTGCCCAGGAGCTGTGGCATAGCTCCAGTCCTCCTCGTCTTCCTCCGTCATGCATTGCTCTCGCCACTGAGATGACAATCGGCCCTCCTCCCCAGGCCATGGCCTTCCATTATCCCAGTAACCGCTGGGCTATGCCACCATTCCCCGGACAGGGCATTCCCACCTGTTGTAGCCCTTTGGGGTCCTGAGATGTCACCTGACCAGTCCACCAGACTGGGCTCCACCACCTTAGGACGTACCACTGGCTGGCCAGCAACCAGAGGGTCCACTTCTATCGCCCCCACTGGTGCCGCCTCAGGGTCTTCCCCAACAGGGGCCACCTCCTGAGTGCCTTCTGCCATAGCTCAGAACAGACAGGCCAACCAGGCTGGGGCCAACAGCTCTGGGGAGGAGAAAAAGGAGAGGCACAGGAAACACATAGGGTTGGGAAAAAGTAAAGGGGTTGAGCGCAAACTTTCTGTCAACAATCCTACCGGATTCCTGAGTAAAGAAGGACGCACAGGCAAACAGATTCAGGAAGTAGTGGTTTTAAGGCATCGTTGGTGAAACAAAGTTGCTGAAACAAAGTTCGCGCTGGGAGCAACCGCCTCCCAGCGCAGGTTAAATACACTTGCTTCAGTGCTACCCCACCCTCTGCCCAATTAGCCAGAAACCCCACCCTCCACCCAACTAGCCGACAATCCCACCCTCCAATCACCCAGCAACCCCACCCTCCAATCACCCAACCAGCATCGAGTCCAAAGCGCAGCAGCTGTCCCAGCTTGACCCCCTCCCATCTGCATAATCTTCGGCCTTCTGGGAAGCCCTGACAGCGTGCCGTTCCCGCTCGTCAGCTGTCCGGCAGCCGCTTGTTAATTTGTTCAGGCATCTCCTGTGCGTGGGCATGGCTCCCAATGTCGTCCGGCGTTCCGCTTGGCGTCCGCTGCACGTCAACAGCCCATCAGCTGTCTGGCGGTTCAAATGGCTCTGCTGGAGCATCGCCACTCAAGCTGCTTCACTGAGACTGTGAGCTGTGTGGAACTGGCCGTCTTCTCCCCCAATGTGCTGTCCTTCACCATCCCCCTCCTGTATGTTGAGCCCGGGAGGGCTTGACAGTTAGTTTTCATTCTATTTCATGTCACTTTTCTATTGCTGTACTTCAGCTTATTTGCACATTCCTGTTTCCACAATTTAGTGCTGAGTGAATGGGGAAGGGAGTGTAGTTGTTGTTTTGTGTTGTTTTTCTTGAGCCATAAAATACACAGCACTGCTTTTTTGTGAAAAGAAGAAGTTACAGGAGACTGTAGCTTGCCTCTTCATTTTCCTTTACTGCTTCATTACAATATTTCTAGGTGCAGTAAGAATTGAGCTGGGCTGGTGTAGCAGTTGGATGATTGATTGGCTGATTGATTGATTGATTGATTGATTGATTGATTAAATGAGTGGAGGCTCCAAAGGTCAATTTAAGCTTTTTGTTCCTTCTGGGAACACAAGTCAAGGCAACCCAACCCAATCTGATCAAGAAAAGGGACAATAAAAAACATGACTCCAAAAAGCAAAGCAAACAATTCAGGCTGAAAAGCATGATGGGGCAATAAGATTGGCCTAACTGAAAATGGTTAAGTAGCAACTTGAATATTTTTGGTAGGTAGGAAGCTGAAAGCTCAGAACAGTATTGAGCAGCTATTTTCAGTATTGAACAGTATTTTCTATGGAAAATAGAGAAAACATGATACAAGGTGTCTCCTATCCCCCCTCATCTACTGCATTTAATGCCCCTGCCTTTCTTTTCTTGGTTTATGAGAGAAGAATGGTAAACGGAACTGAAGATGTGCAAAACCAAGTTTCACGAAGCAATTTTAAAAAAAAGAATGAGAATTTAAGGGAATACATTCTCTGAACTAGATTAAATTGGATTAAAACTAAAGCTGATAATCTTTTGACTTTCTGTAGGACACCGTTATGTCACTTTAGAGTAGCAATATATGTTTTTAATCCATTTTTTGTTCTTTCCATACACTGACAACGTATCAATTCAAACAGCTTTGAGATGCATCCTGTTTCTCTATTTATATAATGGAATAGAATTTGTCAGTTTTCCGACATATTCAATATCATTTTAACCTTTAAGTGCAGTGAAGTGCTGCAGTCGGGTTTGTACCGGTAGTTTTGCTTTCATTTTGTATTTAAAGGATAAATTAGATTTCAGCAAAATTTCTTTAGCAGACAATTTCCTTGAGTCACATAATGTAGATGTACATATATTGATCTGTACTTTATTCCATTTAAGCAGCATTATGCGGAGTACAAAAAAAAAAAAAAAAAGCCAGTAGAGGATTCTTAGTGATACCGCTGACTAGACTCTGGGGAGCGATTCTCCATTCCCCAGGTCCAAATTTCCTTCACTGGTGGGCCCATTAGGGCCAAATGCCACCCTGGAGGGGTGGCCACCGAGGGATGAACCTTTGAGGAACGGGAGCTGGCGGTAGCTGGCTTGCCAAACCCAAAGCAGTCCCTGGAACCAGCAAAAGAAAGGTGGAGTGCATTTATGCACATCGCCATTAACAGCTGATCGTCAGAGACAGAAAACAGCTGATTTGGAAAGCAAGCAGCTGGGCCAGGTGAGATTATGTTTCTGTTCTTTTGGCAAAGTGGACTTTATCAGAAAGAACAATGTGTCTTTAACTTGAAGCTGAAAGCTGAAGGGAGGAAAGAGGAGGGGTTTTTTGTCCCCCCTCCTCCCATACAAGTGGCAGTTTAAGCGATTTTACTAAACAACTTGAACTATTTTAAAATTAAACTGGAGAAATTATTTCACTCTTAGAAGGAAAAAAAAACATCTTAATTGGGAAAAGCTACTCTAACTGCTTTTTCTTTTTTTCTATTAGAACTTTAAAACTTTGTTTCCACTTTGAATATGTTCCCTTCTCTATTTAAACGTCCGGGATTACATTGTAACTTTTTTTCCTCCATGTTCGCTGGCAGGCAGCTTTGTTTATTCAGCTGCAAAACTTGGTTCAACGTCCAGACACTTGGCTCTATGCCCAGACATTCCTATCTCTCTTAAAATATACTGAAAAAGACTTCTTTTTCTTTGTGTGTGTCTGGCCACTTGTATATTGCCTATAATAAGGAAAATTACAAAAGAAGGGAATCTTTTATTGGTTTTTTTTTCTTCTCTATTTTTTGGGCAGTGGAATAAATTTTTAAACTTGTAATTGGACTATAAATTGTTCTTTTTTTCCCCTTTCCTATAATTTTTCCCCTTTTAGAACTTTTTACTTTTATCTCTTTTTTTTGGTTTCTTCTTTTTTTGTTCCTTTTTTACACCTTTTTTAGTCTTCCTCTTTGGATATAAATATGCACTCTCCTTTTTTCTTTTTTTGAGATTTTGTCTTGCTTCTTTTTTGTTCTTCCTTTTTTCCATTTTTTTCTTCTTTTGGATAGTTGTGGAAGTTGTTTATTTTCCTTTTTTTAAACTATTGCCCTATTGGAATTGTTTTTGTTCCTTTTTCTTTTTTCAATCACGCTTGGCCTTGTCTCCTGATAATAGGAGGGCTTTGGATTACAATTGGCCATCTGGCTGTCTGACGGATTATAATTAGCTATTGGGCTCCTTATTGGATTATAAATAAAAACAACAATTAGAAAATGAGCGTCTCAAATTTAGTTAAAGGGGCGAAGAAGGGTTCCTCAGCCCCTGCCTCAACCTTGGTGAGTTCAGCTCCCCAAAAATAAATTATGACATTTCTACAACAGGAACACAACAAAAAGATATGCAAATGATACTCCAAGCAATTTCTGCATCTAAAATGGAAATGAAAAAAGATTTGGAAAAAAATTGTGAAGATTTAAAAAATGATCTTCTTAAAATGGATCAAAAAAATGGAAAATTTTCAACAGGCGATGATAGACACTCAACAAAGAGTGCAAAAAATAGAAGATAAGTCAGTGGTTGTTGATCAGAAATTAGAAGCTTTGCAAGATGAAAACCAAAGATTGGCGCAAGCTAATGCGAAATTGGAAGACAATATGGCCATTATGGAGATGGAAAGAGCATCATACTTTTTAAAATTTCAAAATATTATAGAAGAGAGGGATGAGAACTTGTTGGAGTTGATGAGTGAGTTACTGGCGGAACTACTTGGAATGGAAATGGACCAAATGAAACGAGAAATGGATCAGGTTTTTAGAGTTAATTCAAGCAATGCAAGAAGATTTAGAGTTTCTACGGAGGTCCATGTAAGATTCCTCAAAAGATCCACATGAGATGAGATTCTGAGAGCAATGAAAGATCAACCACTGAAATATAGAGACAAAGAACTTGTAGTTCTGAAACAGATTCCCAGAAGAATAAGAGAAGCCTGAAGAGAGTATCAATTTTTAACAAGGAAATTGATCAATAAAGGAGTGAATTTTAGATGGTTGGTTCCAAGGAGGATTATTAATCTTCTGGGACTCGAAAAGATATAGACTGGATACCCCATCTCAAGCAGAGGAATTTTTCAACAATCATAGAACTTTTTTGGAAAAAGGTGATGGTGAATCCAAGAAACCAGAGGAAATGATGGGTGCAGGAACATCGAAGTAAATGGAGGAAGAAGAACCCCAAAAGACCCAAACAGAGGAAGATGTCAGGCCCAAAGATCAGAGGCAGATAAGTTCCCCTAGAAGATTGAGATCTAGATACAACTAAAATCATGGAGGAGACTAGAATCTTTTCAATAAATATAAATGGTCTTAACTCCCCATCAAAAAAGGAGTAAAATATTTCATAGACTACAAAAATTGAAATTGGACATAATTTGCCTTCAAGAGACACATATTAAAGACAACATTTTAGACTTTTAGAACAACCAAAAATAGGTAAACTTTATTTCTCTTTGGCATTGCAAAAGAAAAGAGGGGTAGCCTTTTACATAAAAGAAAAGATGAACCCAAAACAAATTTACGTTGACAATAAAGGGAGACTATTAATGGTGGAAATTACAAAAACAAATTTTGATGGTCGCGATATACACCCCCAATGAGAAGCAAGATCAGTTTTTTCAGCAAGTATATGATAAATTAGTCGAATTAAACTATCAAAATCTCTATATACTTGGAGACTTTAACGCAATAGCTGATGCAAAACAGGATTATAAAAGTTACCAACAAGGGAAAAAAGGGGGAAATACCCTACCCAAATCTTTTTTAAAGATAAAAGAAGAATTATGTATACAAGATACATGGAGAGAAATGAACCCAGATAAAACACAATTTACATTTTATTCAAGTAGGCACAAATCGTGGTCAAGAATTGATATGATATGGACCTCTTATGAGTTAAAGACTATGATACAGGAGATTGAAATAGAACCTAATAGCTGGGAAGATCATAATCCAATTAACATGATTTGGAAAGGAACTAAGAAAAAAACTAAGATGGTCGTTGAATAAATCCATACTGAAAAAAAAAGAATTTTTACAATTAGCAATGAAAGAAATGGATTTTTTCTTTAAAATTAATAAGAAATGTATGGGATAGGCGAAAACATACTTTAGAGGTTTGGCTATAACTTATGTGGCTAAAAAGAATAAAGAAAAGAAACAAACACAGCTCAAACTGAAAGAACAATTTAGCAATTTGGAATCTGAGTTACGTGTTGACCCACAAAAGAAAGAGTTAAAGACACAAATGGAGTTAATAAAACATAAGTTAAATTTACTTGAGATGGATATAATGGCATAACAGATTAAACAATTGAAACAGAATTTTTTTGAAAATGCTAATAAACCGGGAAGATAGCTTGCATACAGATTGAACAAAGAAAGAGAAAAAAGATTGATAAGTAAGCTACAAGATTCAAAAGGTGAGTTATATTGACATAATGATATAATGAAAAAAATTACTATGGACTATTATGAGACACTCTGTAAGGCGGAGATGATTTCTAAGGAGGCAATACAGGACTATTTAGAAGAAGCGAATCTTCCAAAGGTGCCCGAGATTATGCGACATATGTTAAATAAGAAGATAACAATGATGGAGATTACAGAGGCAATAAAAAGACAAAAGAAGGATAAAACTCTGGGACCTGATGGACTTCCCACAGAATTCTATGTAGCCCTTCAAGATATAATAAATCCAATTTTGAAAGATTTGTGCAATGAAACGTTTTTAGAGAAAAAAATACAAAATTTGTGGACTGAAGCTAATATTACTTTGATACCCAAAGAAGATACTGATTGCACACAAATTAAAAACTATAGACCAATATCTTTACTAAACATGGACTATAAAATTTTCACTGCAATAATGGCAGAAAGAATGAAGACAATTTGACTGAATTTATTCACTCAGACCAAAATGGCATTTTGCCCAAAAGGCAAATAAAGAATAACCTAAGGATCATTTTAAATGTTTTGGAATATTATGAAAATCATCCTGGGAAAATATCATTTAGCTTTCTAATAATTTGTATATAAATTTTAATATTTTATAGATTGTACTTTTTTTATATCTCTTTTCTTCTTTCTCTTTTTTTTCTTTTTTATTATCTTTTTTTCTTTCAAGTACTTTTTCCTTTTAATACGTATGCTTTTTTTACATATATTTTATTGTTAATTACTTTATAAATTGTTTATGTAAGGTATTTAGATATATTTATGACATATTTTTTCAATTTTTTTAAAATTCTTAAAAATTTTAATTAAGCCTATACTCAGCTCTGGGAAGATCGGGGGGGATGGAGAGGGAGGGTTGGGGTGGGTGGGCGAGGGTTGGTTTTTTTTTTGTTTTTTTTGCTTTTTGTAAAAATATCTAAAAATTTTCAATTAAAAAAAAAAAAGAAAGAAAATCATCCTGGGAAACAGATGGCACTTATATTTCTTGACACACAAAAAGCCTTTGATAATTTAAATTGGCAATTTATGTTTCAACAGTTGAAGGAAATGGATTTTGGTGAAAACTTTATAAATGCTACTCAAGCAATTTATAAGAAACAAACAACAAGGATACTTTTAAATGGAGATTATAGAGATGATTTTGATATTAAGAAAGGCACAAGACAGGGATGCCCATTGTCGCCTTTGTTATTTATTCTTACATTGGCTAGGAATATTAGTGTTGGCTAGGAATATTAGTGGCTGGGCTGAAAATAAATAGGGAAAAGACTAAAGTTTTAACAAAAAACCTAACAGATAAACAGAAAAACCAACTCGCTAAAAAGACAAATCTTCAAATAGTTAAAAAAGTCAAATATTTATGTATTCATTTAACAGCAAAATACACAACATTAAAAGAGGATAACTATGAGAGACTAGTGAAACAAATAAAAGCAGACTTGGAAAAGTTGAAAAATCTTCAATTATCACTGTTAGGAGGAATAGCAACTGTTAAGATGAATATTTTACCAAAACTACTTTTCCTATTCCAAACAGTTCCTGTTAAATTGCCTAAGAAATTTTTTAATGATTTAAATATAACAATACTGAGATTTATATTGCAAGGAAAGAAAGCAAGAATTAAAGTTAAATTACTACAGGAAACTAAAGACAGGGGGGGGGGCTTTGGACTCCCGGACTGGAGACTGTATTATCAAGCAGCTATTCTGCTTTGGCTTAAAAAATGGATCACATTGAGAAACAAACGACTTCTATACTTAGAAGGACATGATTTGCACTTAGGCTCGCATGCGTTTATGTGATATGAGAAAAATAAAGTACATAAATACTTTCAAAACCATGCCATAAGGAATTATTGCTTTCAGAGTGGGAGAGAATTAAACATCAAATCTACATGAAAATACCTCAGTGGCTTTCTACAATGGAAGCGTTTGCTTACCCAAATTTAATTAATTATGACAAACTCATTACTTATAGATGTGCTGGATAAGGATGGAAAACTTAAAGACAGATAAGTTCTTCAACAACAAGGTATTGATTTAACATGGTGGTCATATCTGCAAATTCAAACAAGATATGAAAAAGATGTAAAATTAATGAGATTTTATAAAGAACAGATTTCAATTAATAAAATACTCCTAACAACAGACAAAAATTTGATTTAAAAACTTTATAAATTTCTGTTAAGTTGGAAGATGGAAGAAGAACAAGTAAAAGAAACAATGGTAGTATAGACAAAGAACTTTGGACATTCTATAAACTTAGAAGATTGGCAAAAACTCTGGGATAGAAATATTAAACTTACTAAAGCAGCCTCATATAAAGAAAACTTATACAAAATGTTTTATAGATGGCATATGACACCAGTTAGATTAGCGAAAATGTTTAAAAACACATTGAATACTTGCTGGAAATGTAAACAAAAACCAGGTACTTACTATCATGCCTGGTGGACATGCCCTAAGGCAAAGAAATTTTGGGTTAAGATCCAGCAATGGCTGGAAAAAATGTCTAAAATACAAATAGAATTTAAGCCAGAATTGTTTTTGTTAGGATTATTAGGAACTAATTATGGAAAAGAGAAGGAATATTTAATATTACATGTATTGACAAAGGCGAGAATAGTATTTGCCCAATTTTGGAAAAATGAAGATTTATCATCTGATCAGACTATAATTACTAAAATTTCAGAATATGCAGAAATGGACAGATTAACTTTAGAGATCAAAGAGAAAGAAGACTCTATCTACTTTAAAACATGGGAATTTTTTTTATCAATGGCTAGTAGTACGATAGAATGAGAAAAGATTTTGAAATTAATTTGGATGAATGTGATTTTAAGCATTAGTGATTATAACAATTAATATTTTATTAATCATGGTTATTTAGTAAGATGAATAATATTTATTTACTATCTTTTATTCTTATGATTATTGTTAACTCAGTTTATTATAATTGCTTAGTATTATATAAGTGATGTTTATTTGATTTTGGTACCCGGACGGTAACTTGCTTGTTAAGCGTGAATTTTTTGCTGGGGGTAACCCCATCACTGTACCCATTCCCAATTCGCATACGTTTACCCCTTCCTACACCCCTACCGATCCCATCCCTTTCCTATCCATATAAAACCCAATAAAATATTTATAAAAAAAATAATAAGCCAAAAAATATAAAAGAATGAGATAGGAAGAACAATAGCTAACACGATTTACACCAAGTCTTTCACATTATTATTCCATGCCCTTTTATTCTTGCAAAACAGCCTGATTTCTATCATAGCCATTGATCAATTTATGCATTTCTTTTTCTTCTTTAAATTTCTCCATTCTCTTTTTTTTTGTGAATCTGATTCATTCTCTTCTTTTGCCTTTCTCTTTTTCTTCATAAATCTGTTTTGAGATTTGGTGTATATTCATTCTCTCTAAATGACCAAACTATCTAAACATACTAGATATCACTATTGCATCCAATCAAGTGTTGTTCAATAGTTGTTCATTCTTCATCTTCTTTTACAACACATGAACATACTTCTTTGTAATCTGTTCTGATTGCATTCAAGTGATTTGCTTTTATTTAATATATTTTATTATTATTTTTTAAAGAAAAAACATAAATCACTCAATAATTGGCAAACAGGGTATTGTCTGGGTTACATTTGTAAAAGAGTCATTAACAATTAATTTCTATAATCCATATTCCACATATTAATTTTAGTTGATTTCCTCTTTCCCCAAAATAATCTCTTTGCAAGCATTGGGTTAATACAATTCTTATAGTTTTGATAAATAACAATTGAATATATAATTTTTCCCAATATTCCTAAAAATAATAAACATATTAATATAATGTTTCTTTTCTATTCAATCATTCTGGTTGGCTTATCATAAATCCTGTTATAAGTCTTATTTAGTTTATTAGTTTATTTCTCCCACCAAATTCAAGATATTCTTGCTGGTGAAGATTTTCTCAATAATTAATTACATTTACAAATTTAACTCTATTTTTTGCATATAAGCCATCTCACACTTTTACATTTCTTAAGAAATAGATAAAACAATGAAAAGAAAAAAAGAGAAAGACAAAAAAATAAAATAAAAGGAAAACGGTCAAGAAACATGAAAAATAACATACTATATAAAATATATATCCCTCCTAGGCTAATATATATTTGTTTCCTTAATTTCTTATTCTTTTTAACCATAATTAAGAATATATTTAATCTTTAATCTTTAAACATTCCATTCAATACATCTAGTCATCTAGTCCTTTAACTTTTACTCAAAACATTGTTTGATAATTTTCTTAGATTCAGTCACATTTAACTAAGACATTTCCTTTATTTAAATCATTTCAACTTTTTATATTACTCATAATAAGAAAAAGAATACAAAAGAGAAAAAAAGCATACTATATTGTTTAGAGAATTCATCCCTCTTAAAATAGTATATTCCAAAAATTTTCTATTTCTTTAACCATATTCAAACAAATGTTTCTTTTTTAAGTATTCTCTCTGATAAGTCCCATCATCTATTTTCTTGGTTTCCACCTTAATCTTTTTTCTTTGCCCAATATCTTTCTTAGTCAATGTATTTTCCTGAATCCAAAGGGTTTTCCGTATGTTCATAAATGTTACTGTGGATATAAAAAGTAAGTCAGGATCTTTGTTAAGGGCATTTGCCCACTCCTTTTTATTGGGTATCTTTTCCCTTCTTTTTCTCTCTGCTTCTCTTATCGCATTTTGTCTCTCCAGTTCTAGTGTTTTTCCTAATATTTTTGTAGACGTTTTATCCAGTCTTTTTTCTTGTCCTCAAGTTTATTTTGTGGTATTGAAAAATCTAGTATTTCTTGTAAAAAATTTTCCACTTGGATTGGATCATACTCCTTTGTTTTCTGGAGTTCCATCTTCAAGTCTCTATCCTCGAATTTATGTTCAATGATCTGTTTTGTCTGTTCCTTCTCTGCTGTGTTTTCTTGAGGATTTTTTTGGTATAAACTTAATTGGAGATGAGTTGACCTATGTTTTCAAAGTTATTCTGAATTTCTTTGTGATTTGAGATCATTGTTCTTTGAATTAGTTGCAGCTTTACATATATCTCCTCTTGAAAAATATTCATTTTTTCTTGATAAGTATTTCCTATAGGTCTCTGATTTTCCATGATGCCCCAAAGTCCAGATTTTTTCTCCCCGCTTTGGAGTCAGAATTGAATAAATACTTATAGTCCAGAGAATTAAAAAAAGTTATTTTTTGTTTTGTTTTGTTTTGTTTTGTTCTGTTTTGTTCTGTTTTTGTTCCCTCAGGTTTATAAGCCTCACTTTATCTACACAGCTGTTCTTTATTTGTTAAGGTTTTGAAGGTCACAGGCAAACCCAAATTTTGCCATGACTGTCATAATCCTCATCCATCTGTAGGTGTCATTACTGGTTCATTTTTAAGATTTTATTCCTCCATGAAAGGTTAAAATTTGCCGCTTCCGGTGGCAAAAGGGTGGGGGAAACCTCCCCTTTCTTCACTTTCGGAGGTTTTTCTTTGCTTCTTGGGAGTTTCTACCTTTCAGGAAAGTAGGTAGGATAGAGAAAATCAATGATTCTTACCCAGATTCAAGCACACTGTTTACAATCAGCTTAAATTAGTGCTTTTTACTTCCGTTGCTTGCATCTGGGGCTGGACTCTGAAGTTAAGGCAGCCTCTGCTGTGGCAGAGCCATTACACCAGCTCTTGGACAAACAGGCTCCATGGAAGTGGACACAAGTCCACGAAAGGAGTTTTGCTTAGGTCAAGGCATTGTTGTCTTCAAATACTGTTCTCGCTCATTTTAATGAGCAGCTGCCAGTGTGTATAGCCTGTGATGCATCCCCTTATGGGATCGGGGCTGTCTTAAGTCACCTCAAGGCTGATCGAACACAAGTTCCTGTAGCCTGCTATTCAAGGACTCTGTCTTCTGCTGAGCATAGTTACGCACAGATAGATAGAGAAGCCTTGGCCATAGTGGCTGGCATAAAAAAGTTCCATGACTTTTTGTATGATCGCCACTTCACGGTCTTTACAGACCACAAGCCACTGCTGGGGTTGTTCACAATGAACAAGCAAACCTCACACATAATTTCTCTTAGAATGTTGAGGTAGTCAATTTTCCTTTCTGCGTATGACTACTCCCTGGTTCACAAACCAGGCAAAGAAATGGGCCATGCTGCTGGCCTTAGTAGGTTGCCTCTACAGCTTGTAGAATCAGATCCTACTCCAGCTAACCACATCCTGGCTATCCAGAATTTGCCTGAGTCTCCCCTCAATGCAGGGGATGTGGCTGCAGAAACTGCCACTGATCACACACTAACACACATGCTGAACTGGGTGCTGTCAGGATGGCCTGACATGTGTCCTGGTACTAATTTCCAGAGCTTCTGGAAAAGGAAGCATGAGCTATCTACCTTTAAAGGTTATGGCCTGTGGGGTAGCAGGATAGTGATCCCAACCTCATTGAGGACTAGAGTCTTGCAGTCTCTGCATGAGGGACATCCAGGAATAGTCCGGATGAAGGCGGTTGTGCGCAGCTATCTCTGGTGGCCTGGGCTTGATAAGGAAATTGAGGCCCATATCCAAGGGTGCCACATTTGCCAACAGTCCAGGCCTGAAATGCCACAGGCTCCTGTACACAGGTGGAAGGAGACACATGCTCCTTGGTCAAGGGTTTATGTCGACTACACTGGCCCCTTTCAGGGGCAATTCTTCCTCATTGTGGTGGATAGTCACTCTAAGTGGCTAGAGGTCATTCCAGTGTCCACCACGACTGCTGCCAGGACCATCCAGATGCTGAGAGGGATCTTCGCCTCTCATGGGCTGCCAGATGTCCTTCTCTCTGACAACGGACCTCAATTCACCTCTTCGGAGTTCCTGCAAGCCAACATGATTCGTCATGCTACTTTGGCACCCTTTCATCTGGCTTACAACAGCCAAGCTGAGCGCATGGTGCACACAACCAAAGATGCCTTGAAGAGGCTCACTCATGGGAGCTGGCATCACAGGTTAGCTGACTTTCTCCTTTGCCAACATACCACACCTTGCACAGCTACTGGGAAAAGCCCATCTGAACTCTACTGGGGTCACTGTCTCATTACCAAACTGGACAGGTTGCACCCAGACCAGGTGGCTTCACAGGTGTCACAGCCATGGGCACTTAGGAGACTACAGGGGGGTGATCCAGTTTGGGCAAGGAGCTATGGACTTAGACATCTCTGGGTGACAGCAGTGGTCTGCAAAGTCACTGGGCCACTGTCATATGAAGTGGCCTTGAAAGATGGATGCGTGCTGCATCGGCACATTGACCAGCTGCAATGGAGGCTACCTAGTCACCCTTCCGCTCCTGACTCTGCTCTCGGGGGGGGGGAGGAGGACCATGATCATGATTGTGGATCTCAGTCTTCCTGCGAAAGCAGGGGTTTGCACTCTGCAAACGAGGTGGCTCCTGACTCTGGCACTGGGTCTATGGAACATTGCACGCAACCGGCTTTTCATGCCACTTCTACTGCAGACCTTGTGCCTATGGGACAGTGCTCCCAAGAGGGGTCTGTCGTGGATCTGGAGAATTCCACCCCACCAAGGAACTCTGGTCTGGGCTTACCTGAAAGAGCCAGCCGAAGTCAAATGGACAAAGGGTTGGACTTACTGGACCAGGTCAGTCAGCAAGATGCGGGTTTGCCTGTATCAATTGGGCCTCAAAGTCCCAGTCTGCCGAGCCTGGCAGGCGAGCTTGCAGACCGGGTACTTGCAGCAGCTCTGAGATGCTCAGAGCAGGTCAGAGGTCCTCCAAAGTTATTACAAGCTTATGTAAGGTTCCTGTCAGTAAGCTGGCAGACCTAAGGGTTCCCTAGAAATAAGAACACGCTCAAAAGGGTAACCTTGTAGTAGTTAAAAATAGTAGTGTATATTTTTTTGAGCTAAGAGGGGAGGGGTATTATGTCCTGAGCCTGTGATTGACAGAGCTGGTGCAGGAAGCTGCAGAGAGACCCGGGCAGACCACGTGGCTGCCCGGGCCAGACAGGCTGTCTCCAGCCTATTGCGCATGCGCAATGCGGCAAAATACGTTGCATTTATTGGCTGATGCTGTTCCCTGCAAAAGAGTATAAAAGGGATCCACGCTATTTTGTGATATTCTGTTGAAGCTTGAATAAAGAGGCAACTGTTGTTACACCTGCCTCGTCTCAATGCCTTACCAACGCACAGAACAGAACACATATAGTTTAGTTGTGGTACCATAAATTGCCAATTGACTTTATCAAAAGCTTTCTGTGCATCTAGAAAAATTAATGCCATTTGTTTCCATGGATGCATTTCATAATATTCCAATTTGTCTAAAATCATTCTTAAATTATTCTTTATTTGGTATATTCTTTGGTAAGAATCCATTTTGATCTGAATGTATAAATTCAATAAAAATATCTTTAATCTTTCTGCTATTATTGAAGCAAAGATTTTATAATCCACATTTAGTAGAGATATTGGTCTATTGTTCTTTATCTGAGTCAGGTCTGAGTCTTCTTTTGGTATTAGTGTAAAAGTGGCTTCTATCCATGTACTTGATAATTTGGCCTTTAATAGTACCTCATTTCACACTTCTTGCATTGGTAGGGTTAGTGTATCTTGTAGACATTTGTAAAATTCTGCCGGTTGCCCATCTGGGCCTGGTGTCTTGTCATTGTTTTGTCTTTTTATAGCTTCCATCAACTCCACTACTGTTATTTTCCCATTTAGCATATTTTTCGTAGTTCTCTGAGATTTTTGGTAACTTAGCATTTTCTATATATTGCCTTATTTTTTTCCTGAGGAATTTCTTCTATATCATAGAGTGTTTTGTAAAATTCTTTAATTATTTTTTGTATTGCATCATTTTGACATTGTAAATCACCTCTCACATCTTGTAATTTATTTATCAGTTTCTTCTCTCTTTCTTTTTTCAATTTATAAGCCAACCATCTCCCCGGCTTATTAGCATTGTAGAAAAAATTGTTTTGCTCTTTTGATTTGTTGGGCCATTTTTTCAGCTTATATTAAATTTAATTTGTGTTTTATTATCTCCATTTGTTTTTTGAGAGTTTTCTTTTGTGGATTTCTTTGTAATTCTAATTCTAATTTCATAAGTTCTTTTAGCTTAATTTGTTGTTATTTTTTGTCTTTCATCTTTTTCACCATATAAATTATGGCTAATCTTCTAAAATATGCTTTGGCTGTATCCCAAACATTTTGGAGTGATGTATCTTCTTTCTTATTTTCTTTGAAGAAAAATTCCATTTCCTTTACAGCTTTTTGTATAAATTCTTTCTCTTTCAATAAGCATTAGTTTAATGTCCGTCTTATTTTCTCTTTGTTCCTCTCCACATCATCTTTATTGGATTATGATCCACCCATACGTTAGTTTCTATCTCAATCTCTTGTATGTCCCTTTTTAGTTCAGAAGATATCCATATTATGTCAATCCTGGATCATGATTTGTGGCTATTTGAATAAAATGTATATTGGGATTTCTTAGGATTTATTTCTTTCCATATGACCTGTATGCAAATTTCTTCTGCCATTTTAAAAAAGGCCTTAGGCAAAATGTTGCTTCCTTTTCCCCCTATTTTACTACTTCTATAATCTAACTTTCCATCTACAATTGCATTAAAATCTCCTACTAAACAAATATTTTGATACTCCATTTCCACTATTTTCTTATGTAATCTTTGATAAAATTCTTATTGTTTATTATTCGGTGCATAAATTGCTACCATCAATGTCTGTTTTTGATTTATCGTTGTTTCTACCATTAGTATTCTTCTTTCTTCATCCAAGTAAATTTGTTTGGAGTTCATTGTTTCTTTGATATATAGAGCTACTCCTCTTTTCTTTTGTTGTGCTAGTGAGAAATAAAGTTTCCCAATTTTCGGGCATTCCAGAAATTTATAATGTTGTCTTTTAATGTGCACTTCTTGGAGAAAGACTATATCCATTTTTAATTTTTGTAATCGTGTAAAAAGTTTTTTCCTTTTTAAGGGGAAGTTCAGTCCATTTATATTCATTGAAAGCATCCCATTATCTTTTTCCATCTTCTTCAGTTATATTTATGTGGATAATATACACCACAGTCCAATTTGAAATATTGACAAAACAAATTCAGTTCATAGGAAAATTACAATCTATTGTCTATTATTCTATGAAACTAAACTGTTACCTCCTAAGCAACGATCGACCTGTTCCTTAGTTATTTTTCTTAATGTCACAGTAGGAGTCCTTGCACAAAGCAGGAAAGAGAATAGATTATGTTGGAATTAAGCTTCTGCATTATTCATAATTGCAGAATTTGAATATTTTCCGTTTTGGCAAAGCCAGCTTCAGGCAGTATGTCCTGGGCCAATGCAGAGAATATACATCTGTCTACATGTATTTATTATGAATATTTTCCTCTTTTAGGGATGCAGTGACAAATTTAATTCTTGAGAAACACAGAAATAGCAAATGAGTTCAATATCCTTTTTAACATGTGTAAAACACTTAATTATACCTAATATGTTACCTTAAGAATGCCACTCTGGTCTTGAATATTGATAAAGGAACAAGGAACCATCATGAGCCGAGGTGGTGCAGCAGTTAGAGTGCAGTACTGCAGGCCACTTTAGCTGACTGTGTTCAGCAGGTCAGCGGTTCAAATCTCACTGGCTCAAGGTTGACTCAGCTTCCATCCTTCCGGGATAGGTAAAATGAGGACCCACATTGTTGGGGGCAATGTAAATATATATATATATATATATATACATTGCTTACTGGTGTACACCGCTTAGAGAGTGCTTGCACTTAAAGCGGTATATAAGTCTCATAAATAAATAAATAAATAAATAAATAGATGAAGCACATCACTAAAGTCTTGTTCTTCATTAATTTCACCTGCCAGATTCCTATGAAGAGCTTGAAATAGGCCAAATGTTCATTGGATCTGTTTGACAATAGTGACATACATTTAGAAGCTTTCTATGGTGGGAGGTTGGAGTAAGAAATGGAAAGTTCAGAGCATTTATCCCATTTTGCTAGTTTATCTATTAAACTTTCCTGGCAAAACTGTCCATGCTAATCTATGCAAATAACTATTATCCTGTGGTCATAAATTAGCTACATCAAAGGAAAAGTCATATGCACATTATACATACAATATTCGTCTACTTGTCTGGCATTTTCACTTGGGTTGTGTGTGGTGAAACTATAAACAGTATGGAAGTCCATGTCCCACTATCTGTATCATTTCATTTCACATTGAGAAGCATCTTCAGACACCTGTGAGATATCTTCTTTTCCACTAGGGCAAAGGTAGAATTTTAAAAGTCATATTTTGCTCACGCTGTGAGCTTATAGAGATACCATGAAATATTTGATTCAATATCCCTTGGTCAGATAGTGTGCCAAGTTAGCACAGCATCAAAAAGATGATTCTAAAAATGAAAGGAAGCAGCTTGAAAATTAACTAAAGGCACCAGGCTACCTGAGCAAATCACTAAATAAAGTTAAGTACATAAGAAAAACTGAGAAAATGCTCTTACAAATTTTAATCTCATTATTTCTATGCTTGTATTTGTATCCCTAGCCTGCCTCCATCCAGTAAGAGCTATGTCAATGCCCTTGTTTCAGATACCTTAATTACAGATGATAACTTAAAAAAAAAGCTGTCTGGCCACTCGACTGTTTATTTTATTACTTTTTCATGTTGCATGGAAGATTAACCTACAAAAATAAGAAGAGAGAATTTTGCTGGTTAAGAAAGGCCAACATCTGTTATACAGAAAACCTTTTCATAGAATATTTTGTTAAAGTTATTTTTTTTTTACATTTCAGTATTTAAACAGTACTCTTGAAACGTATTTGCTACTTTATTCCGCAAGCTGGAAGCCCTTATTAAATGTTTAATTTACCATCATTAATAGCTAAACAAATTCCACAACATTGGAAAAAAATACTGTTAGAAACAAATGTTGATCAAAAAGAACTGTGATTTAAATATTTGGTTCATGGTCTATTGCTATTGATACAGATCTTTCTTCAATGAAAGGCCACAAATTAAGAGGAATTCTCTATCATGGCATAGGGCGTCTGTTGCTTTTTTTGTGTGTGCACACACCCTTAGGCACAGATGCCAACTGAGTGACTTTGAGCCAGTTTGATGGGTTTACCATTTTTAACAAAGTGAAGAACAGAAATGAAAACAGTGTCTTCTATGAACACATTTACCTGTGCTACAGATACAACTGGGTTGCTTCTTTAAAGATTATTGTAAATAGCCCTCGTGGTATTAGTTGATCATTCGTGTTGTATCTCCTATTCTTTGTATATTTTGAAGTGAAATATATAGACATATTTCATTTTACTGTACTCAATTTTGATACAGAAAGTTTAAAAGAAAGAGTTCAAACTGAATTGCAGATTCTAACCCATGAAAACAAGATTTATTCTGGAATTCATGCAATCCTTGATTAAGTTAAAAAGTGCAAAACAATGCATATGTATTTTGAATTTTTGTCATGCAACTATGAACTGGGACAAAATATGATAGAGTTAAATCCAAACTCAGCTTCTTTTCCTAGAACCTAATTTTTAATTCCCAGATCATCTCTTGTGATCCTTACTGAACTTATATTTTTCAACTGTGATGCTCAGAATCAAATATAACAGTTACATAAAGAATACAAAAAAGTAGTTTTGAGGTATGTGTGCTCTCTCATTTCCCTGATAACTGAGGAGCAGCATATTAACATGCAATTTAATTTGGCAATAACATTTCAATTGACAATTAATCTTTTAAAAATTTACTCTTGTCTAATAGGTATTATAATCCAGCTACCAACTGTTCAATTGCTTTTCCATACAAAAGTATCTGTGAATACACATTGCTTTTGCTTATATACATCTGTCATGTATTAAACCAGTAAAAACATAGTGAGTTGATATTATCTCAGGTGAGATCCTCGTAATACATTATGCTCAGTTCTCCAGCATCAAGGCTTTACCTCTTTTCAAAAGAGATTTTAAAACAATCTTATTTTGATTACTTAAATAATTCCCTTTTTATGATTCTATAATCCCTTAACTCTGAGTAGAGTCAGGGCGACTGGATGGAACTGAGCGTTCACTGGCTGGATGCCCTTCCTGATGCCACACGGATTTTGCAGCAGATATATTTTTTTTCTTTGTGATCTAGGGGAGAAACATCTGCTGCTACAGAACATAGATTGAACTCTCAATCTTCTGAATGGGAGACAAGAGTCTTCACCATTAGGCCATCATGCCACTTTTTCCATTATAACCAATCTTGGCAAACTTGATCTAAAATACTAGTGTCATGTGTCTGATTAAGGAAACACTTCAAAGAACTTTCAGGCATTTTTTTTTAGCCTATAAGCCTTTATTAGTATTACAGAGATGTCAGCACGGCATGGTAGAATCTAAGATCTGAATTTCCCTTCCTTTGCACATAACATTCCAAGCATTCCCATCCCCTATTTTGGGGTCATGATTCACATCTTCCAATTAGCTTGGAGGGCAAAGATTTACTTCCATTTCTTTTTCCCGGGCTTTCCTTATATTCTCCTCCCCTTTCACTGTCACCTGATTTAACTCTAAAAATACCAGACAGTTCTGCATATATTGTCAAAGCAAGAATATTCAATATTAGCAGCGTTGACATCCGGCCCCCCTTACAAAAAGGACAGATCCTGTAATGTAGATAAAGCATATGTTAATGACTAGTTCTCGGTTTGTTGGGGTATTTCGCATGAAACCTTTTGACGAGCCTGTCAGCTTTCACCTCACTGGATTTCCGAGGTGGCGCAACAGTTAGAGTGCAGTATTGCAGGCCACTTTAGCTGACTGTTCAGCAGGTCAGCGGTTCAAATCTCACCGGCTCAAGGTTGACTCAGCCTTCCATCCTTCTGAGGTAGGTAAAATGAGGACCCAGATTGTTGGGGGCAATGTAAATATACATATACATTGCTTATTGGTGTACACCGCTTAGAGAGTGCTTGCACTTAAAGCGGTATATAAGTCTCATAAATAAATAAATTTCACCCAGGTGGCTTCAGACAACGGGTATCCCTTCCATTGTACTAGGTACTGCAATTTCCCTTTAAAAACTCTAGAGTCAAGAATACATTTCACTTCATAGTGGGTCTGTCCCGCAACTACAAGGGGCCCAGGTCCCTTCTTCGGGGGAGGTCTTAGAGTGGAGCCCCGATAAGGTTTCAACAAGCTACAATGAAAAACTGGGTGAATTTTCCCTAAAAGTCTAGAGAGTTTTAGTTCTACTGTGACTGGGTTGATGATCCTTACTATGGGGAAAGGCCGCAAGAATTTTGGTCCCAGTTTCTTGCTGGACAATTTGAGGCGTAGATATTTAGTTGACAAATAAACCTTTTCCTGAACTTGGAATGTTCTTTGGGGAGCTCTCTTTCTATCAGCCTGTTTTTTATAGATTTCAAAAGTCTTTTTTAAAGCAGTTTTTGTGTTTCTCCAAACTTCTTCTCACCCTCTCACCCATTGGTCAAGTGTCTTGGAATCGGAGGGCACCTGAGGGCACCTGAGGGTATTCAGGTGGCCACTCTGAAAGGTGTGTAGCCAGTGCTGCTGTGCACAGAATTATTGTACGCCACCTCCGCAAAAGGGAGGAGGACAGTCCAGTTTGTCTGCTGGTAAGAAACATAGCATCTAAGTTATTGCTCCACCACTTTGTTAGCAAATTCTGCAGCCCCATTCGTCGCAGGATGAAAAGCAGATGATAAACCTTGAGCCGATCCAATTAATTTAAGGAAACTCCTCCAAAACATCGCTGTGAACTGTACCCCCTTGTCTGAAATTATTCGCTTAGGGGCACCATGCAGCCAGTAGATATGTTTCAGGAACAATTTGGTCAGTCGTTGGGCAGATGGGAGTCCTTTGCAGGCGATGAAATGAGCCTGCTTTGAGAATAGATCTATTACAGTCTAGATGACAGTATTTCTACTACTTTCAGGTAGGTCTACTATAAAGTCCATAGCTATTTCTTCTCATGGTTGAGAAGGGTCTGTTGCAGTAACCCAGGGGTTTTCCCTGTGATTCTTTTCATTGTGGCACATACAGTACAACTTTTTACATAGTTTTCCACATCCCTTTTCAGCCCCAGCCACCAAAATTGCCAGTGGGTGAGTGTAGGGTTTTCAACTCTCCAAAGTGTCCAGCCTGTTTTACATCATGGCTGTGTTTGAGAGCATTAAGATGGAGGGCTTCTGGCAAATATAGTTTCCCCTCTTTGTAAGCCAAGCCATCCCTGCACGTTAGGGAGATGTGATTATCTTTGAACCATTGGTTGGTGAGGAGCTCTCATTTTATTTTCTTTACTCCAGGGTCATCAGGATTGGGGACCCTGCAAGGTGTAAGTTGAGCGGCAGTTTGTGGATTGGGGATAATTGCCTCGTTAACCTCCTCCCGTTCGCTTTTGTATTGGGGTAACCGGGATAGTGCATCAGCTAGGAAGTTCTTTCCTTCTGGTATGTACTTTAGAGTGAAGTTGAAGCAGTTAAAGTACTGTGCCTACCGTACTTGCTTTGGGGACAATTTGCGGGGAGTTTTCAGTGCTTCTAGATTTTTGTGATCTGTCCATACCTCAAATGGCACTTTGCTCCCTTATAGATAGTGTCGCCAGTTTAATAGCGCCCATCTAATCGTGAAGGCCTCTTTCTCCCAGCTCGCTCTCAGTAAATTTCTTAGAGGTGTAGGCGCAGGGTTGCAAATAGTCTATTTCAATTCTCAAAAGCTGTTTGACAGCCCATTGTCCATGTTAGTGGTTGGCCCGGTTGTGGCTTCCCTCCTCCTTTGCCTGTTTTGAGTAGTTCTGTAAGGGGTAGGGCAATCTCGGCAAAAGAGGAGATGGATTGACGATAAAAGTTTGTAAAACCCAGAACGCCCTGGAGCTGTTTGCGAGTCTTTGGGGGCTGCCATTTGATTATAGCTTTCACCTTGGCTGGATCCATTTCAATACCCTTGTTGGAAATTCTGTAGCCAAGATAGTCTAATCGCGTTTGGTGAAATTCACATTTTGACAATTTGGCATAAAGCTTGGCATTCAATAGTTTCTTTAACACTTCTCTCAACAGCTTTATGTGATCAGTCATATTCATGCTGTATATCAGGATATCATCAAGATACACCAAAACCCCATTGTACAAGTGATCATATAGGACCTCAATTAATTTATGCAATTAATCAATTGCATAAATACAGCTGGGAGCCCCTGTAGTCCAAATGGCATGACTTTGAACTGATAGCTCCCCATAGGACAGTTGAAGGCAGTTTTCCACTTGTCTCCCTCTTTTATTCCCACCCGCTAATATGCCTCTCTTAGGTCTAATTTAGTGAAGACACTCCCCTTAGCCAGATGGGTTAATAAATCCTTTAGGAGGGGGAGGGGGTATTTATTTTCCACACTCATAGCATTGAGACCCTTATAGTCTATGCAGAGACAAAGAGACCCATCTTTTTTCTCTTTGAACAACACAGGAGATCCCACAGTAGATTTGGCCCCTTCAATAAACCCCCTCGCTAGGTTTTTGTTCACATATCACTGAATCTGCTCGATTTTGAGGGGGGACATGGCATACATTCTCAGTCATGGGAGTTTGGCTCCTGGCACCAGTTCGATGGAACAGTCATTGGGTCTGTGAGGGGGTAGAGCATCACATTCTTTTTCACTAAATGCCTCCACCAGGTCCCAGCATTCTTTGGGGATGACTGGTTTTCCTGGAAGCAGTGAGGCGGCCATGTGCGCTTGCTCATTGGGTGGCCTAAGATGCCCAGCAACATCTGTTGAATCAATGGGGGATTAGGCCCTATAGGTAATCTCACAGTTCTCATTCCTTTCTCCCACCAGATAAACAGCTTCCATTTGTCTAACCAGGCTAGCCCTAGGATCACCGCCTCAGTCATTTTTGGAGCTACCAGGAAGCGAATAAACTCCCAGTGTACACCTATTTCTAGGCATAAGGGCTCGGTTAATTGTGTGACAAGAGTCCCTCCCATCAGGGAACCATCGGCTTGCTCAAACCTCACCGGTTTGGAAAGCTGTTTTACCTGTATGCCCATTTTCATGGCAAACGGCAGACTAATAATGCAGCGGGTGCATCCAGAATCAATTAGCACGTTTAAGTCCATTTGTGCCCCAGACTTAGGGATTATAAATTTGGCGGCCAGTGAAAAAGGTGGGATTTGTAGATTCACCATCAGGTCGTTCTCTCCTTCATCATCGCTGTCAAAGGAGGGTAGAGCAGGGGTGGTCCACCCGGAGTCCCAGTGTCCACCTGTGTGGAGGGTGTAATCTGGGTGACAGGTTCCTGTGTGAGCCGGTTGGATTTTTCTCTCATTAGCCGCTGAGCAGGTTTCTTTCGCATTGCTGGTCTGGTCTGCTTTGCAGTTGGGGGTAGGGGACTGGACAGGTAGCTGCTCGATGTCCTTCTTGTCCACACTGGAAACACTTAAAGGAAGGGCATGTAGGTGGCCTGGGTCTCTCAGCCATTGCAGTAGTTGAAGGCTTTTGTGGGGGTGATTGCTGTTCGGGTAGCTCTGGTTGCTGCTCGGGTTCGTGTGAGGGAGGCTTCTTATAGCAAGAGAGTTTAACATCTAGCTTCACTGCTGTCTGGTACCACTCCTATAGCTGATCAGGTACTTCTCAATAGATGCAGGCCTGAGAGAGGTGATCGTCTAATCCCTCGATGAAGTATTGAATCAGGGATTGTTCGGGCCACCCCTCTATTCTGCCTGCTATCTTGCAGAACTCTCACATGTACTTCAGGGCAGGCCTGCTGGCTTGTTTTATTTTGTGGATCTGTTCTGCTGCTTTGAGGCCTCTGGATGGGTCCTCAAATCTTTCTCTCACTCCTAGGAGGAAAAGGTGGGGATCTCCTAGTTCAGGGCCTTGCTCACTATATAGATTGTTCAGCCATTCAGATGCTTCTTCCTCTAGGTTGGACGCAATAACATCAACCATGCAACTGGGTCCGGATAGTGATAGGCCCAGCAGTTCAAGTGAGAGTGCCCTTGGTTGAGAAAAAACATCAGCTTCTCTGGGTCCCCATCGAAGGTTGCTCTGAAATGTGGTGCCAATACGGGCTGTTGCGGCCCCCACTGGGGCTGTTGCTGCTGGCCCCACCCTGGTTGCTGGTTCCATGGCTTCTGGACTAGTCTCCACACTTGTGGTGCTCCCAGTTGCTGTTGGCCCCATCCTGCCTGCTAATCCAATGGTTGCTGGGCTCTCTGCTGTTGATGTGGTGCCCCCAGTTGCTGTTGGCCCCATCCTGCCTGATGATCCAATGGTTGCTGGGCTCTCTGCTGCTGGCCAGCGGGAGCTGGTGGTGCCCCCTGCTGCTGTAGGCCTCCCAATGGTTGCTGGGCCTCCCTCATCTGCAGGCCCTCTCCTGGCTTTTGCACCACCCCAAGCTGCTGCAAGGCCTCTATTAGCTGTGGCAAGCTCAGTTGCTGCTGATCATCTATCTGTGGGGGGTGCCAATCTGCCCATTGCTGCAGAGGCCTCAGTTTTGGATTCCCTCTGTCTTCAGGACTGCAGTCCCTGGTTGGGGAACCCAGGGTCTGATCTACGAGGGAGGGGCTTTAGGCTTCTCTTTGCAGGAATTGATTTCTGCTTTTCACATCTAGGATTTGAAATCTTTCTAGCAACTCACCCAAAACTTCGTTATCTCTGCATTCTGCTTTTGAAGTCTTTGCTCCCGGCTGGGCGATCTGCCAAATTCTTTCTCCCTCGGCTGGCTGGCTGCCATTCCACTGATTTGTACGTGTCTGCCAAAATTCATCTTCCCAAAGCATGCTGTCTTCAAGTAAACTCCCTTTTCTCATGATAGATTTTTTTTCCTGAATCTTTACCAGCTCCTCTCAAGCTTAGAGGCAGTGGCCGGAGTTCAGGACCCCAGGTCATTTGAAAAGGAAATTCAGATCTTAGCATGATGTCTTGTGTCTGATTAACGAAACACTTCAAAGAACTTTCAGGCATTTGTTTAGTCTAAAAGCCTTTATTAGTATTACAGAGATGTCAGCACGGCATGGTGGAATCTAAGATCTGAATTTCCCTTCCTTTGCACATAATATTCCAGGCATTTCCCCTCCCCTATTTTGGGGTCATGATTCACATCTTCCAATTAGTTTGGAGGGCAAAGATTTACTTCAGTTTCTTTTTCCCGGGCTTTCCTTATATTCTCCTCCCCTTTCACTGTCACTTGATTTAACTCTAAAAATACCAGACAGTTCTGCATATATTGTCAAAGTAAGAATATTCAATATTAGCAGCATTGACAACTAGCTTGAATGAGGACAAAAATTTTATTTATTGGTTCAGTCAAGTTTTCTAGCTTTTCAAAGGTTAAGGTTAGATGATTCTGAAATATATCCTTATCTCCAACTTTTGGAGTTCACTTCTTATTTAGATATGCTGCTGGATATCACTCATTTCTAATAACTATTGCCATGGAAGATTTATAGCACACTTTCCTAAACTAAAGCTCTTCAGATTGGGATTTTAT
This sequence comes from Crotalus tigris, assembly GCF_016545835.1. Classification (NCBI taxonomy): domain Eukaryota; kingdom Metazoa; phylum Chordata; class Lepidosauria; order Squamata; family Viperidae; genus Crotalus; species Crotalus tigris. The sequence goes on along the minus strand of NW_024098032.1, from coordinate 202,923 downwards.
ACCCATGCATCATTTACTTTGGCTGTATTTGTGTGTCTATGGGCCAAGGAAAGCAGTGATAGGTTTTTCAGCCTGATTTGATTTTCAGCTGCTGATTGCAAAGCAGCTGCCAAAGAAGTCGAGCTATATAATCATCCATATTAAGAAGTTGTTTGTGAAGATGTATTAACAGCAAGGTAGAAATAATGGTGAAACTGTTAACATCTGTTGTATTGATAGAGTGCAGAAAGTGTATGATTTTTGGAGTGTATGATTTTTATTAACTCTTTTAATTAAGTTTTAATTGATTTCCATGAAGATAAATGGTTTCATTATCTGTTCACACTGAGCACCATGGCAGGATATTAAATGCCTTTGAAAACCTCCTGACAGCAGTATGGATAATTAGAGACTTTCTATTACTTATCTTCTGAAATCATATGGAAGCTCTTTTATAAGTATATGCAGGTAGAATTGTCTTATAGAATCTGCCCTTCATAAGAGCTACCTGGGTAAATGAATGTGTCTTCATTTGAGTAAGGGGAAGGGAAGGGAAGAAGAGAAGAGAAGAGAAAAGAAGAGAAGAAATTTATTTGGCGTAGGGCAATTTATTTGGCGTAGGGCAATTTATTTGGCGTAGGGCTATGATGCTATTACAAAATAATTGTTTGGCTGCTATTGATTGCCAGTCTATTCTGTTCACATTCAAGAGTGCACCAAAGAAGGTGGACTAGCTCTACATTCATAAGATTTGATGGCATTCTGCAGCATTATCTGGGGCTTTTCTAACTACCAATGTCACTTTGTATTTGGGCATTGCATTCAGACAGATTTGGCACCAGTTGAGTTTATACTGCTGCTTGAAGTGATGTTTTTTCCAACCAAAGTGGTACCTGTTTATCTACTTGCGTGTAACATGTTTTTGAACTGCTAGATTAGCAGAAGCTGAGTGAAGCAATGAGAGCTCACTGTGCCATGTGTTTCTAGGACTCAAACCACCACAGTACAGACCTTGTCCAGCATCATTAAACCACTGAGACTACTAAGACAAGACCTAGACAAGACCAAGACCAAGACCAAGATCAGGACAGGACAGGATAGGCAAGATGCAGTAACAGGTTTCCTGATGATCCCAGTGTTGCCTTGATATTAATGTTCAGGCATTGCTTCATATCATTGAACAGCCCAGGCTTTGGGCCCAGTAGGACTAATAACAAGAAAGAAAGAAAGGATTAATACTGTAATAATTCTCAAGCAAATGATAACTCTTCACAGAAGGTGAAGGTGATAGAAAATGTTTTTTTTTTCTTTTGTGATGCAAGTTTGATCTGAGAACTTCAGGGAAAGACAAAGAATATATGAAGTGGACCAGAATGCATTAATTGTAAACTTAATAATCTGCCTAATAGAATAATAGAACTGTGCATATATCCAAAATGATTCAGAATCAGGATTGCAGCACTTCTTTAAGACAGTTGCAACTTTTTTGGCTATTTTAATCAGTCAGCACCTTGGACTGATTAAAAATGAACATAAAAAAAGTAATATAGTTTTGCAACACTGGACTATTGTCCATGTGATCATGAAGTAGTTGTGTTAATGTGTTAACTCATTATACATACAGTTTGTGTACAGAGTCTAAGATCCATTTCATTCTAGATCAAGAAATACTCATAATTGAGTTAAGTCAGAAAACTACATTCAATGTAATCCTGGAACACAGGGGAACTACCAGAGGACTGAAAAGAGCCAATGTAGTTCCCATCCTCAAAAAAGGAAAAAAAATGGATCCAGGAAATTACAGACCTATCAGCCTGACCTCAATACCTGGAAAGATCCTGGAAAAGATAATCAAACAACAAATCAACGAACACCTAAAGTCAAACAAAGTCATTACTAAAAGCCAACATGGGTTTGTCAAAAATAGATCATGCCAGACAAATCTTATTGCATTCTTTGACCAAGTGACAAAATTAGTGGATCAGAGGAATGCTGTGGACATAATTTACTTGGACTTTGGCATTTGATAAAGTAGATCACAACCTACTACTTGATAAGATAGAAAAATGTGGGGTAGAGAGAATCACCACCAGATGGATCCGTAGCTGGCTGACCAGCCGTACTCAGCGAGTGGTCCTCAATGGAACTGCATCTATATCGAGGGAAGTGTGTAGTGGGGTGCCCCAGGGCTCTGTTCTGGGCCCAGTACTCTTCAACATCTTCATCAACGATTTGGATGAAGGGATAGATGGGGAACTCATCAAATTTGCAGACGACACCAAGCTGGCAAGAATAGCCAACACTCCAGAAGACAGGCTTAAGATACAGAAGGATCTGGACAGACTTGAACACTGGGCACTAACTAACAAAATGAAAGTCAATGGTGAAAAAAACAAGGTTCTACATTTAGGCAAGAAAAACCAAATGCACAAGTACAGCATAGGTGGCACCATGCTCAATAGTAGTAACTGTGAGAGGGACCTCGGAGTCTTAGTAGACAATCACCTAAATATGAGCCAGCAGTGTGCTGCAGCTGCCAAAAGGCCAACACAGTGCTAGGCTGCATTAACAGAGGGATAGAATCAAGATCACGTGAAGTATTAATACCACTCTTCAATGCCTTGGTAAGGCCACACTTGGAATACTGCATCCAGTTTTGGTCACCACGATGTAAAAAAGATGTTGAGACTCTAGACAGAGTACAGAGAAGATCAACAAAGATGATTAGGGGACTGGAGGCTAAAACATATAAGGAACGGTTGCTAGAATTGGGTATGTCTAGTTTAACGAAGAGAAGGACAAGGGGGGACATGATAGCAGTATTCCAATATCTCAGGGGCTGCCATAAAGAAGAGGGAAGTAAGCTATTTTCCAAAGCACCTGAAGGCAGGACAAGAAGCAACGGGTGGAAACTAATCAAGGAGAGAAGCAACCTAGAACTAAGGAGAAACTTCCTGACAGTGAGAACAATTAATCAGTGGAACAGCCTGCCTCCAGAAGCAGTAAATGCTCCAACACTGGAAGTTTTTAAGAAGAGACTGGACAACCATTTGTCCGAAATGGTGTAGGGTTTCCTGCCTGAGCAGAGAGTTGGACTAGATGACCTCCAAGGTCGTTCCAACTTTACTACTATTACATGAAGCAAATCCTTGATATGCCTTTTGTGTAGCTTCTGTTTAATCAAATGAAACAAATAATTTATATATCTTCATCAGTCCTTAACTGATATTAAGCATGTTTTTAGTACAGATAGTCTTCAACTTACAACAATTTGTTTAGTGTTCGAAGTTTGAAGTTACAACGGCACTGAAAAAAGTTATTTTTGACCATTTTTCACACGACCATTACAGAATCCCTGATCAAAATTCAGATGCTCAGCAACTGATTCATATTTATGATAGTTGCAGTGTCCTAAGGTCATGTGATCCCCTTTTGCAAAATCAATGGGAGAGCCAGATTCACTTAACATCCATGTTGCTAATTTAGCAACTGCAATGATTCACCTAACAACTGTAACAAGAAAGGTTGTAAAATGGGCAAAACCCACTTAACAAATGTCTCACTTAGCAACATATATTTTGGGCTCAATTGTGGTCCTAAGTCAAGAACTACCTATACTCGGACAAATTTCTCAGATCTCTACCACTGAGGATTTTAACCAGAGGTAGAAAAATAGTTTTTATAGCCCATCTTTACTAACTGTGGATAAGCCAGATATTCCAATTTCTCCTCACTGGGCTACAGTGTTAGATCAAATGCTCAGTTAGCAGAACTATCAAAAAAGGCCAATCTGTTCTTTGTACTAAATACGTTTAAGAAATACATATCCAGTTTGAGAAAGAAACATGCAGTTGCAAAAGCATTTGTGCAATATGAAATTCAATAATATTTAAAGTGATATTATGAGCATTTCATCACTAACAATTTACAACCGTTTGCAGTCGTAGCTGTTGTAATAGATCACTAATGAAGACAGGTTTTATATCACCATGGGCGATATAAATTGCAGGTGTAGAAATCTCTACCAGCTGATGAAAAAAGGGACCGACCATCAATGTGGGCTTCATACTTTGCTGAACTCTAACCATTTTTCACACGATGTAAGGACCAACCCCACTTTGCATCTTAAGAAGACAGAACTCTTGGAATAATTCTTCCAACAGGAATCCTTTATTAAGAGAAATTGGTTGCAGGAGTTCTAGACAGGACTTGGGGTCCAAGCTCTCCCATTCAAGGTTTTTAGGGGTTCCCCAGTAGCCCCACACAATCACCCCCCTCTTTCAGCGACAGTCTCAAGCATTGCATTCCCAACCCCTTTTCCTTACTGCCGGCTGGTTGGAGACTTCAAAGAAAACTACATGAAAGGCAATAGCCCCATTCTTATGGTTAGCTCTTTTGGCAATACATACATTCAGTTCCTTTGAAGTATACCGAAGGAAGTGAGGGCCATCAAGCCCCTTTGTTCACCACCTTCCCTTCCTCATATGGCAGAATCCGTAGAAGGCAGAAATGGGCTTTTTATAATTGATAACTAGAGATGAAATATAATTGGATTGTGACATCCTGCCCCTCAAAAATACGACAGGTCCACCTGAAAGAAAACAAAACAGGTATAAACGTTAGTCAGGCTTGTTAGGGTATTCTGTGTGAAACTTCTTTAATAGCTTCGGGGCTCTGACATGACGTTTATGGACCCACTTGTTTTGTGAGGGAGGGAGGTGTTTCCAGGCAACTAGGTACTGAGTCGCTCCATGATATCTCCTAGAGTCAAGGATTTCTTTATTTCGAAGTGTTGTTTGCCCTCCACCATGATTGGAGGTGGGGGGGGGATTTTCGGCCGTAAAGCTGACTGATGCTCTCTTTTCAGCAAGCTGCAATGAAAAATTGGGTGTATTTGCCTCAGGTTTTTTGGTAATTCTAATTATACTGTTACTGGGTTTATGATTCTTTTAATTGGAAAAGGCCCTATATATTTTGGTCCAAGTTTTTTACAGGGTTGTACGGACTTTAGGTATTTTGTAGATAGGTACACCATTTCACCTATAATGAATGGTGTAGGCTCAACCCTTTTTTTATCGGCTTGTGCTTTGTATGGCTGCCTAGCTTCATCTAGTGCTTTTCTAACTATTGGCCAGGTGTTTTGTAGTTTTTCCATCCATTCTTTCAGTGATGGGATCGTTGGTTCATTTGGGGTTAATTCTGGCATGGGGTTGAAACTTTGACCGATGGCTATTTGAAAAGGAGTGTAACCTGTGCTGGAGTGGACTGCATTATTGTAGGCAACTTCTGCAAAAGGGAATAAGTCCGCCCACTCGGTCTGCTGGAAACTAAGAAAACATCTTAAATATGTACGGAGTTTATTTTTTCAGCGGCCCCATTTCCTTGTGGGTGGTGGCTAGATGTCAGTCCCTGAGTGGTTCCTAAGAGAGATAAAAATTCCTTCCAAAATGCAGACATAAATTGCACCCCCCTGTCAGAGATGATGCGTTGGGGTGCCCCATGCAATCTGTAAATGTGCTGGATGAAAAGTTTTGCTAAGGCTTTTGCGGTGGGAATCTTTTGGCAAGGGATAAAGTGCACCTGTTTGGAAAACAAGTCTGTGACCGTCCAGACAACTGTATTCCCATTGCTTTCTGGCAATTCCACTATAAAATCCATGGCTATATCTCTCCAGGGGGCTGAGGGACTTGCCACTGTTTGTAATAGTCCTGGCGATTTCCCTTGCAACCTCTTTGCAGTGGCACATTTTGGACAACTGGCTACATAACTTTCAATGTCCTTTTTCATGGATGGCCACCAAAATTGCCGTTTAATTAAGTGTAAAGTTTTTACAAATCCAAAATGCCCTGCTGATTTTGTGTCATGGCAAAGCTGCATGAAAGTGACTCTTTGGGTTGTTGGTATATATAATTTTTCCCCTACCCAAGGCAACCCATCTCTCATTGTGCACACATTTTTGTTTTTATGGAACCATTCATCTGTTTCCAAACTTTTTCTGAATTAAATTCCAGTTTGGCTGTCCAGTTGTGGTTTTAATTTGGCTTGGGTTCTGGTGGTTACTGGTGCTGCCAGTTGTGACTCTGCCATTATTGGTTTAGAGTCTGTGGTTCGTGCGCTGTTATATTGGGGCATGCGAGATAATGCATCTGCCAGGAAGTTCTTTCTCCCTGGTAAATGTTTGAGCTTAAATTGGAACTGGTGAAAATGCTGGGACCAGCGGGCTTGTTGGGGATTGAGTTTCCTGGGCATTTTCAGGGCTTCCAAATTTTTGTGATCAGTCCACACCTGGAAGGGGATTTTGTTGCCTTCCAGGAACTGTCACCATGTGAGTAATGCCCAATGTATGCCATATGCCTCCTTCTCCCATACCGGCCAGCGCTGTTCTGTTTCCGTGAGTTCCTTGGATGTATATGCACCAGGTTGCAATACTTCATCATCGTTTTCTTGTAATAGAACAGCCCCCACTGCCACATCACTTGCATCTGCCTGTATTACGAAGGGCTTGTCCATGTCTGGGTGTCTTAATACTGGTTTGGCAGAAAAAAGTCTCTTTAGTCTCTCAAATGCTGCTTGGCACTCCATTGTCCATGTTAGTGGCTGGCTAGGTTTTACTGCAGATGCTCCCTTCAAGTTAGTGAGGGGCAAGGCTATCTGGGCAAATGAGGGGATAAATTGGCGGTAAAAGTTTGCAAAGCCCAGGAAACTTTGTAGTTGCTTTCTTTTGCGGGGTGGTGCCCAATCTAATACTGCTCTGACCTTCTCTGGGTCCATTTCAATGCCCTGGGGGGATATGCGATAGCCTAGGTAGTCTATCCTTTCCTGGTGGAATTCGCACTTTGAGAGTTTGGCATATAGGTGGGCGGCTCGCAGTTTCTTTAAAACCGCTATGACAAGGTTGCCATGTTCCTCTTTTGTTTCAGTGAAAATAAGAATGTCGTCCAAGTAAACAAGGACCCCCTTGAACAGGTGCTCCCTTAGAACGTCATTGATTAATTGCATAAAGACTGCAGGGCCCCCTTGTAATCCAAATGGCAAGACTTTGAATTGATAGCACCCTATGGGGCAGTTAAATGCGGTCTTCCATTCATCCCCTTCCTTAATTCTCATGCGATAGTAAGCTTCCCTTAGGTCTAGTTTAGAAAAAAATTTCCCTTTCGAGAGGTGTGACAGCATGTCTTTCATGAGGGGCAGAGGGTGTAGGTTGCTTTCACTGATTGTATTCAGGGCCCTATAATCCACACATAAGCGTAAAGAGCCATCCTTCTTCTCTCAAAAAAGGACCGGGGCAGCCACTTTAGGCTTGGCTGGCTCAATGAAACCTCTCTTTAGGTTTTTTTTTATGAATCTTTCCATTTCCTCCTTCTCCTTTGGGCTCATGGAGTATAATCTGGGCTTTGGGAGTTTTGCCTCAGGCTTGAATTCAATGGTACAGTCTGTGGGTTGGTGGGGGGGGAGCTCATCCTCCCTCTCCTCACAAAAAACTTCAGCAAGGTCTCTGTATTCCTCTGGTATTTCTGTTAGTCCCTTTTCCTCTCCTATGGATGCTTTTTCTATTCTTGATTCTGGTAGCCTCCATAGGGTTTTAAGTCCATAGGGTCCCCCTTCAGGAATTTGATTTCTGTCATCCTCCAATTTAACCAGGGGTTCCATTTTTTTAACCATTCCATCCCTAGGATCATTGGGCATTGGGCATTCCATTGGGCATTCCACCTCAAACGTTATGTCCTCCTCATGTTTAACCATGGAGAGGTGTATTGGTAGAGTGGCTAGGGTAGCTGGCACCCCCCTGCTATGGATCCAACTAACTGGCCAAATGAGATTGGTTGTTCTAGTCTCCTTGATGGGATGCCCAGATTCCCCACTAATGTCAGGCTAATGAGGCAGCGGGTGCAGCCAGAGTCTATTAAGGCTTTCACCTTCACAGCTTCGGGCATGGGGGGAATTAATATAGTCACTGTCTTGAGGATGGGTGCGATGTGTCCACTTACCAGGGGTTCACCCTCCGAGCTGTCATCTGAGGCGTCCACCGGCTCTGCGGTGCAGGCTGGAGTTCTTTCCCCCTGATGAGCAGAAGTGGGGGGGTTCCGCAATTTCCATCATTCTCATGGCAGTTTCTTTTGGCTTAGCTGAAGACTTTCCGGATTTGCTGATTGGGGATCTGTCTGGGTTGTGCTGGGGGGCTTTGGAGTGGCATTCTACAGCTCGATGCCCTTCTCTTCCGCACTTGAAACACCCCATTTGCTTCTTGGCTGTAGCCGATGGTTTCACTGGTTCGTGTGTCAACTCAGGCGGGAAGCGGCTCCCTTGTTTTCCTCGGCGGTGTCTTTTCAATATGTCGATCTCTGCTTCCTCTGCCAAGATGTACCATTCCTCAAGTTGGTGTGGGTCCCCTCGGAGCAGGCAAGGGTCATATAGATCATAATTTAGTCCGTCTTTGAAATGGCTAAGGAGGAGGTCTTCTGGCCAGTTCAGTTTGCTGGCAATGGCCCGGAATTCTTGTGTATATTCAGCCACTGGGCGTTTGCCTTGCCTCATCGTTTTTATCCTTTCGCGGGCTTTGCGATCAGCCAGGGGGTCTTCAAATCATCTTCTCAGAGAGGGCATGAAACGGTTGAAGTTGCTGAGTTCTGGGGCATTGGAGTCATGCAAGTTCACCACCCAATCTGCAGCCGGTCCGTCCAGGGCAGACTGCACGATCCGGATGGGGGCTTTGTCGCTGGGGATGTCCTGCCCATATTCCTCCATGTAGCTGAGGACTTCGGTTAGGAAAAACCCCAAGCGTGTTGGCTCCCCTTTGAATTTCACCTCCAACGGCGGACGTCTTGGAATGGATCGGTGCCTCCATTGTTGGTGGTAGTGTCTTCCATCCCGATCACCCTCTGTGGTTTGGAAGCGGGGTGGGGACTACTGGATCAGCAGATGTCCCCTGGGCTGCAGGTTCCACTTCCCCCTCGGTGTCTCTCCCTTTGCGGCTCCAGGAGCTGAGGCGGCCATAGGGCTCAGGGTTCTCCTTTTTAGGGAGCTGAGAGTTCTCTTCATCAGGTCAATAGCTTTCTCTAGGATCCAGTCTGAGTACGGTGCCCAGCTTTCCGCCTCTTCACTTGCGTGCAGGGATTTCTCCATCTCCTGCTTCCATTCTGGTTGCTTCGCCCCCCTTCTCAAGGTCACCTTTCTTGATTCTTTTTCCCACTCACTTTTCTTTCCAACGCCCATTGACCAGCGAGGCTTGTGGTCCCGTGTCTCCACCACTTCTTCTCCTGAGGCATCTGACCTCTCGGATCCCAACATCTGGCAACCTTCCAATTGGGTCAGTGGCTCTCTTTCCAGGGAGTTTTCCCCCTTTCTTGCTTCATTGTCTGACATGGTAATTTTTTGCAAAATCCCCCGGCAAGGGTCTCCCTTCCAGGTGGATTAATTTTCAAGTCCTGTCTAATGTAAGGACCCACCCCACTTTGCATCTTAAGAAGACAGAACTCTTGGAATAATTCTTCCAACAGGAATCCTTTATTAAGAGAAAATGGTTGCAGGCGTTTTAGACAGGACTTGGGGTCCAAGCTATCCCATTCAAGGTTTTTAGGGGTTCCCCAGTAGCCCCACCCAATCACCCCCCTCTTTCAGTGACAGTCTCAGGCATTGCATTCCCAACCCCTCTTCCTTACTGCCAACTGGATGGAGACTTCAAAGAAAACTACATGAAAGGCAATAGCCCCATTCTTATGGTTAGCTCTTTTGGCAATACACACATTCAGTTCCTTTGAAGTATACTGAATGAAGTGAGGGCCATAAAGCCCCTTTGTTCACCCCCTTCCCTTCCTCGTATGGCAGAATCCATAGAAGGTAGAAATGGGGTTTCTATAATTGATAACTAGAGATGAAATATAATTGGATTCTGACACACGAGCATTATAGAATCCCTGATCAAAATTCAGATGCTCAGCAACTGATTCATATTTTTGACGGTTGCAGTGTCCTAAGGTCATGTGATCCCTTTTTGCAAAATCAATGGGAGAGCCAGATTCACTTAACAACCATGTTGCTAATTTAGCAACTGCAATGATTCACTTAACAATTGTTACAAGAAAGGTTGTAAAATGGGCAAAACCCACTTAACAAATGTTTCACTTAGCAACATATATTTTGGGCTCAATTGTGGTCTTAAGTCAAGAACTACCTATACTCGGACAAATTTCTCAGATCTCTACCACTGAGGATTTTAACCAGAGGTAGAAAAATAGTTTTTGTAGCCTATCTTTACTAACTGTGGATAAGCCAGATATTCCAATTTCTCCTCACTGGGCTACAGTGTTAGATCAAATGCTCAGTTACCAGAACTATCAAAAAAGGCCAATCTGTTCTTTGTACTAAATATGTTTAAGAAATACATATTCAGTTTGAGAAAGAAACATGCAGTTGCAAAAGCATTTGTGCAATATGAAATTCAATAATATTTAAAGTGATATTATGAGCATTTCATCACTAACAATTTACAACACGTTTGCAGTTGTAGCTGTTGTAATAGATCACTAATGATATAAATTGCAGGTGTAGAAATCTCTACCAGCTGATGAAAGAAGGGACCGACCATCAATGTGGGATTCATACTTTGCTGAACTCTATCCATATTTCCACTCTACTAAAAAAGATATTGGTGTTACTGATGTTACTTTTTAGGGAATGTTCTTGTAGCATTTCAAGATAAAAGAAAGAGGATATAGTTCAGTGACAAAGTGTCTGTTTGGCATGCCTAGACTTTAATCCCTGGGTACTATAGACAGATAAGGGAAAGACTCCAGTCTGAAAGCTGGAGAACTTCAATTCAGGATAGACAGCGTGACGCTGGATGAACCAAAGATTTGATTTACACAAGACAACTTTCTATGTTCTTTTTACATGGGGTTTTTTCTCCCCCTTACATGGACTTGTCAAAAAGACCCTAAATATCACAGTACTATGATTTTTATCATAGTGTATGATGCTTAGTCCATAAAGCACACATTAAAAAAGTAATATATTGTTGCAATACTGGACTACTGTGCATGTGATCATGATCTATTTTTTCCTCCCTCTCTTTGTCTTATATCCAAACTTCTTTTGAGTTCTACTATTTGTTAAAAAAAACCCTAATTGCTTCATAATAATAGTGAATTCCCTTGAGACCACGTTAATATAGCAGGGATGGATTTTAGCCATGTACATTGACAGAAAAGCTATTTTGGAATGTTTAAAAATTCAGGTAAAAATATGCATTTTTTAAAAAAAGTAAAATTGGTGTTAGACATTTTCCAATTTTCTGTTTTTGCTTTTACATTTTGTTTTAATTCTAGATAAAATTAATCTTTTGTTGTCAAACAGATATGATTCTTCCTAGGAAAGAAATATAGCCAAAATTTAGCCTACCATGTTTTCTCAGTTCAGACCTTGACTTTGCTTGGCTAGGATCCAAAAGTTCCTTATCTGAGCTTTTAGAGAGACTGATTTAAGGTTCTGAGTCATTTATTTATTTGTTTGTTTGTTTGTTTGGAATATGGCATATCATACATGGACTAGCAATATAAAGATAACATTTCACCTAGATTAGTAAAACACAATAAAATCTAAATGTTAAAAAAAGATATATTTTCAAACACCAATGTCTAGGCTATGTAACCATTGAAGCACAGTGTCAGGATCCAATTATATTTCATTTCTAGCTACCTACTCTGAAAAAACCCCCATTTCTTACTCTCTATGGATTCTGTCATACTACGAAAGGGGAGGAGGAAGCAAGGGGGTTTTATGACTCTCACTTCCTTCATTTAAACTACAAATGACTGGATGTTGATTCTCATCAAGAGGACTGACCATAACAATATGGCCATCACCTTTCATCTACTATCTCTCTGAAGTCTCCCTTTTGCCAGCAGTGAGGGAAAAGGGGTGGAACAATGTAATGCCTGGGATCTGGGAAAATAGAGGATGAGTTATCGTCGCCCGGAAGGACTGTGGGGTGGGGCTGCTTGGGAACACTTAAAACATTGAATAGTAGGGGTTGATCCCTCAGATCCTGTCTAGAATCCCTGGAATCATTTTCTCTTAATAAAGATGCCTGTTGGAAGAGATATTCCAAGAGTTCTGTCTTCTTAAGATGTAAAGTGAGGTGGGTCCTTACACACAGATTGTTTATATTTTAAAAAATCAAATACTAGTCCAGCTATACATGGCAATGAAAACAAAATGAATCCCACAATGGAAGCTTTTCTTACACAGACTTCTACACCAATTGTTTTTATCCTCTCTATTATACACAAGAAGCCTTCACCTTAGTAAAAACTTAAATGTTTTACCCTCTAGTGTTCAGGACAGAGTTCCCCAACCTTTTGGGGTTGGCAGCCCGGAGCGAGGGGAGGGAGGGAAAGAAAATATGGTTTAGTGGAGGGTTGAACATATGCACGAGCATGTGCGTGTGCACGAAGACCATTGCTCATGTTAGTGGAGCCACGACTACCCGTGACATTCGCACAAGTGGGCCCGCACATGCCAGCAATGCTCGCAACAATGCTCACATGAGTGGGGCTGCAAAAGTCTGTGACAACGCTCACATTAGGCCACAGATGCCTGCTATGCTCACAGCAACACTCATGTGACTGGGTCTGCAAATGCCAGCAATGTTTGCAGTGATACTCACAGCAACGCTCATGCATGTAGGGCTTTGCACGCACACACGCATGCACCGGTCAGCCTCTCACACGGCCCAGTGGCCAATGGGCTACAGCCCAGTGGTGGGCCTTAGCCCACAGGTTGGGGACCCCTGTTGTAAGATGTTGAAAGGGATGTGGCTGTTGAAAAAGTTGTATGTTGTTGCATTACACTTTTGGTGTATTTTTACTCCATCTGGGACTACAAATTAATAAGTCCTTCATGGCACATGATCAGGTTTTCTAAGGGATCATGGAGTTGTTTCTTCCTGTCCTATGTGTTACAACAGAGTGACCACAGTACCAGCTAATGGGACCTAGGAGATGCACCTTTTCATTTGTGAAAAGAGAGTAATCTACACCCCAAGATTCTACTGACCCAACACTGTGACCCTTTAAGAAGGCTCTGAAGCCTGTATGTTCCAGAAAGAGTTGGGTCTAGGATGATAGGTGGGCTTAACCAAATTGAATATATATGACCTAGTTGTGTGATTTTTTTTATTTTTAGGGGGTTTGTTGGTGGTATTCTTAGGATATTGTGATTTTTTTTTATAATTCTATGCTACCTGGCAGATTGGATGACAATAAATAAATTCACCTCTTGCTAAACTGGCTTTTAGAGGATGTGTGAAATATTCTAAGAGGACATCATTCCATTGCTTTATCCATGAAAATAGTAAAATTCTGTTCAGCTGTAGTTGCCATCAGGAAGAATTGCATTTGAACTTGACAATATGGTTGTTTTCATTTTTTTCATTTTTTTCTTTACTTGATTTCCTTTTTTCCTTTTACAAAAATATGTTGTACTTGACTTACTTTTTTGTGTTTGTCTGTAAATAAAGCCACAGTAATAATGATATTTTTTGTTCTGGGAGGAACACATGGATCACCTGTGATTTTTGTTTTTTGGGTTTTTTTTATTAGGCAGCAAACACTCCTCCCATGGAGATAAAAATAAAAATCCATTTTTGATAATTTCCATACGTATCTAATATTCAATTATTGCCCTTAATTAATTCATTCTTTGACTAAGAACAAGTAGTTAATTGTTTCTTACAAAACAAAGAGAGGAGAAAATAGCTAGAGATTTTGCTTCATATCACAACATTTAAAAAGATTACAGACAGTTGTCTTGAAAAGAGAAACTAGCTAATTGATAATCTGTGTCTTGGAATATAATTTGTCTTCTGATGCCTATGCTTGTTGGACATCCATCCTTATAGTTAAATGGTTACTGTCAGACATTAAAGAAGTTTTCATTGGCTCAGAGAAAGTTTTCTGAGTAGAAAAGAAGCTACTTTCATCCATTTAATCTCAGGTTCATATATGCAAATCCAATTAAAGTCAGTTATTGCTAAATAGTCTATGCCAGTGGTGGCGAACCTATGGCACGTATGCCAGAGGCAGCACTCAGAGCCCTCTCTGTGGGCACACACACTGTCGCCCCAAAACCACCTCCCCCAACGGCCCCCTCCTCACCAGCAGCCCCCCTGGAGGAGAGTCGCCCCCGGGTGTGGCCCACATGGAGCAACACAGACAAGAACATGATAGCCAGGCATCAGGAACAAGACTCTACCCTCATGCCCCATTGCACGCAGATGATGCTGCAGGTTGTGGGCAGAGGGCAAGGCCACCATGGTGCTGCAGAGTTGCCTGGGCAATCTGAGGCAGGCCATGGAAGTGGTGGGTGGCCCGGTGGGTGGGGCGGGGGCAGAGCAGGAGGCAGGATGGGGGTGGGTTGGGCAGGGGCAGAGCAGGGACAGGTGGGGGCAGAGGAGGGGCAGGGTGGTTTTGAGGCATGCAGTCTCTAAAAAGTTCACCATCACTGGTCTATGCTATCTCAGTTAACAGTTACCACCTGCCTGGTAAGGGGCCATAGAATTCAAGATGGGGTGGACTTAGTCCACTTGTGGCTAGTAGGGATTCTATACTGATCCCTCTTTTAACTCAACCCCCAGATTCTGGCACTTTTACACATACATCTTTTAGGCAAGTAATCCTGATATATGCATAATGGGTTATTATAATTTTACAACTTTAATATGTATGTTTTTATATTTTAGGCTACTGACCCAGATGCTGGAGTAAATGGTCAAGTCCATTACAGTTTAGCAAACTTTAATAATGTTTTCCGCATAACATCCAATGGTAGTATTTACACGTCAGTGAAACTAAACAGAGAAAAAAAAGATTATTATGAACTCATTGCTGAAGTAACAGATGGAGCTGTGGATGCACGTCGTACAACATTAACTCTGGGAATCAGAGTCCTGGATATTGATGACAACAGTCCTGTGTTCACAAACGCCTCCTATATTGTTTCAATTCCCGAAAGCCTGGCCCCAGGCACAGTAATCCTTCGTTTAGAGGTAAAGGAGACATGATTTTCATTTTTTAAAAATTTTTTATTATTTTTTTTATTTTAGACCAACAAAACAAAACAAAACACAACAAACATTACACACATACAAACGTAATATATCCTTTTTTGTTAACAGCAGTTTGTAACAGTACTTTTCTATTCTTTACATTTCCCCCCTCTTTCTTCTTTGAAATATTTGTCCTTATTGCCCCATTGTTTCTTATTTACATTTTCCTTCTTTCATATTCTACTACTTACTAGGAATCCAACATTATTCATTGTAGTAATACTCATATTTTTTATAAGACTCGACCGGAATTCCATCTAAGCATGGTGATCATACAAATATTCTCATATTATTTAGTGCATATACTGTTTTTACTCTAATACTATTTCCAACATTAAAATTCACCCCTTTTCATCCAAGTATATTTATTTAATTTTATTTTTCTTTGACATATATAATAATTCCTCCTTTCTTGTTTTATGCTAATATTGTGTATAATGTTTCTAAATTTTACTTTGTCTAGTAATTTTCTATAATCCTATTTTATGTAAACTTCCTAAAGATACATCACATCTACATCCAATTTCCTTAAATTGTTAAACGTCTAAACTCTTTTTCTTGATATATTTAATCCATTAATATTTATAGAAAAGAGCTTAATTACGTCTCCCATTTTTAACTTGATCTATTTTTTTGTTTTTATTTTGTTTTATACTTCTTGTCTCTATAAGTCTTCCTTTTGCTTCTCTTTCTAACCTTTCTCTTTCTGAGACATGATTTTCAAAAGATGGTGGCCAAGAAAATGTGCCATAAACTATGCATGTATGTTTGTGTGTCATTGAGTCAGACTTGACTCTTAGTAATTGCATGAACAGGTCAATCCAGTTTTCTATGCAACATTTTTGGCTTGCTCTTGTTTGCTTCCTAGAACAGACAAAGAGTAATTGCCCCAAAGTCACCTGCCTCATTTCCATGCCTAAAGCAGAATTAAAATTGTCTCCTGGTTTCTAGTCTAGCACTTTTAATCACCACATCAAACTGCCTCTTCATATAACTTTACCATATATATATAAAGATTCATTCAGTTGCAAAAAAAGAATAAGTAATATCCTTATCACGTTTCCAGACTATATTCAAGATTTGTAATCTGTAGAAAACAAAGAAAAAACAATTACTAAAATATCAGGAGACTTTATACTAAATTAATTAACCATAATGATTTTCAGCATTTTAAATCAGAAAAAAACTACTAACATTCCAATCCTAAATAAATTAAATTAAATTAAAAATTAAATTAAATTAAATTAAATTAAAAATTAAATTAAATTAAATTAAATTAAATTAAATTAAATTAATTAAATTAAATTAAATTAAATTAAATTAAATTAAATTATTATAGCTTTGTGCTGTTATGTCAGTCTTGACTTCTGGCAACAAAGCAAGTCACTGGCCCAAGGTCTTCCAGGTAACTTCATACCTAGGTTTCCTATTTCTCATCTATAGATTTAACCACCACTCCAAACTGGCTCTCAGCTAAATTTTAAATCTGTAGAGGCTATTTAAATTTCTATTTTGACACCAGTATAATATAATTTGATATATTTATTTTTATGACTTTAATTCTTAAAAAATGAAAGGAAAGCATCAATCATAAATAGAGCCTGCGTTAACAATGGAGCATTTGTGGCTACCGTCTTGTTATGTTTGCAAAATATCCTTTCATTTAAAAAAAAAAGTCAGTCTCTTGAAACTACCAAATCTCATGAGATATGATGAGAATCCAGACATTTTTATACAATTGGTGTTTTTATTTATTAGCAATTCTGCCATCATACAACATGTGATGATATCCAGCTCCTGAAGTATTCCTCATTCTTGATACTTTGGTTTGATACCCTTATATAGATAAATGGGTTTGAGGGAGATGGTTTTTGGAGAAGTGTTTGTGTGTGTGTGTGTGTATGTGTGTGTGCGCACACACATACATGTGTGCATGTGTGTATCATGCATAGACATGAAATCAGTGTTACAAAAATGTTTTTGGGGGACAGATATTAGGTTTTAGTGATGAAATTTGTAAACCCTAAAATCCCGTTCTTCATTTCCTCAAGGCTAAGGATGTTGACCTTGGTTCCAATATTACCTATGGAATACGAAGTCAGGAACCACTCCAGTTTTTTGCACTGAACAAATTTACAGGAGAACTGTCACTTCAGAAGTCCTTGGATTTTGAGTCTTTTTCTGGCACAGAAGCAACATTCACTTTTTTAGTCGAAGCCTTTGATATCGGTGGAACAATGCCTCCAGGCCTTGCTACTGTCACTGTGAGAATACAGGTAAGAATTACATTCCCTCTCCTTCCCTTGTCTAGTCCTATAATCTCTGCTCAGTAATGCTTTCAAACAAGACCCAGATGCATTTTAAGAAGGATGAAAAAATATCCCAGAGAAGACTTCTTTTTCTTTTGTAATCTTGATTCCATTTCATTCATATAGGCCGACTTTATAAGAAAAACATTCAAATTTATAATGCATTTCATTACATAATTAAAGAACTATTTCTTGGTTCATGGATCTGTGAGCTACAAAATTGAATGGGTGAATCTTTTAAAATCTCCCATAGATGGAAAGAAACCCTTGAGTGAAGTGGCAATATCTATATTACAGTTTAAGTCCTCAGAAATCTACAGTTTTATTATCTTTAATTAGGGACCAGCTGCTTGTATGAACTGGACTAACATTCTAGTTTCTGTTATTATGACATTCTAACTTTTTCTTCATAACATATCTAATCTGCTGTTAAAAATAGAAATGTTTCTGCTTTTGTGAGTTGCTGTGCAATCTGCTTATCTTTATCATGGCAGCTTTGAGTGGCTCTTCACTTGAATGTTTAAGAATATATTCCCAATATGTACAAAGGTGATAGTAAAAAGCATGAATGGTCCAAACTCATATTTACAAATATATGTCAAGTTAGTATGCAGTACAATCCTGTTGCTGAATTGTATGTATTTGCTTATGTATGATGTGTGCAATAGCTGTAACACCTATTTGTGAAATACTGAAAATTGTATCCATGTTGTCATTGGGCTTACATATAGGTATAAGTATGTTTCTGGAGCGGATTGAATGTGACATCACCTGTGAAATTAATCTTCTAGGTTCTTTCTTATATCTGGAAGATATAAGCTTTTATTGTTTTTTTTACATTGTTTTATTGTTAAGATGGCGGCACCTGGATCAGCTGCGGCTGCCTTGGCTCTTGAAGGTGAAAAGTTTTTGGAGGAATATAAGGGATATAGGCCACATGATCGGGAAGGTTTTAATATGTTTGAGCAACATAGTGGGACTAAGCTAACATATGACCGACAATCTTTGCTGGTATGGCGAGTTTTTAGCTGTTTCGGAACTGTTGGTGAGCTCATTAAAAGTCATTTGTGCTGTTTGAAATTGTTCTGACTGCTGGCACAGTGATTGATTCTATTGCAAATCAGGGCTGTTTACGAAGGAGGCAGAGGAGGTGAGGATCCGGGGCTTACGGAGCAAAGGATGAAGCTGATCACCATTTACAACCTTCTGACAAGCAGAGTCAATGGGGCAGCCAGATTCACTTAACTACCATGTTACTAACTTAACTGAAGTGATTCACTAAACTGTGACAAGATAGGTTGTAAAATGGGGCAAAATTCACTTAACTGTCTTGCTTGGCAACAGAAATTTTGGGCTCAACTGTGGTTGTAAGTCAGGGACTACCTGTAACTGGATTTCTTATCTTGATACCTGGTTTGCACTTTAAGTATGGTTTTGACTCTGCTGTTGGCTTTCAATGTATATTACTAAATGCCTTTTAGGAAGCAGGTAGGAAGCAGTATCTAATCTTTCTCTTTGTTAAGCTACAGCTCATGAGAGTAAACTTTCATCTCTTTATGCTTTTTATTCTGGATGTAATATTTCTACATCAATTACTACATTCTTTTACAACCCAGGAAATTATGATACCTATTCTATCATCTGTGATCAATGGAAAAAATATTTTAATTATATAATAGGTTGTTTCTCTTCTTTTGTGAATTTTGATCTAAAAAAATGAATACATCCAAGACACAAAAGTCAATATTTTTGATCTGTGATATTTGGATTGAAAAATGCCCCATTTAAAGTAGAGTATCATCCAGTTATTTCATGTCAATTTTCAGATAGTAAATCTTGCCTGAAGACTTGAATAGAAGCCATGTTATAATCACTATTATTTTGCTGAAAGCTTCCCCCCCCGCCCCCGAGTATTATCTGTGGTTTTATTGGTTCATGTACAAGAACTTCACCTTAGATGGTACGCTCTCTCATTCATTTTTAATAATGTGTCATCTCTTTGCCTACATAGCAAATAAAGATATTGCTGGGGAAAAAATCTAAAACTATCCATCTGTTTCTTGAAAGTACTGATTTCCTGTCTGAACTCTTCAGACAATTATATTATATGAAAACATAAAATTATGTTGGGGAGTATTTGCACTGAATGTTGAGTGGTGTCCAATTAAGGACATCCTAGTTCATAGAATCAGATTTCTTATGAAGAAAGCAACATGAGACAGAATGTATACCAGCAGTTATGGAGACTGGAAATAACATATAAGCCTTTCTGAATGCCATAATCACAGTAGCAGGTACATCCACAGCTGATTTTGGTTACCCCAAAGACTTGGAAACTTAGCAAGGAAGGTTGTAGTCAGTACTTGAATGCAAGTTACCACAGATTATAGAGCTGAACATAAAGAGGTGGGGGAAAGGCCCCAGAAATTTGCATAAAATCACTTGGGATGAAACCTAAGGGAATTTTTTTTAAAAAAAACCTTGGTTGAGAAGTAGGTACTGTTTCAGTTCATATTGACTCTCCATTGAAAACTAGATCTATACTATGATATATAGATAACATTTTTCAGGAAATTACTAACAGTACAATCTTAGGTTCAAAAATATGTCTCATTGAATGCAGTTGGGATTCCCTGTTGGGATTCCCTGTTAGGATACGGGTATAAGAATGCTGCTTAAGTGTGTGTTTGTGCCTGAACAAAATGAAGGGAAAGTGCTTTTGAAGGTTCTGGACCAGGGGTAGGCAATCCAAAACACTCAAAGAGCCACTTGGACCCGTTTCCCACCAAAACCAAAACACTGGGAGCCGCAAAATCCTTTTGATATCTATCTATCTATCTATCTATCTATCTATCTATCTATCTATCTATCACTCCCTCTCCCTCTCCCCCCCCTCTCTCTCTATCTATCTATAAAATATTTTCGTAGATTTTCACGGGTATACATATGCAGATCTTGGTGTATTCGGGTCATTTCCCGTGTAAGATTGAGAGTATCTTGGTGACGTTTCAACGAGGTCCCACTCGTCATCTTCAGTCTGGGGTCTTCGGCTTCATGCTTGTGTGAGCAAAGTGTGACCAGAGCTGCCGTCTCTCTCTATATATTGGTGGGGGTGTGTGGAGTACTGCCTTAGTTGCTGTAGGTGGATTGGTTGGCTGTGTAGGAGTTATTGTTTGTGGATTGGTTGGCTGTTTCGTAACATCCTGAGTAGTTGAGGTGCTGGCTGTGTGCCCATTAGTCTTTTATGTTGTAATGACCTGGGTAATGGGTTGTGTGATGACATCCTGAGATCTAGTGTAGTGATATCCTGAGTTCTGTGTTGCACCCAGGATATATATAATGTGGAGTAAAATAAGGTGATCACCAGGATAAAATCATAAACACAAATGTTTACTCTACAAAACCAAGCTTTCGTTGGCCACACTACCGACATCGTCAGGGTATAAAATGCTGGGTCCGGGAGTCCGTTTTTATGTGGCTGGCTGCCGCTGTGCTTTCACCCTGGATTGGGTCATAGGTCCTCCCATCAGCATCGGCTGTGTAGTTCTTAAAGGGGCCATTTCTAAAGTTGTCCTTTCCTCTCCAATTGCTGTTGTTTTCTTTGTGCGTGGGTGCACCCGGGCGCAGGGCCAATTAGGAGCCTGCGAGGGGGCAAGTCCGCATGAGAGAGAGAAAAAGAGAGAGGGAGGAAGCACAAGTGCCTCTCTCTCTCTCCTTGTCTCTCTCTGCAAATGGCGGAGGAGGCTCTGGAGCCGCAGGGGATGGCTCAAAGAGCCGCATGCGGCTCCGGAGCCACGGGTTGCTAACCCATGCTCTGCAAATTGAGTTCAGATTCCCCCTGTCTCTTTTTAATAAAATTTAGATACATTGTTCAGAGATTTCATTAATCCTGTTATGGCAGTGATGTAAAAACAAGAAGAGCAATTGCCTGTGTAATATTATATTATATTAAACAAAGGCTGTGCCTAAATATGATTCCAGAATCATAAAATCTTTGACATGCTCTTCCATTTTGCAATAAATGTTTATTAAGTCTAATGTTAGAGTTTATAAATCCTTGTGTGTCTTAAAAATTCATTTATTTTCTTATGTAGCTAGTATGCAGCAATGTCTTCATCATATCCTATCATGTCAGAAGTTAAATCATTCCCAATATTATTAATTATTAATATTAACCTCTAAATTTATTCTATGTTTATACTTTAGCAACTGAATGGCCACCAAATACACTATATTCATGCTTCATTTATAATGTAGTTACAAATTGATGGAATCGTTATAATGTAGTTATAAATGGGATGCTACATCTAAATCAAGCAGTTGATTGTCCCCCACTTCCGGAGAGTCAAAAACAAAACCTGGAAGTGTTGATGAAGATCCTCAGTCATCCAGATAGAGTTGTCTGGAAGTTGAGTCAGGGCAACTGGAATTCTTTTCTTGATTTGAAAATTTTTGTTGCTTATCCAAGTAGCTTCTTGTCTGAACAAGCTAGGCAGGGGGACCTCATATATTTCCTCAGCTCAGTTAATCTAAATAGGCTCATTAGATGAGTAGACAAGAGACTCATTGGGATATAAATGTTCCAATTCCTAAATCCTTTACCCTAGGTGAATTGTTAAGTGTAGCCTCCCTGGTGAACCTGTGTAGTGGTTTTAATCTTCCTGGTGACTGAGGAAACCATAGTTTGAGAAAGGAATGAAAGAATCCATTTATGCCAAAGTGGAAAATCCTTCTCTCAATATATGTGACGGCCTCAGATACAACCTGTCCCCCTGTCAGAATCCAATTATATTTCATCTCCAGTTATCAATTATAAAAACCCCCATTTCTGCCTTCTATGGATTCTGTCATACGAAGGGGGTGAACAAAGGGGCTTTATGGCCCTCACTTCCTTCAGTACACTTCAAAGGAACTGGATGTGTGTATCGCCAAAAGAACTAACCATAACAATGGGGCTATTACCTTTCATGTAGTTTTCTCTGAAGAAAGGAACTGGATGTGTGTATCACCAAAAGGACTAACCATAAGAATGGGGCTATTACCTGTCATGTAGTTTTCTTTGAAGTCTCCATCCAGCCGGCAGTAAGGAAAAGGGGGTGGGAGTGTAATGTCTGAGACTGTCGCTGGAAGAAGGGGGTGATTGGGTGGAGCTACTAGGGAACCCCTAAAAACCTTGAATGGGAGAGCTTGGAGCCCAAGTCCTGTCTAAAATGCCTGCAACCATTTTCTCTTAATAAAGGATGCCTGTTGGAAGAACTATTCCAAGAGTTCTGTCTTCTTAAGATGCAAAGTGGGGTGGGTCCTTACACCCCCATTTTTATTCTGCTCTTTTATAAGTTCTCAGGAAGATTAACACTAATTCACAGGAATTGAAACATTTACATCTCAATGACTCTCTTCCTGCTACCTATTTAGCCTATCCAGATTAGGTGAGAAATGAAATCTCCCTGGAGTACATATATGGGATTCCCTAACCAACTTGGTCAGACTGAAAAAGTGACTTGGATAAGCAACAAAATGCTTCAAACCAACAAGAAAAGAAGTTCAGATGCCATAACTCAACTTCAAGACCAAGCTTGGAAGTATTTTTCAGTGAGGCGGTTGTCCCTCTGCAATGATGTCCTATTGAAAATTCAGCTGCCTCTAACATTGTTCATCTTCCAGAAAAAGTTGAACACAGAGCTTTTCCTGAGGATTTCTGGGACCTGGAGTCATTTTGTTTAGGTTTTATTTGTCTTTTAGTGTATTTTCTTACTTTGTGAGTTGGTCAAACTCTTGTGATTATGGTGAGATGCAAACTTGATTAATTGATAGACTATATATTCTATTTCTAGTGTAGTAAAATATTATAAAAGAATATAAGCAACCCAGTCCTATGAAAACTACCAAAATTATACTGATGTTGTATTTGACTAACCATTCATAAAGCTGTAATATTTTGAAAATGAATCTAGCAAGTTATAACCTTTAGCTTATGAATAAGGCCTAGATTCAAATGGGCTTCCTGTAGCACTCAAAATGGTGGACAGCCAACTGGCAACAAGATCCAACTCAAAAAGTGAAAGGCAGATATACACCAGCAAGGAAACCTCTTTGAAAGCACAGTTGAAAAAATAAAGATTTCTGAACTCATATAAAACTGCAAAGTGAGAATGAGGTCATTTCACTTACAAATGCAGACCAAATTAAATTCACTAGTATCCCAATCTAATCAGCCTAATATACTGCATGTGATGAATTTACAGAACCTATTAGCATTAATGGACAATTTGGGCCTCATGTTGCTATAGTACAGGAAGGTTAATCTATGTCTAACATTGATATGTAAGCCTTTTTCCTTATTACACAAGTTTTGGGACATTCTACCTGTAATAGAATGTGAGAATGACCTTGGAATTTGAAAAGAAGAAATACTCCCTAGGGAATGCTAAATGTCAATGGAGTTTCTCAGTCATCCAGGTCATAGTTGTCCCAAAGATGCTTTTTCACAAGGCAACTGGACTTTCTTGTTTTTCAGTCAGAGCTGAAGAAGCGAAAGGTCTTCAAAGAAAAGCAGGAAAGTCCAGTTGCCTTGTGAAAAATAATCTTTGGGACTCCAAATGGAATGATCAGATAAAGGAGAATAGCACACAACTGAATAAGAAAGGATAAATCCTAATTTATTAGGTGGTACAAAGAAAAGTGGCATCCTTGGGACTCCTTATGTTTGGTTGTTTTCTTGCAGATGTTTCATTACTAAACTAGGTAATACCATCACTGCAGAAAAAAGGGTAAAAAGAGACATTAGGAATTTTGTACTTTTAAATATTCAAGATTCTGTTCCTGTAGTCTTAGAATAAAGTAGTATTAGCTCATCTTGTCATGAACATTGAATTTAGATTTAAAATGCATTTGTTTATTGGTCTCATGTAGTTTTAGGGACAGCTTTCAAAAATTTAATTTTAGCAAGGTGGTTCAAAAAATAAAATACTTGTTTCAGGTTACTGATATACACATGTTATACAGATTTGTGTGACATTACTGTACAGTTTTAGTGCTTTCAACACCTCAGCAGTTTTTTTTTTTACATTTGCAATATATTTGAAGGCTATTGTCTTCCTTTTATCTGTTCACACCAGTATTTAAGGCCTTAGACCAGTGGTGGTGAACCTATGGCACGGGTGCGAGAAGCGGCACTCAGAGCCCTCTCTGTGGGTACGTGCGCCATCGCCCCAGTCCTAGGTCTTCAGCTGGGTTTTATAAAATCTTTTCGCTTTAGGCCTCCGCCGCCGTGTACAAAAAAAAAAAGTTCAATCAGTCAATTTCAACTTCTCATGGGAAAAAAAAAGATCTTGCAAAGTTGGAATTGATTGAACTTTTTAGTGCCACACAGTCTGCTGTTACCACCGCAGCCACGCCCACCCAATGGGTCACACCCACCCGGCACCCGATGATGCATAAGTGGGTTTTGGGTTGCAGTTTGGGCACTTGGTTTCTAAAATGTTCGCCATCACTGCCTTAGACCTATACTGTTAAACATTTTTCTTGGACCAAGTGACTACATTTCTTTGTTTTTCTACATTCTAACTAACTTCTATCAAATGCATTACATTTTCTGTAAAATATATTGTATTCTATCCCCTGATACCCCAAAAAGAAAAAGTAAACAATACTTTCATAAAATTGGAACCCCTATCCAAAGTCACCTTCAATTTGTTTGCACTTTTATTAGACTGTATTAGTAATGCTGGTATATATCATTATTACAATTATTCAATTAATTACCAGTTGTTTTCACATTTATAATTTCTCTCATAGTTTTTAAAACCCTAAAATTTAGATTTGTGTTAAATGACATTTTTTCCCCACAGAGTTTCTTTATTCTTTTCTCTGCACTTCAGTGCCAGACAATCTGTTGTTCTCTACAGTAGCTGTGCTTGATTACCAGTCCCATCTTATGTGATGTAGTTCACTATATTTCAGAGTCATATGCTGGATAAAACTGCTTCAGCAGATCTGATTTCTGAACTTCACTCTGATGTTTAATTGTCTGCATAAGCCTTTTATTGCCTCATATAGTTCATTAGAAACATTCTTTTTTTAATATGAATAATTACTTTCTTTAGGGCTTGGGGAATATTAAATATGAAAACAGAGCCATCGTGCAGCATTAACAACATGGCAACAATTAATTGGAGATCTGTTTAGTTAAAGAGGAAAGTCATAATGTTCACTTTATCATAAGAAGAAAAAGGCTGAAAGTTAGTGCAGGGAGATTCCCATTGCAAACAACAAAGGCACCTAGCCCAGCAACCTTCTTATCTGGTGTGTTATTTGCTCATTTGTACATTGTGTAAATTCAAATGATGCTTCTTATGGACTCATCAAAACTTGCAATTGTGACACAAATGCAAAAGGCTCAGCAAATATTGTATGCAGAGAAAAATCCTATGGAAGATTCAAGAATGGAGAAAAGTGAAGGTGACTACTCCTTTCTCTGAGAATCTGAGCAGATGGAAGAGGAATTCCATGGTTGTAGGGATAGGGGGAGAGAGATTGAATTTGGTTCTGAGCTATTAGCAATGCAAACAGTTGTCAAGGAGGGGAGAATGACAATGAGTAAGGATGAGGCATTTTTGGTGTTATGCAGGTATGCAATCATCGGTTACGCCTTTTAATCAAGCAAAAAAACCTAAAGGTATATTTTCTCTAAAGGTATTACCAGGTGCATCTTTTAGTAATAGTGATTTATTTCTTCCAACAGGTAGTATTTGTGATAAAATCATTTAATGCAATATTGTCAATCTCCAATAATTAACTATGTTGCTAACTTAAAATAAAGTCCTTGTTCCCCTTTAAAGCCCTGTTGCTATACATTACTGTTCCAGAACAGAAAAATGATGAATTAATAAAAACAGAAAATAAACCAAGTGCTTAGTTATTATTAACTACAGCTTATTATATAAGCTAATAATTCCTATGGCAAATAGAAATAACTTTACTAAATACATAGTTACAATCACAGGACATAACCTAGAATTTATATATAAATAAACTGTTAATGAGCAATTTCCAGAGGCAATTAAGAAAGTATTGATTGAAAAGAATATTTCACAACACACTCAACATATAGTTTCAATTGGAAAACTGTGAGCTTCATAGATCAATCCAAACCCAAAAGTGTCAGAGAATTTCTGGAGGCTTGGCATACAGACAATCGGCCATCAAAAGGCACATGGGGATAAACAACATCTACATACTATTCAAAAGAGACAATCAAAAAGCCTCAAAAGAAAGAAAAAGAACAAAACATAAATTTTTCACACATAAAAGTAGCTCATATAGTAGTAGCAAATTTTATGTCAAATCAAAAAGCAAAGGCACAAAAATGCATGCACTGAAAAACATAGGTGCTACTAATTTCTGAGGATGAGAATATTCTTGTTAATCCATTACATTTAATAGCTCAGGTGATTATATATGATGTTCTTTGTGCTCATCTAATTAGTCAATTGAGAGCCAGTTTGATTTAGTGGTTAAGACACCAGGCTTGACACGTCTAGTCCTGTAAAGCCAGCCGGGTGACCTTAGGCTAATCGGTTTCTCTCAGTTCTAGGAAGGAGGCAGTGGCAAACTATTTCTGAAATCTTGCCAAGAAAATTGCAGGGATTAATCCAATCAGTTACCAAGAGTCAATAGTAACTCAAAGGCAGAAGGAAAAAAGGTTATCTGCAAAAGGTTTAATCTTCATGATGGTTCATGTTGTTTTTACATGGCCTCTGCATTTCAAGGATAGAAAAATTAAAGAGTATCTCAAGTTAGATAAAAGAGCAGAAATGGTGGTGTTTCATTGATTTAAAAACAAATAAGCATGTTCATTTCTATTCATTGGTTTCATTTATTTATGCATGTACTTTTTTATTCATTTCTAAAATTAATGTATTTCTATAGAAAATACCATAGATGTAATACATAAGGGTGTCATAATTTAGCCCCAAATTAATAGAAATCCTGTCAGTTATTTTTATTATGGTAATGGTTTTAAAGCTAGTAAGAAAACTAAGCTCATAATGTACTGTTCTGTATTCAGAGGTATTCTTTCACTACAGCACTCTGTATATTTAGCTGTATATTTGAAATGATTTACTGCTTTCATTTTTTACAGAAATAAGTCTCATTCTCTCGCTCTTCCTTCCCTCACTGTTAATACACAGATAATATTGGACACTAAAATATTGGAATGTATATGGAGATAAAGCATTCAAATGGTTAATATTCAAAAAAAGTAAAGCCTGAGAAATTTACAACACAGAGGAGGAAGAAAATCAAATCACATATGCATCATGACATTGTTAGAAGTAAAGTCTTCATCCTGGTTCATCCAAGCCGGGAATAAATAAACAAACATGGTGATTGTTTTGGAAAGGTTACAGTTTATTGCAGAAAGATGGTTCTTCAGGAAAGAACAGAGGAGAGAAGGGCTGAGCACACGGTGTAGTAGGTTTTTATACCCCCTCTAGCCTTTTGTTTGGAACTTTCCTGTTCCTGTGGCCTAAACTTTGAGGCTATTTCCTGTGTCACGTATTCTGACCTGAGTTTAAGTGTGCCTCTATAGTATACTTGATGGTAATGGGTTAGTCCTATTATATCCCAAAAGTCATCTCCTGCTTTCCTGGGACTGGGCTAATGACTCTTAATAGTTTCTTTGTCTTCTTGAGCTTCCTGTCTCCAACCTTCCTAATGGTCTTATATCTGCATTTGTATGAGTCTAGCTCTTGCTTGGGGCAAAGAAATTTGGGGCCAGGTTTGGTTTCTGCTTTTCAAAAAATCCTTTTGAGGAAAAATATATTTTCCTTTTTAATATTTGCTTCTGGGGGGCTAACTTCCCTCAATCCCCGCTTTGTGCCTTAAGTGTGTGAATGACACTCTTAAATGGCACAAGATTAAAACTGATCTGGTCAGGGAAACTTGGTTGGTTAGGGAAACTTGGTAAACAATCTTTTAAACTGTTAAGCCAAAAAATAAGACTCTAATAGAGGCAGCAGAAAAAGATCCCTTTAGTGGCTCCGAAAAGGGGAGCTTGCACCCATAAAGTTCTAAAAGTCAGGGCAAAAATTTTGTTAGGTGGAAAAGAAATTTATAGTGTCCAATATTCTGTGCCAATCATTTTCAAATGTTGGATGTCACCTTTAGCTTCCAGTCAGGTTTGCTTACCTCCCAAAATTCTTCACAGCCATGGTTTTCCTCAGTACATGGCTGCTCGGTTTCAGGGGTTGTTTCCTGCCTTAGCTCTTAGTTCAGTGCATCCAGGTTAGTAATGTCCAATTGAGGTTAGCCAATATGCCAGGCTATTAATTTTTTCTTTAAATTGCACATAATGAGCTCTAGGAATCCCAATCTGAGTCCAACAGTGCAAGATATTCAGGGCTGAGGTTTGGGGATCTTTCCTGTTGCTTCCTTAGTCAGGGCATAAGAATTACAAATCAACTGAGGGGGCCTAGCTCCCTCCCCCTTGGAATTTGTTGGAAGTTGTTCCTACAGAGCTTTGGTGCAATAGAGCAAAAATCAGCCTGGGGAACTTTACTAAAGGTAGGTGGAGGGGATAGACTCAATGTGATTCTGAATGGTGTAAATGGTGTGTGTGCGTGCATGCATGTATGTGCAGCTACTTTTACACAATAGGCAATACAAACATTCTGGATAAATTTTCCCTCCCACCAGATAGAAGTCCAAGGTGATCAGTACTTGTTCTGCCACCTATCCCCAAATGCCATCTCTCCATTAATACATTCAACTGGCTTGTTGCAATACAAATGGGGCAAGAAAGAAAAGTTTACAATGAGTTTCCACTCTACCCCCACAGTCTAATTCTCTCTTCTGAGGCTTCACATGGCATCAGTGGCTCCAGGACTCCTTCCTTCTGCAGCTCTCACAGGCATCTGGGGAATGGTAGGACTTGGGAAGATGTTCCACTTAGATTGCATGGTGGCTTTTTAGTGGATGGCTGGATCCAAAACCCAATTCAAATGGATGGAGGCAGCATCTGGGTCTATGTGTTCTGCTTTCAAAGGCTTGGGAGAGAGTTTCAGGGCTGAACAAGGTCCCCCCCCTTTCTGGGTGGACTCTCCCAGGAGAGGCAGACAAAAGGTATGGAGAACAAAGGGCAGGAAAAAAATTGGAAGGGGGGTAGCTTGCAGGCATTTTGAAAAGGCATTAATATTGCAATTATTAAAGAAACAGATAGACAAATGGGAAAATCATAGATTGAGGACAAGAAAAACCTGAATACTGATAAGAGAACAACAAAATGAAATGTTTCACTTTTGAACTTGAGCATTTGCAGCTGGGCAGCTTGAGAATGCTGAAAGCTCCAAATAATTTTAAAAGCCTAATATTTTAAGGTGTGCAACTTTCCAGAGGTAGGAGAACATTTATTCTAAAATAGACCACATTGTTTTAGAGATTGAAAAATGCTTATGTTTCAGAAAGCTTCATAGTAGTTTCACCAGTAAGTGATAGGATAAGAAAAGTAACTTAAGAAAATTATTTCCCCACACAAGCAGACTTGAATTTCAAAAGGCTCTTGTAGATAGACACACATTTTTCAGGAAAAGGATAGATAGATAAAACCCATTTAGAACACAAACTCATTTACAACATATTGCAGAATGATTTTCCAGAGCTTGGGGCAGGAACCCAGAAGGCAGGACACTCCTCCTCCCCCAAAGAGGAAATATCTTGGCAAATACAAGGAGGACCCAATACAAACTAGTCTGACTCACAAACACTTAACACATACTGGCTATAAGGAAAATATACACTGACTAACAGCAATTAGGATTGACAGGATTAGAATAAAACACCAAAAGGTACACAACAATGAAATAATTTAACACTGGATTCCCCCTGGAACAAAAATTAACACCTTTTAGACCGAATTGAGAAGGAAATTAACCCAACAACAGACACTGACCAAAAAAAAAAAAATCAGAAATGACAATTTTGGAAACCTTGAAATGGTATTCCAATGAAACAATGTACAAAAGAAATGGTTTCTGTCCATCAAAGAAAGGGACTGAGTTACTTGGCAATAAACTCAGATTTTCTGGAGGAATATTTAAACTAAACAATGGACAGTGAGTTAATTGATACTGAACATCCCTGTCCCCAGCAATCAAAAATTACAGGGTTAGCAGTGCAAGTAACATAGATGTGTGTGGACAAGAATATCAACCTTGCTATCAAGCAAAATCAAGCCTTTAATAGCGAGTGTCACACAAAGTGGACTAACACTTAGGTGTCAGTCATAAAGAATGAGGGCAAATATAGTATAGTTGTCATTATAGACACATGGTGGGATAAAACCCACAAATGAAGCACTCAACTAGAGGGATTTCAATTGTTTAAAAGGAACAGACCAAATAAAAGAGGAGGCAGAGTTTCTCTCTCTATAAGAAATAACTACATATCTACAGAAATAAGACACAACAATGATGAAAACTGTCTTGAATGCATTTGGATCAATATAAAAGGAGAAATAGATGAACTTTTTGCTAGTCAGCTAACTAAGGTACATAGGAAACATATGACAATAGAATAGTCAAACTAGAGTCTTGGACTTTAAGAGAGCTAATTTCAATAAACTTAAAAAGTGGAAAGAGGAACACATAACTAAAGCAGAATATTAGCAAACAGTCTGAGCCTGCAAAGATGAGGTGAAGAAAGCTAAGGCTCAAAATGAACTATGGCTTGTGACCACAGTCAAAAATAATAAAAAAGCAAACAGTCCAACTTATCAAAAACAGTACCATAAAAAAATAGATTAGAAGCACAAGTTAAGTTAGGCAAGAAAATGGTAAGTGAGCACTTATCCAGCCTAGAAGAGTTCAAATCACCAAGACCATGGATTACACCCCAAAGTTCTCAAGGAACTGGCAGATGTGATCTCAGAACCATTGAACTATATTTATCAAAGACCCTGGAGCACTAGGGAACTACCAGAGGACTGGAAAAGAGCTGATGTAGTTTCCCTCTTCAAAAAATAAAAATAAAAATAGATCTAGGAAACAACAGACCTATCAGCCTGACCTCAATACCTGGGAAGATCCTGGAAAAGATAATCAGCGAGCATCTAGAGGCAAACAAAGTCATTACTAAAAGTCAAAATGAGTTTGTTAAAAACAGATCATGCTAGACACATCTTACTGCATTCTTTCGCCCAGTTACAAAATTAGTGGACTAGAGGAATGCTGTGGATATAATTTTTTGGGACTTCAATAAGACATTTGATAAAGTTTGTATAGGGTTTCCTGCCTGAGCAGGGTGTTGGACTAGATGACCTCCAAGGTCCCTTCCAACTTTATTATATATTATTAAATGCAAGAGTGAAATCTTTCTAGCAGATGAACTTAAAACATTCCCTCCTGCTAACTTTGGGCTGTTCTTAACAGTACACAGAGAGAAAGAGGAGAACAAACAAACAAACAAACACATTTTTCTTCACTCTGTTTGTTGGCCAGACAAACAGAGTGAGGTATTTCCTTTTTGTGGCTTATTTTAAGCAAATTTTCTAGCAGAATTTTAAAATTCTTTTCTCTTTGGATCTGAAACAGTTAACAGTCACATTTACCTCACATACATTTGACAAACATATACACAAAGACAAGGAAAACAGAGAAAGAAACAGAAGTGTTAGTTTTACACATTCTAGTCATTCCCACCATAAATTTCAGATAGCTCAAATTAGGGAAGGCACACATTTTAAACATACCACGTGGTTGCATAGAGAGAAAGAGAGAGAGAAAGAAAGAGAACCACTATCTTATTTTCCCTTTAAGTACCTTTATTTAGCCAAATTGGTTTCCCAGTTTCATCCTTCAGCAAAGCCCTAAGCAAAGCTCATTCTCAAAAATTTGTCTTGCTCGCTTTTTCTTTTTCTTACCATCCAGGACAGGCATTCAGCCTCTCGTCCCACACCTCGAGCACATCTCCAATAAGTGTCCTAATTCCAACCCTCGAACTGCAGCTACCCATGCTCCCCTTCCGATGTGGGGTTCAAATTGGCTCAGTCAGGTTTTTCTTCTCCTTAGCAGCACTTCCCAGCCACTCTTAGCGACAACAAACCTACTGCCCCGCCTCAGTTTTTGGGCACTAAAAAATTGCCCAGGAAGGACTCCAGTCCCTACACAGAGTGGCCCTTCCAGCTTAGGGACCCCCTTGGTTTTGCAGACCTCAAAAATACGTTGTCCGAGGAAGACCTGCACACAGGTACCCAGCCTCCATTCACACACCGCCTATCAGTTTTACAGACTTAGAAGTCTGTTGAGGACCTATGCTTTGTGCACTTGAGTACAGGCCCCTCATATAGGTGGGCTTTGCCTACAGGGCCTTACCAGCTGGTTGCCCAAATCCAATTCTCTCATTCACTC
This sequence comes from Crotalus tigris, assembly GCF_016545835.1. Taxonomy (NCBI): domain Eukaryota; kingdom Metazoa; phylum Chordata; class Lepidosauria; order Squamata; family Viperidae; genus Crotalus; species Crotalus tigris. The sequence goes on along the minus strand of NW_024098032.1, from coordinate 170,125 downwards.
ATTCCATTCCATTTTCACACAGCCTCTCCCTTTTCCTTAACAAAAGGTCCTACACTCTGACCTAACCCCCATACTTTCCAGGTTCTGCCAATTAAACAGATCCTTTCTGCGGCTAGGAAAGACCAGAAGGAGCAAATCCAACTTGATTGGGGAAAAGGGTGTTCTCACTCACACACAGAGACATACACACATTTTCTTTGTTCCCCTGGGCTTTAAACTTAAAATTTAGAGGTACTCACCTTCACCTTCTTTCCAAAGTAGCCCTTGAGCTCAAACCCAAAACTCCCTTTACTACCCTGACTCCACATGGGCAAAGCCTGGGAAACCCATCCACAGACACAAGGGGGTCTGCTGCCGGCAAGATGGGGCTTACCAGTCTCAGTCCATTGGAGAGGTTAGCTTGGAGTCCCATCTCGGGGTGCCAAATTGTTAGAAGTAAAGTCTTCATCCTGGTTCATCCAAGCTGGGAATAAATAAGCAAACATGGCGACTGTTTTGGGAAGGTTACAGTTTATTGCAGAAAGATGGTTCTTCAGGAAAGAGCAGAGGAGAGAAGGGCTGAGCACATGGTGTAGTAGGTTTTTATACCCCCTCTAGCCTTTTGTTTGGAACTTTCCTGTTCCTGTGGCATGAACTTTGAAGCTATTTCCTGTGTCACGTATTCTGACCTGACTTTAGGTGTGCCTCTATGGCAGTGGTTCTCAACCTTTTTAATGCTGCGACCCCCAACTGGTCGTAAGTCGAGGACTACTCAACCGGTCCTAAGTCGAGGACTACTCAACTGGTGCAGCACCGTTTGCAGAATGGGACATTTGGTGGGCTCATCAGGGCAGAGACAGCCTGGACAATTCCTATTGGCTTTTGAAAGCCAATAGAATTAGACTCTATTCAAGAGAGTCTATTCTATTGGCTTTCAAAAGCCAATAGAATAAAAGGGAGTAGCAAAGCTAAGGAAAAGGGGAAAAAAATGACGGACTGTGTTGTTTGGCGATCCCCGTGAAATGGTCGTTCGACCCCAAATGGGGTCCCGACCCACAGGTTGAGAACCACTGCTCTATGGTATACTTGATGGTAATGGGTTAGTCCTATTATATCCCAAAAGTCATCTCCTGCTTTCCTGGGCTGGGCTAATGACTCTTAATAGTTTCTTTGTCTTTGTTGAGTCCTCGGGTCAACGGCGAATGAACACAGCACATTCTGTAATTCCAACAGCCCTTTATTTGAAGTAGTTCTCTCTCTGTCACAGCTCTGAGGCTCGCAGGCCTCTCTGACTCCTTTAATAGCATCTCCGGGCAAAAAGGTAACATTTAGGTGGGCTTCCGCGCCTCATGCATGTGCGTGAAGGCGGCGCCAGCCAGTCTGGTCCCGGGCAGCTTGCAACTGCCCGGGACCATTGCAACGTCCCGAGCCTGCCTTTGCAGGCTCAGGACACAACACCCCTTCCCCCCGGATGAGATTTATTAACTATATAGGTAGTTATACGCGACCTCAACACGAGCGTGGTGTGCCAACCCCAAACCTGCACAACTATTGCAGCTGTGCAATAGCCACACCACAAATGGTACTGATCTATTGTTTTGGAATTAATTACCCAACGCTCACACTCCCATTTTCCACAACAGCAGGCACCCTCTCACTTTCCCTGCTTTGACAGCAGGGTTACAAAGTCCTCAAGATACTTGGGAGATCTTTTTACTCTCTGTGACCTCCTTAGATTCTGAGAAACCCCTACTTCCTCTTGTGCAGAGGATGAAGTGGAGTTGCCCCCACTTTCAAACCCTGGTGGTCCCCGTGAACTGTGCCCCATTGCCTGCTTGGTTGCCCACTGGGCTTGTCAGACCATGACTTTGCTCCCCCATGAACCTGGTTGACCTGCCTAACTGTAGGCTTTCGGGCCCCTCTGTATGCCTGCCACTGTTTGGCATTTCTGTAGAGCCCTCCAAGTCCACAATGGACCTATCCCAAGCCCCGTAATGGGATTGTCTGGGGTTTCTGCAGTGCCCCAATATTCAGTTGCCCCCCAATCTATGCCGGAGGTGCCAGAATTGGGATTTGCCTCTCTGACCACCTCCCTGTGTGAAGACTTCCTTTTGGAAGCAGTAGCAGTACTGGGCCAACTTGACTGTTTGTGTGCCAGTTCTCTTGCAATGTTTGGGTTATTGGGATGCTCCCCGTGATTCTCCCTGACTGGAGTACTGAATGGTGGTTGTGAATGATGAGTATGCCCCCTGGGTGACTCCCTGGCTGGAGTAGGCATTGGTGCCTGTATGATTTCTTGTTCCCTTGAATTCCTGTTTGGAACACTTGCGGAACCTTGGAACAGGCCATCTTCGGCCTCTCCGTTTGGCCCCGGCTGCTGCCAACACCCTTCCCTTTGCCCATAGTGGTCCCTCTCCCCCCTGGAGAAAGCCCAGGAGTTGCAGAGGGTAAGTCTAGTCTCGTACGCAGCTGGTCGATATGCCGCTGAAGGACACGACCATTGTCCAAGGAGACCTCGTATGACAATGGACCAGTAACCTTGCATACTACGTCAGGACCCCACAAGTGACCGGGCCCGTAGTTCCGGGTCCATACTGGGGCACCCACTTGCAGACACCGTGGTGCCCTGGGTTGGGTGACCTTAGAAGGCAGTCTGTCTGGGTGCAACCTGTCAAGTTTGGTGATCAGTTTGCGCCCCCAACAGAGTTCAGCTGGGCTCTTCCCAGTGGAAGTTGAAGGTGTGATGTGGTAAGCAAGAAGAAAGTCTGCCAACCTGTGGTGCTAGTCCCCGTAGGTCAGTTTCTTTAAAGCATCCTTGGTGATGCGGACCATCCATTCAGCCATACCATTGGTGGAAGGGTGGAATGGTGCAGAGGTGGCATGACGAATCATGTTGGCCTGCAAGAAAGCCTGAAACTCGAAAGAAGTGAATTGAGGACCACTGTCAGACACCAGGACATCTGGGAGCCCATGTGCAGCAAAAATCCCTCTCAGTACTTGAATGGTCTTGGCAGCAGTGGTGGAAGAGACAGGTACAACCTCAAGCCATTTTGAATAGCTGTCAACAAGGACCAAGAAGAATTGACCATGAAAGGGCCCAGTGTAATCTACATGCACCCTAGACCAAGGTGACTGTGTTTCCTCCCATTTATGTACAGGAGCCTGAGGCATTTCCGGGCGTGAGCGCTGACACAAGTGGCATCCGTGCATTTGAGCCTCTATTTCCCTGTCTAACCCTGGCCACCATAAATGGCTGCGAGCAAGCGCCTTCATCCTGACAATGCCAGGATGGCCCTCATGAAGGGAAGCCAAGACCCTAGGCCTCATTGAGGTAGGAATAACAACTCTGCTGCCCCACAACAGACAACCCTGAAAAGTGGATAACTCATGCTTCTTAAGCCAGAAACTCTGAAACTCAGTACCTGGACAGCTCTCTGGCTATCCAGACAAAACCCAGGACAATACACGAGTGAGTGTGAGGTCCGTGGCTGATTCAGCAGCCACATCCCTGGCATTTAAGGGTGAGTCAGGCAACGCCTGAATGGAAAGAATGTTGATGGCAGGGGCAGGGTCAGCCTCTAGCATTTGTAAAGGCAATCTACTAAGACCATCAGCGTGGCCCATTTCCTTGCCAGGTTTGTGAACCAAAGAAAAGTCATAGGCTGACAGAAAGACAGACCATTTCAGCATTCTGGGGGAGATGATATGGGGAGTTTGTTTGTTCGTGGTAAACAACCCCAACAGAAGCTTATGGTCAGTGTAGACCGTGAAGTGTCTGCCATATAGAAAATCATGGAATTTTTTAATTCCAGCAACAATGGCCAAGGCTTCTCTATCTATCTGAGCGTAGTTTCGCTCAGCAGAAGACAAGGTTCTGGAGTAATATGCAACAGGAACCTGAGTTCCATCAGGTCTTAAATGGCTAAGTACAGCTCCCACCCCATAAGGGGAAGCATCACAAGCGATGCACACAGGAAGAGTTTCATTAAAATGTGCAAGCACATCATTTGAGGTAAGTAAGGTCTTGACCTCATTGAAGCTTTCTTCATGTGCTTGTGACCACTGCCACACTGCCTGTTTGTCTAAGAGACGATGAAGTGGCTCAGCTACATTAGCTTTGTTAGGTATGAATGCATTGTAAAAGTTCAAGAGGCCCAGAAAAGCTTGTAATTCAGCTTTAGATTTAGGCCTAGGAGCCTGCAGGATAGCCTTTAATTTAGACTCAGCAGGGTGAATGCCCTTGGCATCTATTCTGAATCCCAGGAAGTCTGTAGAAGACACTCCAATTTTGCATTTGTCTTTTTTAAGCTTGAGGCCTGTTTTCCTAAGCACAGCAGAACAGCCCTCAATCTCTCAGCTAAATTTTGAGTGGATTTTCCTGCTATTAGGACATCATCAAAATAGAGGCAAACCCCTGGTATACCCCTCAGGGTGTTTTCCATTACACTTTGGAAAATTCCAGGAGCTACATTTACTCCAAATTGTAGTCTTTTGACTTTGAATGCCCCTCTATGAGTTACAATAGTCTGTGCTTCAGCAGCAGCTTCATCAACAGGTAACTGTTGATAAGCCTGTGCTAAATCCAGCTTTGCAAAAACTCGCCCTACCTGTAGTCGCCAAAATGTGGCTGACTACAGGTACAGGATATGCATGCTGTTGCAATGCCTTGTTTAGAGGGCATTTGTAATATGCACAGATGCGAATGTCCCCATTAGCCTTGAGAGGCGTGAGTACGGGAGTTTCCCAAGGACTTGAGTCAACAGGTTCTAAGACACCTTGCTGAATCAATTTGTCCAATTCAGCATCAATTTTCCCTTTCAAGGCAAAGGGTACTCTCCTTGTTTTTACTCTGATAGGAGTGACAGTGGGTCCAGTTTCAAGGAAACTGGGGGGCCTTTGTATGCTCACAGCTGAGAGCTGAAGACATCTGCAAATTCTTTGCAGACTTCCTGTAGACCTAATGTATGCAAATTGTGAAGCCCCCAACTACCAATACATCTAATGGACCTTCAAAATCCTTGTATTGTACATTAAGGGTGGCCTCCCCCTTAACACACACTTTGGAATTTTGGAAGTCCGTTAAGACTATATTGGATGGCCTAAGCTTGGCCTGGAACCCACTGCTAGAGCAAATCTTTCTGAAAGTGTGAATGGAAATAATTGAAAGTGCAGACCCAGTGTCCAGTTCCATAACCAATGGAACTCCTTGCAACTTCACCTTAAGTGACAGTTTCTTTTTAAGTGGCTTGTGTGTGTCCTATAAATGCTTCTACGTGATGCACAGAAACCCACCCTATTTTGGCTGGGGACCCTGGTACCTTTCAGGTGCAATTCTTCTTGGGGTTGTACCTTCTGATGGCCCAGACACACAGCTGCTATGTGGCCTTGCTTTTCACATGTCTACAGATTGCAGAATTGAACCTGCAGTCGGTCCTCTTGTGGCAACCTCCACACCCGAAGCACAGCTGAAGACTTTTCTTTGCCTTCCTTCTGTTTTCTTTCTTTGGCTGGGTAAAGATGATCCACCTCATCTTCAGGATCTTCTTCCGAGCTCTCCTGGACTCCCTCATGGTGCACGGAGACGGCTTCTGGGTTGTTCCTGATAGGCCTCATGTTCTTGACTGTCCCACCTGCTACCTCTTCTGCAGTGACCTCTCTCAAGGCATCTTGGAATGAAATGTCCTTCTTTGCAAAGAGTCTCTGTTGCAAGTCTCTGTTCCTAAGCCCACATACACATCGGTCTCTCAACCTTTCTTCTAAGTCTTTAAAATCACAAGGCTTAGCTGCTCTTCTTAAGGCTGCAATGTATTTTTTAGCTGATTCACCAGCTCTTTGATCCCTCTGTTCAAAAGTATGTCTCCATGCAATAACAGACAACTTGGGCTGAAAATGTTCCTTCAATATTTTTTTTTAATCTGTATAAGTGACAGATTCAAGAGGAGCAGGGGCTGCCAAATTTTCAGCAATTTCAAATGCATCTTGACCACAGACACACAGCAAAGTAGCGGCCGTCAAGCCATCTTCTCTTACTTGATTTACTCTAAAGTAATTTTCTACCCTGGCAACATAAGACTCTCATCTTTCTGGGTGCATGACATCGAATTCAGACAGTCTCCCTATCTTTGCTATTCTTGCTTCTCTGTTAGGAAGGAGTCTATCAGGCAGCTTACCTCCAGCGACGCTGTACTGGTAGGCCAGGTGCTGAGTTTAACGCCGTCTTCCTCTCTCCAGGACTCTTGGGGTAAGCTTACAATTCTTCTTTTTTGTTTTTGTAAGCCATCCCATCCTCATCGCCAGTGTTAAGTCCTCGAGTCAACGGCGAATGAACACAGCACCTTCTGTAATTCCAACAGCCCTTTATTTGAAGTAGTTCTCTCTCCGTCACAGCTCTGAGGCTTGCAGGCCTCTCTGACTCCTTTAATAGCATCCCCGGGCAAAAAGATAACATTTAGGCGCGCTTCTGTGCCTCACGCATGCATGCGAAGCCAGTGCCAGCCAGTCTGGTCCCGGGCAGCTTGCAACTGCCTGGGACCATTGCAACATCCCGAGCCTGCCTTTGCAGGCTCCGGACACAACAGTCTTCTTGAGCTTCCTGGCTCCAACCTTCCTAATGGTCTTATATCTGCATTTGTATGAGTCTAGCTCTTGCTTGGGGCAAAGAAATTTGGGGCCAGGTTTGGTTTCTGCTTTTCAAAAAATCCTTTTGAGGAAAAATATATTTCCCTTTTTAATATTTCCTTCTGGGAAGCTAACTTCCCTCAACATCACAATACAATGATAAGACATTTGTGTCATACTTTATGCCAGAAATACATAATTGTATACTTTTCACTATGACATCATGATGCTAGTGTCAACTTGACATATTATGGAAGCTACCAGGAGAATGTTAAAATGAATCCGAACCTTTTATAAATTTTAGTATTGTCAGATATAATTTCCTGTTAATTCTGGAGTGCATATAATGAGGTCCATATTACTATAATTCTGTTTCTGCTTGACAAGTAGATCATGGAATAGGTTGCTTGATGGCTACCACTGGTGTACTCAGTGGAAACGGTCCTAAGGAGGGCTACTATATTGTTCATGACATAGCAGAACTTAATGATATATTGTAACTTCAAATCTCAGTACCAATTATTCCAACCAAAACTGTAGATTTTTTAAAAGATATGACATTGAACTATCATTTCATCTTGGCTATACTATAATTACACATATAAAGAAAATAATGCAAATGGGAATTAAGCTGAAAACAAGTTGTCATTTGTAACATTGACAATATATACAGCTCTACAGATAGCATTTTATATAAAAGCTAAGTAGTACATCAAAAAAACCAAAATATTTGAATCAGTTATTATTTATGTTTTTAGCATTTGTTTGGTGAAATGAATGAGTTTAGTCGATTCTTCATAGGTGTAGAGCATATTTGTCATCATTGGTTGAGATTCCCAAATTAATTGACTGTACTTGTCCAGCATTTCTACTGTGACAGTTAGTTTGTAGATATAAAGCATTCTTTTCCATGCCTTTATCGATGATGAGTAATTTTTCTTGAACATGTAAAATTGAATTACTAACTGCATGAAGAATTTTAGAGTTTAATTTTGTATAATGAATTTATTTCCTATAAATAATCTGTACTAATAATTCCCTCTGTGGGGGTTTTGGGGGGAGATGGAGCAAGGTAATAGTTCTTCCTTTCTATCTTCCTTTCTTTGAAATTACAAGCTGTAATTCTAAAAGCCATAATTTTATCTAATTTTGATAAGCACTGTCTTTTCCAAATTACATCAGATTCAGTATTTCCAGCCTCTATGTGGGATTTTTCAAAGGTCATTTAACTATTTTTTTTTTAGAAATGTTAGGTGAAAAGAAATTAAGTACAAAGTTTTATCTCACTAAAAGTATGGGTTGTGTGTAAATGTGTCTATTTAAGAGAAGTGTGTGTAAATGTTCTCTTTTCCTGCCTCTTCAGTGACTTAATTTTCTAGAGCTGGGCTGTTTTTCTAAATACATCATAGCAGAATTAATCCATGTAATATCTAAAACTAAAGAAAAAGATAATCTATGGCAACAAGCACAAGGGTCACAAGTAACCTTCAAACTAATTTCATGTGGATTTTTGTTTAATTTTAAAGCCTGAAGTAAGAATTCAGTTTAAAGCCTTATATAAGAGTTCAGTTTATACCTCTGATAAAAATTAATTATTTCTAACTTTCTAATGTCTAACCTAATATCTAGGAGATGTAAATAATTCCATCGAACTCAAGACAAGTTTTCCCAGATGATCTCAAGGGTGTTAAGCCCATAATCAGCAGGGACTCTGCATAATTAGCATCTTTATTGCTTTAAAAGAATGTTCATGCTGCCCCACTCATAATTCAAACTCATTTGTTGAGATGGGAAGCTTTACAAATAGATTAAAGAAGAAAATATATTTTTACTAGCCAGAGAAACTTGTGGTAGATTAGAAATCATAATAAACAAGGTTAGCCAGTAAGGCCATGTAAAATAAATAGTAATTTGAATAAAAATGCATTAATAATGAGGGATATAAAGGACATAGTAGGGTATGATTATTCTACAAATACCAAGATCTGAAGGTAAGAGTAAAAAGCCAGACATTGATCTGCTGCCAAAAGGAGAAGTTTATTCCAAAGCTGACTTTTTTCCACTTTCCCTGTAGCCTATATAACATATGGAGAATGACTACCAGTTAAAAAGATCCATGGGTTCTGCTCACTGAAGACTCTAGACCAGTGATGGTGAACCTTTTAGAGTCCGAGTGCCCAAACCACAACCCAAAACCCACTTATTTATCGCCGGATGCCAGGTGGGCGTGGCGCACTGGATGGGCATGGCTGTGGTGGTCATGGCAGATTGGGTGGGTGTGGCCAAGGTGGGCGTGATCACTTCGATGTTGCTTGTGGGGAAGGATGCCTGTGGGGGCCAGGCAGGGTTGGGGGTGATCCAGGAGGTCTCTGGCAGGTGGGGTGGTGGGCAGGAGGCTCGTCCTGCAGAGTGAGGCGAGGCAAGGCAAGGCAGGGCGGGGGTGCCACTGTCACAGAGAAAGGTGAGGCAGGAGCCGGGGCGGCTGCTGCCTGATACCATCGGCCCCTGCACACAAAGGTCAGTGAGCGCATTGGTGCTGGGATGCATCCAGCCATGTGGGACCTCGGTGAGTTAGCGGGCGGCTGGTTGAAGAGGGACGGTTGCCATCTCCGGGGCATGGCGTGCGTGCCCACAGAGAGGGCTCTGAGTGCCGCCTCTGGCACGCGTGCCATAGGTTCACCACCACTGCTATAGACACTTTGCTATCAAATTTAAAGGTACAATGTCAACCTGAAATCATCTTTAGTTGTTCTGTTTTAAAAGAAATATGCTTTCTTCTCCTGGAACAGAAAAAAATCCTACCAAAAATCTACACTGTTCCAGTGAAAAGGCTGACCATGTTCTGCCATGGTCATTCTCCTCCTGTCCAGTCATCAGGCAGCATTGTCTATGGCTTGTCCATCTAGATTTGAATAGCTCCTCCTCCTATTTACAGAATAACAAAGTTGGAAGGGACCAATCCCCTGGTCAGGCAGGAAACCCTGTACCATTTCAGGCAAATGGTTGTCCAACCTCTTCTTAAAAACCTCCAGTGTTGCAGAACCCACATCTTCTGGAGGCAAGTTGTTGTTCCACTGATTAATTGTTCTAACTGTCAGGAAATTAACTTCATAAAATTTTAAACTTTGAAATGAATTTTCAGATAAGCAAGGAAGATTGCTAAGAGATTGTTGCTTGATAAACCAGGTTAACCTTTTAATTTGTTCTGATTTCTGAATTGTTTCCTAGCCCAGCTTTCTAATTTATCCTTTGATATGACTTGTTACTCAATCTTAGCAACTGATTGCAGAACTCTGTTTGGGCTGTCGGTTGTGGAATTCTGGGAGTTGAAGTCCACAAGTCATAAAAGAGAAAAAAAAAGGCTGTAAAGATTTGGGGGGGGGGGACTTAAGAAGTTTCTAAAAATGCTTTTGGGTACACAATTTCTTCCACCAAGGGAATTATACACAGTATAATGGATCTTTTGCACTCTGGGAACGCTTTAATTTATGCTTTGCTTGTATGTTTTTAAACAAAGCAAGTCTTATAAAAGCATTTTAAATCTCCAACCTTGTCTTATGCAAATCTCCAGTACTGTTGTACCTGCAACTTTCTACCACTCAGCACATGGAGAATGTGCTATAATCTATTACTGTCAAGTTTTACAAAAATGCTGATAAAAGGCAGTAGGCTAATGCTAATACATTGCATATAGCTAATTAAAAAAAGGATGGGAAAGAAAACTATTCTTCCATCCCACAGTCTTCTAAAATTTAATATTCTGAAAACCCCATAAACCAAATCATTTGTATTCATGTGACCAACCTTGGAATTAATTCAGGCATATTTTTTCCAAAAAGTCTTTGTTTGAAGATTATGACTAAAAAAATGAAGGAAGGCAACTCCCTCACTTATTTCAACAATTCCAAACTTAAGTAACTCAATTACCAATTCACATTTAATATATTAATCCTCAAACTAAGCAGTTTTCTGAACTCTCACAACACGCTAAGCTGCAAAAACCAAGATGTGATTTGGTGGTTTCTCCCAATTTATTTAATTAAAACATGGCAAAGAAAAGTAAAATAGAAGGGGTGGAAAGGCAATAAAGCAGCAATAAAATGTGTATAAAGGTTTCTCATAATATATATCTTCGTATCATTTTAAACTTTCAGTAAACAAGCATGTTTCATATTACTCATGTATACATAATTGACCTCTGTAAGAAATTCCTTTTAAATCACAAGTAACATCAGGTCTTTAAACTCCTAACAGGGACCATACATTTACTTTCTAAAGAAAACAATACAAGATTAACACAAAAAAAACTTATTGTATTGTGTGGAATGTAACTGTTGGGTCTTTAACTGACCTACTATCAATACAAAGCTCGTGGTGTGAAAAATATCCCAGGAGACACTGAAAGACTATTGTTCATACCAAACTCCAAGCCAGTAGGATTTATTTTCAAGTTGGGTTCTTTAGCATTCCAGACTAAATATGTTTTCAATCTAATCTGCAGGAAAATATGTGTTGCATTTAGTTGCTATTTCAAACACTTCAGAATGGATGAGAAAAGTTAGCAATTTTATGTTGCTAACTTTACAACTTGCTCCTATGCCAGATTTTTGAATTAAGATTTGTCTCAGCTCCGAAATGTGCCTTCAGTACAATATTACTCATCTTTTAGGCTTTCTAAATGACTTTATATCATTGATATTGATTTGTTTACTATGAAAAAGTAAGCACAACCATTCTTGGTCATTTCATATAGATAAGGCTATTCTGTAATCATCCTTATCAGAGAATGTTCTTTATCATTGCTCTTTGTGGTATTTTAGTTTAAAACTCCTTTTCAGTACACAAAGGACTTGCAGAACATCACACAAATGTTTAGGTGTTTTGGATTTGTCATCTTTTCATTGCAAACAATCAAGACAAAAGAAAGGAACATAGCAATATTTCACAGACCTAAGTATTTTTCCTTCCAAAATATTTTCTCATATGTATTGAATATATACTTATTCAAAATAAAATTTTGAGCCTATTAGTGTCTCTAAAAATGGGCTCAAAAAGTAGAATAAGCACTTTTGTTTTATTCTTCAGATACTTCCTCTTAGAATAAGGTACTCATTGCGCATCTTTGCATTATTTTTTTTAATTTCTAGATTCTGTGTAGGAATATAATTTTGTTTTATCTTACCCCTGCTGTATCCTATTTTATTATTTTTATTTACTAGAATTATTTGTTGCCCATCTCTTGGACCCCACTAGTGACTGACTGACTTTCCCAGCCAAACTGTGTTTAAATTTTGTGTGCAGACAGTGGAAATCTGAGGTTTGGATTGGACAAGTGGCTGCTGGGGAGTCTAACAGATCTTTTTCCTGTTGCCACTGTCCTCTTGGTGATCTATCTGCACTTCTTAAGCAGCCTTCATCTTGGGCCATTAAAGTGGCTGAACAGCTACCATTCCATACTTCTCATGAGCATCGTCTGGAGAGAGTAGCAGTGCTCTGGCTCTCAATTGAAAACCGATAACATTGCTAGCCTGGCTGAGGAATTCTGGGAGTTGAAGTCCACAAGTCATAAAAGGGCCAAGTTTGAAGACTCCTGCCTTAAAGGAAAGCAGGAGGGCTAATGAAAAAATGACATTAAAGTGGCAACAATGGCTAGCAATGTTATTGGTTTTCAATCGAGATCCAGAGCACTGGAGGACAAACAATGCTGCCATCTTCTCCACTCAGGGAGACACACTAGTCACCCTTTGTAGTTACTGACATGTCATTGTCATCAGCCATTCACTTGTGTCTGACTCTAAGCCACTCTATGGATCAGGTTGTCCATGCCCCTTTGTCTCACACGTGTGTGTGTGTGTGTGTGTGTGTGTGTGTATGTATGTATATAGCATATGTATGTGTGTGTTATACGTGTATGTGTAGATATATACTTTCTTTTGAAAGCAGGCAACAGAATTTTATTTTTAATGTGTGCCAGTATGCTCACAGAAAAAAAAAATGACAATAAAAGTTGTCTTGTCTTGTCCTTTTCCTGCTGATTACTCCCAGCATAACTGACTTTTCCAGTGAGTCAGTTCTCATGACATGATCAAAGTCAGGGCTTTTTTTGTCATAGAATGCCCAGAACAGAGTTCCAGCACCTTTTTTGGATGGAACCTTGTAGGATAGGCAAGGCGGGTTGTATGACATGTGTGAGTTCCAGCACCTTTTTTTTTTTTTAGAAAAAAAAAAAAAAACACTGATCAAAGTATTGCAGCCTCTGTTTGGTGATTTTGGCTTCAAGTGATATTTTTGGTTTGAAAGTTCGGTGTATGACTTTATTTTTGCAGTCCAAGGGATGCTTAATAGTCACCTCTAGAATCACAGTTCAAAGATCTGATCTTGGGTGAAATGCTATGCTAGAATCTGCCCCCTCATTAGCTGAATTGGATAACACTTGCTGCAGGGTAAAAGTCTCCTGAAATGTATAGATGTTGATTTCTTTAGTTTCTGACTCAGAAGCTTCAGACGAAACTGAAATCAACTGCAGTTTTCTAAAGCTTTTACTTCTAAAGCAAAATTAAATAACTCAGTAGCACTTATACTCATAATTTGTAATAGTTTATGAAAAAGATTTTTTTTAAAAAAAAAATCCTTTCCTTGGTTTCCTCAACTTCTGACTTTTAGTTTATAATGTATAAACAAAACATCAAGCGGAAAAACAAATTTGTAATTAAACTTATTATATCTTGCTGAGTTTTATCAAAGATAGTTAAATGTATTCACAAATCTCTTTACTTTGTCTCCACTCATTGCTCAAGTGAACAAATTCATGAAATCTTGGATGCAATGGCTAATCTTATACTACAGATGGAAGACAGTTAGCTAAAGTTGTTAATTTACCATTAAGAGCTTCTGCTCTTAATTAGCTGTAAAAAGATTGATAAAGTGGGCACTGTATGTCTACACCCAAAGCAATCCCATTAGAGAACAAGGAACAAAAAGACAAAAAACAAAAACAAATAGAGCCAGATGGGAAGCACAGAAAAGAACTTTTTTTAAAGCATACTGATTTGGGCTATTTTGAGCCTAACATTTTTCCTAGGTGAGGTTTTTCTGTAGAGCAGTGGTTCTCAATCTTCCTAATGCCGCGACCCTTTAATACAGTTCCTCATGTTGTGGTGATCCCCAACCATAAAATTATTTTTGTTGCTACTTCATAACTGTAATTTTGCTACTGTTATGAATCGTAATGTAAATATCTGATATGCAGGATCAGACTCTAGAGTAGACTCTAGAAGATAGAACCATCAACAAAAGAAATTCCACAACTACAGGTAGTCCTCAACTTACGACCATGACTGAGCCCAACATTTCTGTTGCTAAGCAAGGCAGTTGTTAAGTGAGTTGCACCCATTTTACGACCTTTCTTGCTGCAGTTGTTAAGTGAATCACTGCAGTTATTAAGTTAGGAACACAGTTGTTAAATTAATCTGGCTTCCCCATTGACTTTGCTTGTCAAAAGATTGCTAAAAATAATCACATGACCCTGGGACACTGCAACCGTCATAAATACAGGCCAGTTGCCAAGTATCCACATTTTGATCACATGACCAATTGAAGGAAAAGCAGCAAGAGAATGGAAGAAAGGAAAAGGGTTATAAATAAAAAATCAGAACCCCTGTAACATTTTGTGGATGAAGCGAGGGGTTACGTGACTACTTTTTCATGGAAGTTTTCCAAAACAGAAGGATACAACATTACAGCTGTCCCAGATTCCAGCTATTTCATTTCATCCTTCCAACATTTTCACCTTCCACTGAGTGTACTTGATTCTCATCTAAATGTTTTCTGACAAGTCCCTCTCTCAATGCATTTCCTTTTTCCTAACAATTTCTGGCAGTGGAGTATACACTTCCCCAATCGGAGCCTCGCCTTTGGATCCCGACCAGGCGGGAGGCAGAATAAAAGGAAGCTGTTTAAAGGTAGGAGGAGGGAAAATCCTAAGATTGGCTTGCTCCTGATTTACGCCGAAAAAGGCAAAGGGAAGCTCGCAATTCGGGCTGGCAGGCTGGCTTGCTGGCTTTCTCGCCCGCGCCAACTCCATTCTCTTTGCTTGCAGCCAGGTGATTCCAAGTTTAAGTGCAGCTCCTAGCAACCCCGAGGAAAATCCAATGGATGGGTGTGGGGAGACCCAATTAAGATGCTTGCAACCTCCCCCCCCCATGCAAGGGCAGAGACCAATCCCATGAATGGCCATCCTGGCTCATGCCCCCGCAAAGCAGCAACTCCGATCTAGACTGGGGGGGTTCAACAGAAAGGAGCCGAGTGAGTGAACAACACCTCGGATGCATCAGCCTGTCTTCTGCTGCCCACAGCAGTCCCCCCTCCCTCGCAAGCCAGTATTCATTTAGCAGCTGCAGATCTGATTTTGCCAACCCCCAAAAAATAAATAAAAATACCCGGGGATTGGGGGGGCACAGGGGAGAGAGAGAGAGAGAGAGAGGTACCAAGTCTGCGCCTTGCTCTAAGAATGCGCTTTCCAGTTTTTTTTAAAAAAAGCTAAGATTTAAAAAAATACAATCCAAAAGTGCTATTTAAAAAAGCAATTGCACTGAATGCATCAAGGCGAGCTGGCGGAAAGAAAAGATGATCGCCGGTGCTTTTATTCACAGACACCAGATTTTTTTTTCCCCAGATCATAAATTGTCCATTCCTCCCTCGAAAAGGGAGGGAATCAAAATAAAAAGGAATCCACCCCCACGGCAAAGCCCTCCGGCATGCTGATTCCACAGCTAACAACCCTTCCTTCCTTCCCTCCCTCCCTCCCTCCTTCCTCCTCCTCCTCCTCCTTCCTCACCCCCCTCAACTCCCTGCCAGCCCATCTCCTCTCTTCAATCGAGGCGCGTGATCTGGAGCAGCTCGGCTGGCTTCACAGATTCCCCGGGAAGATACATCATGGATGCCAATGTCTGGGCCGCGGCTTCTGATTGGTGAAAAGGCTGGGAGAAGGAAGGCTGAGTCATTGGCTCTTGCTAGCTCTACCTGAGAGGCAGAGAGTTGGTCCTTTGATGCTTTAAGTCTTACCATTCTCTGTGTTGTTTTTATCCGCCTGGAGACGGATAGAGTGGTGTCTCGGTTCCTAAGACCATCGGAAATATATGTTTTCCGATGGTCTTAGGTGACCCCCGTGAAAGGATCATTTGATCCCCAAAGGGGTTGCAACCCACAGGTTGAGAACCGCTGCTGTAGAGTTTAGGAAATGTGCAGTAACTGTTGGTAATAAATATGCCAGACAATACTTATTACAGCTGTATGCCCATTTCTTTAATCCCTTGCTCATCAAGGCACTGCATGTGTGTTTGTGTATTTATTCCTTTCTTTCTACAGCAGATCTCCCAAATAACAAACCAGAAGTAGAATTTCATGTCTTGGCCTGACAAAAAATTGAACATACGTATTTTACCTTGCTGTAGCTGAATCTTTTCCACTTGACATAGAACCAAAGTTCATAGAATTGGAAGATACTTATTTGCAGGATTGCTTGCTTCTGGTTATTTTTATTCATGCCACCATATCCGGCAGAATGGACATGCTCTAGGTCCCATCTATTAAACAATGGCATCTGGTGGGACCCAGCAAATATGCCTCCTCTATTGCCGTACCTCCCCTTTGGAATACCATATCCTCTAAGATTTGTAGAGTCCTTACGTTGCTATTCTTTGAGGAAGATTCGGATGTTCTCTTGATCAGGTTTAGTTAGGGGACCCTGTTACTGCTTCTCTTTTTTATTATTAGAGTTGGATTTTGTTAGAGAATTTTAATTTCTCTGTTGGTGAAAAAAAAAATCAGAAGCTCTCACAGTTGACTGCATTTTAGCTGATTCAAATAACTTCTTTATATTCATATCAAAATATTTACAATGCCATACATTCTTCTTTACAGCAACATAGCACAATGAAGACTTCTTACAGAGAGATGCAGAGACAAACCTGAGACTGGAAATCCAGCTCCTAACTCAATACTCTTTTGCACAGACTCAGTAGCACTTTCTTCACATTGGCTGACTGAGTTACCACATGACTCTTTCTGCTCATGAATATTCCAACATTCCTTCCTTCATGACAGGAAGAGACATCAGACCTATTGACTTAATAATTTTCCATAGTGAACATTACCCAATAGTTTAGTCATCATGTCTGCCAAATTATCCTCAGAAGAACAATAATGTAAACTAATCAATTTTCTTTTTACAGCTTCCCTGACATTACAATACTTAATGTCTACATGTTTACTTCTGTTCTTCACCCTGTCACCAGTTGCTATTTTTATACAGGCAGCATTGTCTTCAAATACCTTTACAGATTCCATAACATTAATATTTAAATCTTGTAACAACTGTACATACCATGTTACTTTAGAACACAATTCAGATAAAGCAATAAACTCTGCTTTCGCTGTTGAAATAGCAACAGTTGTTTGTTTTCTGGACTTCCATCCAATCAGAGTCCCTCCAAACACTATTATAATCCCAGAATTTGATTTCCTTGTGTTTATGTCATTTGCATAGTCACTATCGACATAACACTTTAATTTCAATTCCTCAGTAATCTGTATTTGAAGACCCAAATTTATAGTTCCCTTTAGATATCTGAGAACCCTTTTTACAGCCATCCAATGTAACTTTGTAGGTGCAGCAGTAAAACGACTCAAAATGCTTACTGCACAAGCTATGTCTGGTCTGGACCACTGTGATAGATATAACAAACTCCCTATTGCCGAGTGATATATCTCTTGATCACAGGTTTCATCTTTGTCCGCACTTAAACTATTATAAAAATCCGCACTCAGGGGTATGGGAGCAGTATTGCAATCTTTCATATTATATTTCTCCAATAACTGCTCAATTTTTCTCCTTTGAATGAGAATATAACCATCTTTTTCATTTTTCTGTATCTCTACACCGAGATAATTTTTTATTTCTCCCAAATTCTTTAATTCAAATTTCTTTCCTAATTTATCAGCAAATTCTTTGACTTGTGATGCATCCTTTGTGATGAAGCAAAGATCATCCACAAATGATAACAGTAGACAATTCCCTCCTTGTAACTGTCCAGTATATATACAATTATCAGCTTTGCAACTTTTAAATCCAAGATCCTTTAAAGCAGTATCTAAACAGATATTCCAGTTTCTGGCTGACTGCTTCAGCCCATAAATAGCCTTGTTTAATTTATATACCATGTTAGGTTTTGCAATTTCATATCCTGGTGCTTGGATCATATAAATTTCTTCCTCTAACTCAGCATTGAGGAATGCAGTTGTGATATCAAAGTGCCAGATTTTATGCTTATATGCCGCTGCCAACGCCAGTGCTAATCTTATACTCTCACTTTTCACAGTTGGCGCAAATACTTCATCGTAGTGCACATTCTTTAATTGTGAAAAACCTTGTGCCACTAACCTGGCTTTATAGTGTATATCATTATTTGGCAATAGCTTTTTCTTATACACCCACTTACAACCCACAGCTTTGGTTCCCTGTGGCAAAGTCACTGATTTAAATACTTCATGGTCTCCCATGGATTTCATCTCTTTATCCATGGCCTCCTTCCATCTTTCTTGTTCAGCTTTTGGTAATGCCAACACCTCTTTATAATTTCTTGGCTCATACCACACATTGCAAACCTTTACTTTGCTGGCAGAATACCTGTCAGGTGGAATTCCTTTGTTACATCGTTCTGACCTACGTGGTATTAACTGCTCCTGTGTCTCAAGTCTTTCTGGTTTCATGTCTTGTTCAGCCTCTCCTCCCTGAACATTGACATCTTCAATAATCATTTTTTTATCATTAGATGAGTTATTGTCATTAAATAGATCACCGTCATTAAGTGAGACATACCCAGAATTTGCATTAATTCTGTCCCAATTTTGTTCTGCAAAATTAGCAGATCTTGAAATTACAATTCTTTTACTTCCATCGCTAAAGCGATATCCTTTTGACCCTGGCTCATAGCCCACAAACCTGAGCTTTCTTGTCTTTTGCTGTCCCTTTCTTCTGATTGCTTTCGAAATATGTACCCATGCAGTACTTCCAAAAATTCTCATATGTGCCAGTGATGGCTTTCTCCCATATAGAATGGCATATGGAGTATTATTAATGGAGGAACTCCACAGCCTGTTAACTATATAATTGGCAGTCAATATGGCTTCTCCCCAATATGACCTGCTCATACCAGAATCCTCTAATAATGAATCTTTCATTGTTTGCAAAACACCATTCCTTCTTTCAGCTACACCGTTCTCTGCTGCTGTGTAAGGATTTGTACATCTGTGTCTTATCCCCAACTGCCCCCATCCATTGTTGGAATTTAGTTGACATAAATTCAGTACCTCTGTCACTTTGCAACTGACACACTTGTCTGTACCTTCTCTCTACAAAACTTACCCACTGCTTGAATTGTTGTAGCACCTCTGTCTTACATCTAAGCAAGTAACAAAACAAATACCTGCTATAATCATCAACAATTACCAGGGCATATTTTGCTCCTCCCAAACTGGCTTGCATAGGTTCCACCAGATCTGCATGGATCAGCTCTAGAACTCTTTTTTGTTTGTCTTGTGCTACATTTACTAACTGGGAATGCCTTTGACTTCGATGCTTTGCATACTGCACAGTCCAAATATGTTTTGCATCCCTTCAAATTTAGCCCTTCTGCAAAATCTTGCATTTGCTGCAAAACTTTAAAGCTTGCATGGCCAAGTTTTCTATGTAGAAGATGAACACATGAATCATGCTCTGCAACATTCTTAAATATAGGGGAACATTGAAACTTTTCTCCCTGCAATACATATAGATTATCTTCCTTTATGCCTTCTGCACAAATATTCCCATTCCTTTTGATGAGACACTTCCCATTTACAAAAATGATCTCAAAACCTTGTTTGTCTAAATTAGACACACTTAACAAATTATGTTCCATCTCAGGTACACAAAGCACATTGGTAAACTTTGATTCCAAATATGGAATTTTTACATCACCTTTTCCGATGACTTTTGCTTTCTTGCCATTTGTCAAAGCCACAGCTTCTTGTGCTACTGGAACAAACCTGCAAAATAATTCAGAGTCATTAACAATTGTTTGACTTGCCCCACTATCTATTAGCCACTTGTCTCTGTTGTTGCTATAGCAAACGTTTGCAACACCAAAATGTTCCTTTTGCAAATCAGTTCTTTTTGCTTCCACAAATGTCCTTTGCTGCAAATTGTTCCTCTGCAAACAGTTCCTTTTCAGATGTGTGTTTGCTCCACAAATGTAGCAATTATTTTCTTGCTGAGCCCTCTGCTTGCAAAATCTCTCTTTTGATGCAACTTGGTCCCATCTGCTTGTTTCTTCTCCAGAGACTTGCAGTCTGGACCCCCTCCTCAGGAAGTTCACCTTCTTGTGGCTGTTCCTAAAATGTTGCTTTTCTTCTTCATTAAGCAAACATGCCTTTAAAGCCTCAAAATTTAAGTCTTGCTCTTCTTTACACTCAAATATAGCAGAAACTGTGTCCCAGGTTTTATCTAAACTGTTCAACACCAATAAAACCTTCTGGGACTCAGGGAATTTAATCCCACATTGTTCTAAGTCCAAAAATAAACTTTGCATTTTATTTAAATGCTGTTCCACAGATTCACCTGGTTGCGAACAGGCCCTGTAAAGTTTTCTTGATAATTGCACTATATTGCATGCAGAAACATTCATGTGCACAGCTCTCAACTTCAATCAAATCTCTTTTGCAGTCTTTAAATTTGCAACATTTAGAAATTGTTCATCATCTAAATTCAAGATGAGATAAGCCATTGCTTGATCATAACTGATCAGCAACTGCAAACACTTGTGGTGGATTTTCTACAATATACCACAGCTCTTTTGCTTTGAGCAAACATTCCATTTTAGCAGCCCACACAATGTAATTCTTCTGGCCCAAACGAGGCACAGAGCTTTCCTTAAATTCCATTGCAGTCATTCTGCTAATTCTGCCTTGTTCTTATACTTTCTAAACACAGTCAATTTCTTCCAGCTTTAAATTACAATGCAGTCCTTAGTAAGCTCTGGGCCCATAACCTGTTAGAGAATTTTAATTTCTCTGTTGGTGAAAAAATAAATCAGAAGCTCTCACAGTTGACTGCATTTTAGCTGATTCAAATAACTTCTTTATATTCATATCAAAGTATTTACAATACCGTACATAGCACAATGAAGACTTCTTACAGAGAGATACAGAGACAAACCTGAGACTGAAAATTCAGCTTCTAACTCTACCTTTTGCACAGACTCAGTAGCACTTTCTTCACATTGGCTGACTGAGTTATCACATGACTCTTCCTGCTCATGAATATTCCAACAGGTTTATCTTGAGTGACAATTGCTTTCATTATTTTTATTATTGGGTTTGGATTTAACCCTTTGTTCATGCCCTAAAGTTGCAATTGTGAGATGGGTGATTATATATGTTATGTATTAAAGCAATCCATAAGGTCTGTTATAAAAACAGTTAGCTAATTGTTTGGTTTGAATCCTCAACTGTCTGTCTGTATATACTGTAAGCCTTTGTTTTAGGCGGGAATGCATACTTTGAAATCATTGGCTGCCGCCTAATGGCAGTCCGTATAAATATAAGTCAGGCAGCTGCTAGAGCTGCTTCTGTATGAACTAAATAAAGAGCTGTTACTTCAACCATGTATCTTCAATGCCTCACTGTTCCCACTACACAACAGTGGCAATGAAGGTGGAATTATGCTGCTAGGAAGAAAAGAGCTGGAGGACCTTGAGCTAAGAGTCACTAAGGGGTAAGACCAGCATCAGTGCCCTGGTTGGAACAGTGTTCCCCACTTTCTGCCTGCCAGTACGCAAACTTTGGAAGTATCACTTTCCTAAGGGATCCGTCCCTAGGATTCTCACAGAAGCCCTAACAGCATAAGGCATTGGAGACCCAGTAACAGCCAGCTATGGTGAAAGTTGGTAAACTGTCCGAGTTTGACATAACGCACCCCAAACAATGGAGTTCGTATGTCTCAAGAGTTGAAAACTATCATAGAGCAAACCAAGTCAGAGAAGATAGTTTAAAAGTTGCAACCTTGTTGTGCATGTGTGGCCAAGCCACTTTTGATATAGCAGAGAATCAAGTCACCTTCACTGACTTGAAACGAAGACTCAAAGAACACTTCTAACCAAGATTGTCCATCATCGCATGGAGACACGCATTTGAGATGAGAGATCAGCAGCCCGAGGAATCCACTGCTGAATTCATGGCTGCCCTGTGACAGGCATCCAGGCTCTGCAAATTCCCTGATTTAGAAGATCGGCTCAGGGACCAACTGGTATGTGGCCTGAGAAGCAGAGACTTACAGCAGAGGCTGTTTGCTAAAGAGACCCTGACAGTCCAGGACACACTGAAAGAAGTAATGGCAGAAGAGGCTGCAAAGAATTTCCCCAGTCAGACGGCTGTGCATCATGAAAAGTCAGAGAGAACAGAAGACCCAGACGGTGACATTGAGATCGACTGGGTGCAGAAGATCCCAGAAAGAAGGCAGTGGCAGCTTGACAAGGCAGCCTTCTTCCCTAGATGTCCTGGTTGCGGAGGACAGCACCTGCACTCAGAATGCAGGTTTCGAAAGGCTGTGTGCTGAGCATGTGGCAAACAGGGCCACATTGCTATCGTCGGTAAAGGTCGCCAGAGGGAATCTCCACCCGAAGACCTCCCCAGGAGAGATAATGGGGCCCCAGGGCAGAATAGAGTAGGATATTGCTCGGTAGGAGGAGCATTCTCAGAATGGAACACATCACCCTTTAAAAGAAAAGCTTAGACTAAGAGTCACACTTGGTCAGCTGTGTCTATAATGTCTTATAGGACTTTTAACTACATCTGCAGAAATGGTGGGAAACGAGTCAGACTCAAGCCATCAGATTTAATTTTGACAGATTTTCAAAATTCTTGCATAGTGGTTAAAGACGAAGCTACGTTAAAAGTAAAGTTCAAAGAGTTTGAGGGTCCCCTCAACAACGTAGTGGTGGAAGGCCAGCGAACAAGCCTGATTGGCCTGGACTGGTTTGATGCCTTGGGAATCCATGTGACTGACATCAACAGAACCCAAACAGCAGATTTGGCAGGTGTCTGCCAGGAGTTTGCTGATGTATTTAGCCCCAACATAGGGAAGTACAAAGGAACACCAATTGCTCTCCACCTTGATCCAACCATAGCCCCAATCAGAGTAAAGCCTCATAGAGTGCCTTTTGCCCTTAAGCCCAAGATTGATGCAGAGTTAGACAAGCTCATTCAACATGGAGTGTTGCAACCTGTTGACAGCAGTGTGTGGGAAACCCCCATAGTCAGACTAAGCCTAATGGAGAGGTATGCATCTGCGCTGATTATAAGTGCACTATTAATAAGGCACTTCAGCAGCATGTGTATCCAGTGTCTGTAGTTAGCCACATCCTGGCATCATTACAGGGAGGTCGCTTATTTGCAAAGCTGGACCTGGCACAGGCTTATCCCTGTGGATAGTGCCTCTGCTATAACAATAGTTATCCATAGAGGGGCATTCAAGATTCGTTGCCTGCAGTTTGGGGTCAGTGTAGCCCCAGGGCTCTTTCAGAGCGTGATGGAATGCACACTCAAAAATATTCCAGGTGTGTGTCCATGTTTTGATGACTTTCTAATTGCTGGCGAGTCAGCAGAAATACTTGCAGAACATCTTAGGACTGTTCTTTTTTTTATTATTGAAAAAATTTTTAAATTTTACAAAACAAATCCCCTCCCCAGACCCCCCCACCCTCCCTTACCCTCCCCCACTTCCCCAAACCTCCCAAACCCTCCCCCAACCTTCCCAGAGTTGAGTACAGGCTTAATTAAAATTTTCCAGAAAAAGAAAAGAAAAACTTGAAACACATATAAATCCTAAACAAATCTGGATACCTTAAATTAAATACTCTAAACATTTTCTAATATGCTTATAATGTTATCCATCATTCTATATAAACTCCCTCCAAAACACAAATTTAAACATTACTTTGTTTAAACATCTATACCTACAATATAAAATCTAATATAAATCATAGGCAAATCTGAATACATTTAATTAAACAAATTATACTCCCTCCAAAGCACAAATTTAAACATTACTTAAAACTTAAAACATTAAAATCCCCTTATACGCATTAAAATCTTACCAATAACAAATTCCATCTTAAAAATAATAATAATAATTAAAAAAAACCCAAACATTGAACACATTATAATATACTCCAAACCTTTTCATATCATACTTATATTGTTATCCATCATTCTTTATAAACTCCCTCCAAAACACAACTTTAAACATTACTTAAAACTTAAAACATTAAAATTCCCTTATACACATTTAAATCTTTACCGATAATAAATTCCATCCACAATAGACACATTAAACATTTAAATCTTTACCAATAGTAAGTTCCATCCACAAAAAACACAGTCCTTATCAGTCTCGATTGTCCATGTAAAATTTTCATTCGATCTCCATCCTTATCAGTCTCTCTTATCCATAAGGCTCGAAAGAAATGCTTTGAGATCTGCCCTTAAAGGTTGCTCCAAAATTATAAATCCTGACTCTCCCGCCGGCTCAGAAGCCAATACATGTGAAGATTCCTTAAACTCCTTCTTCTGTTGGTCTTTTTCTTTACCATTATATGTTGCACAAGTTGTCCTCCACCCCTTCCTCTCAGCTTGTTGAAGCCCCTCAGACTGAGATTTCCCATTTTCCATTTCTTCAGACAGCAATTTTACCCTTGAGGGTTGCTCCCGAATCTTTATAAGTCTTGCTTCTCCCGCAGGTTTAGAAACCAATAGATGTGAGGCTCCCTTAATCTTCTTCTGTTGCTGCTTCTCTTTACAGTTATATGTTGCACAAGTTATCTTCTGCTCCTCTATCTGAACTTGTTGAGGCCCCTCAAGCTGAGGTTCCCCAATTTTCATAGGACTGTTCTTCAGCGGTTCCGCGAAGTGGGGCTGAAGCTCAAAAGAGAAAAATGTCAAATAGGAGTGAACTCCACAGAGTTCCTCGGTTTCTGGATTGATGCAGCCGGAATACACCCCGCTGATTCAAAGCTTAAAGCTATTTTGCAGGCTCCCTGACCTAAATCAAAGGAGGAGCTGCAGGCATTTTGGGGGTTACTAAATTTTTACCATGCCTTCCTTCCTCACAAGGCTGCATTAGCAGAGCCTCTACACAGGCTCCTAGATAAAAGGGCACCATGGCAGTGGACTAGCGCCACGAAAATAGTTTCAGAGCAGTCAAATCACTGCTGTCTTCAGACTCTGTGTTAACACACTTTAACAAAAAACTGCCTATCAGTATCGCATGTGATGCATCATCATATGGGATAGGAGCAGTTCTGAGCCGTATAATGGCAAACAGGCAGCAAGCACCCATAGCTTATTACTCAAGGACATTTTCCCCCATAGAAAGAAATTACACACAAATTGATAAGGAGGTGTTAGCCATAGTTGCAGGAATAATGAAATTCCATGATTTCCTTTATGGTTGCCCATTTACGGTCTTTACAGACCACAAGCCTCTTCTAGGTCTGTTCACTGCAGACAAACAAACCCCTCAGATCCTGTCTCCAAGGATGCTGAGGTGGTCAATCTTTATGGCAGTGTACAATTACAGGCTAGTTCATATGCCTGGCAAGGAAATGGGCCATGCTGACGCACTCAGCAGGTTGCCCCTGCCTAATTCAGAACCAAACCCCGCACTTGCTGCATGCATCCTGTCAATTCAGGAATTGTCAGAATCTCCCCTTCATACAAGGGATGTGGCTGCTGAGACAGCCACTGACAAAACAGTCATGTTTTGAACTGGCTGCTGAGGGGTTGGCCAGGAAGAGTCTTAGAATCTCTGCATGAGGGACATCCTAGAATAGTCAGGATGAAGGCACTCACGAGAAGCTATCTGTGGTGGCCAGGGTTGGATAAGGATATTCAAGTTAAAGGATGCCAGGTTTGCCAACAGGCCAGACCTAAAATGCCTCAAGCTCCAATACATCGCTTGGAGACTATGCAAACCCCCTGGTCTAGGATTCACATAGACTATGCAGGACCCTTCCAAGGACAGGTGTTCCTAATTGTAGTGGACAGTCACTCCAAATGGCTTGAGGTAGCACCTGTCCCTACTATGACTACTGCCAGGACCATCCAGAAACTGTGCAGGATCTTTGCCACACGTGACTTAACTGATGTAATCGTATCAGATAATGGGGCACAATTTACGGCACAATCGTATCAGATAATGGGGCACAATTTCTAAGGTCTAATATGATTAGGCATGCCATTTCTGCCCCATTTCACCTGGCCTCTAATGGTGAAGCGGAAAAGATGGTCAGGATGACCAAGGAAGCACTTAAAAGAATTACAAAGGGCGATTGGCATCACAGGTTGGCAGACTTTTTGCTCTGCCAACACACAACTCCGTGCACTTCAATGGGCCATAGCCCAGCGGAACTCAGATGGGACTTTGGCTGACTATGAAGCTGGACCGTCTCCATCCGGACCGAGTGGCAACTGAGACAGCGCAGCCCAAGCTCCCGAGGAATTTGCAAGTCGGCAACCGAGTTTAGGCAAGGAAGTATGGTCAAGGGGCACTGTGGATGGTAGCTGTGGTTTGCAAGGTGTCAGGACCACTGTCATACAAAGTGGTCCTGGAGGATGGGCCCATTTTGCGTCACATTGATCAACTATGTCGGCGGCAGGCTAATTTAACCCTGGTCACTGATCAAGAGGAGAGTCGAGAGCTGTGGCGCATCTGAGTCTCCTGGGTCCAGCGAGACCCACAGAGACATGCAGGACGACTCAATCTTGGGTGAGTCACCACTGTCCGGAGTAACATTGCCCTCAGAACAGAACTTGCTTGCGGACTTGTTTCCCAGCAATTCCGGGAATGCTCCGCTTACAGACATGTGTACTGGTCTACCCAGACAGACCAGCTGAAAGCATACTGGCCAGGGGAATCAAAGAGAGATTGGTCTACCCGGCCCGAGCAGACTCCGGTCTACCCATAGCTAGTGGGTCAAGGAGTCCTGGTCTACCGAGACAGCCAAGGGTAGACCGGGAACCTCCAGCAGAAATGCGGCGATCAGAACGATCATGAAAGCCACCTTCCTATCTAAAAGACTATGTACATTTTATGGATTGTGATTATTTATGGGGAAGGGATGTCATGTATTTATGGATTGTGATTATCTAGGGGAAGGGGTGAAATGTATTCATAAGGTCTGTTATAAAAACGGTTAGCTAATTGTTTGGTTTGAATCCTCGACTGTCTGTCTGTATATACTGTAAGCCTTTGTTTTAGGTGGGAATGCATACTTTGAAATCATTGGCTGCCGCCTAGTGGCGGTCCATATAAATATAAGTCAAGCGGCTGCTAAAGCTGCTTCTGTGTGAACCGAATAAAGAGCTGTTACTTCAACCATGTGTCTTCAATGCCTCACTGTTCCCACTACACAACAATATAAATTAATGCAATCAACTTTATCATTGTCATAGATAAATATTACTCACTTGGTTTATGTAGTTAATTAAAGCTATAGTCCAGAATGCTATTTGATGAATTGAAACAGCTGCAAAAATTGATGCAGTCCTTGGAATAGTGTTTGTTTGATCAGCTATAATGTTTATGATGAAAGAGACAAAATGGTTTTCTGGCAATTCTGTACAAGTTGATATTGGGCTGCAAATTTCCTCTTGAGCACCAGACTGGAGCACAGACAGTTGCAAATTAAG
This sequence comes from Crotalus tigris, assembly GCF_016545835.1. NCBI lineage: Eukaryota > Metazoa > Chordata > Lepidosauria > Squamata > Viperidae > Crotalus > Crotalus tigris. The sequence continues at coordinate 142,744 of NW_024098032.1, read as the reverse complement.
AATCCAGACAATGGGTACTGGCAAATGGACTGCTTAGGGGGAGGGGGCAGAATGAATGACCCTAAGCTTTTAAAAAAAGTTGTGTGTTCGTAACTTCATTCGAAATTTGATAATCCTTTTTATGTTTTGCAGGATATGAATGACTACTCCCCAGTATTTAGCAAAACTCTGTACAAGGGCATGGTTGCTCCTGATGCAATCAAAGGCACCGTTATCACAACAGTGGAAGCAGAGGATCAGGACCCTCCGGTAAGCAAAGAAAGGTTTTCTTAAGATTTTTCATGCAAGATGAATTCCTTTTAAAACCACATAAATGGATTTATTCCTCTGAACAATGGAAGTGATTACTGCATATGGATTTCACAGCAATCACTTTAATACTAGCCTATCCTGAAGGTGCACTTCAATTATTGTTTCCAAGATTGATAAGCTACAATACAAATCTTTTCCCCACAACCAGCATTTCCCCCCTCTATGGCCCAGGTTTCTTTTTGATGGAATAATTGCTGTTAGAAATCTTTAGTGAGCCTCAGCATGCAGATGGAACAAGGACAAGCAAGAAATGCATTTCAAATAGCTAATCAGCTAGTTCAAATAACTCCACAGTTCCAACAGGAAATAAATATTTTGAAGAGTTATTATGCCTGTGTTTTGCCATTTCCTTAAATCGTTCAGCAAAAATGTACTGTAGAAAAAACCTAATTAAACTCTTAAAAAGAAGTGCAAGTTTTGACAACTGCATGTGATTAAGTATTTTCTTCCCAACAATGTTCACTTTTCAAATGCTGAGACTGAATTGAGGGGGCTCTTAATGCTGAATTCTGGCTTCCTTATCAAGGTATTGAAGAATATAAGTAGTCAAAAATGTAATTTGAATCTTTAAAAAGCAACACTTATGTTAGATTGTCAGGAAGGTTAATGTTAATAATTAACAGTGGATGTTTTCATAATTGATTGCTAATGGGAGAATGTCATATTGAGGGCATATATTTATAGGAAGCTTGATATCCTTCCTATAAACTAAATGAAGGATCTAAAAGAGAGAGAGAGATTTTCTAGTTTCTCCAATAGACAAACATTTCAATTTAATGATTTTTCCCCAGTGTACAAAGTTACCATAGTTTCATGATCACTGTAAATCTTTCTAAATATCTGGTGTAAGTTTCAGAGGTTGAAGACAAGCAAATTCATAGAAGGTATCAAAGGCCTACACTGAATTTATTACATTTCTGATTGTTTTGATATATATTTTAAGCTAATGATGTGAAACAGCCATGATTCTCTAATGTTTTTAGAACAATGGGTGCATCTGAAATTTTGAAAATATGTTGTAGGCACTTCCACAAAATGGCTACCAAGCTAGGTCCAACATTAACTCCATGATATCTCTGAGAGTCAAGGATTTCCTTTATTTCAAAGTGTTGTTCGCCCTGTACCATGATTGGAGGTGGTGGTGGGGGGATTTTGGGCCATAGAGGTGACTGATGCTCTCTTTTCAGCAAGCTGCAATGAAAAATTGGGTGTATTTGCCTGAGATTTTTGGGTAATTCTAATTCTACTGTTACTGGATTTATGATTCTTTTAATTGGAAAAGGCCCTATATATTTTGGTCCAAGTTTTTTACAGGGTTGTAGGGACTTTAGGTATTTTGTAGATAAGTACACCATTTCTCCTATAATGAATGGTGTAGGCTCAATCCTTTTTTTATCGGCTTGTGCTTTGTATGCCTGCCTAGCTTCATCTAGTGCTTTTCTAACTATTGGCCAGGTGTTTTGTAGTTTTTCCATCCATTCTTTCAGTGAAGGGATCGTTGGTTCATTTGGGGTTAACTCTGGCATGGGGTTGAAACTTTGACCAGTGGCTATTTGAAAAGGAGTGTAACCTGTGCTGGAGTGGACTGCATTATTGTAGGCAACTTCTGCAAAAGGGAGTAAGTCCACCCACTCGGTCTGCTGGAAACTAAGAAAACATCTTAAATATTACTTAAGTACGGAGTTCATTTTTTCAGCCCCCCCGTTTCCTAGTGGGTGGTGGCTAGATGTAAGTCCCTGAGTGCTTCCTAAGAGGGATAAAAATTCCTTCCAAAATGCAGACGTAAATTGCACCCCCCTGTCAGAGATGATGCGTTGGGGTGCACCATGCAATCTGTAAATGTGCTGGATCAAAAGTTTTGCTAAGGCTTTTGCAGTGGGAATCTTTTGGCAAGGGATAAAGTGCACCTGTTTGGAAAACAAGTCCGTGACCGTCCAGATCACAGTATTCCCATTGCTTTCTGGCAATTCCACTATAAAATCCATGGCTACTTCTCTCCAGGGGCTGAGGGACTTGCCATTGTTTGCAATCGTCTTGGCGATTTCCCTTGCAACCTATTTGCAGTGGCACATTTTGGACAACTGGCTGTATAACTTTCTATGTCCTTTTTCATGGATGGCCACCAAAATTGCCGTTTAATTAAATGTAAAGTTTTTACAAATCCAAAATGCCCTGCTGATTTTGTGTCATGGCAAAGCTGCATGAAAGTGATTCTTTGAGTTGTTGGTATATATACCTTTTCCCCTACCCAAGGCAACCCGTCTCTCATTGTGCACACATTTTTCTTTTTCTGGAACCATTCATCTGTTTCCAAATTTTTTCTGAATTCAATTCCAGTTTGGCTGTCCAGTTGTGGTTTTAATTTGGCTTGGGTTCTTGTGGTTACTGGTGCTGCCAGTTGTGACTCTGCCATTATTGGTTTAGAGTCTGTGGTTTGTGTGCTGTTATATTGAGGCATGCAAGATAATGCATCTGCCAGGAAGTTCTTTCCCTCCGGCAAATGCTTGAGCGTATATTGGAACTGGTAAAAATGCTGGGACCAGCAGGCTTGTTTGCGATTGAGTTTCCTGGACGTTTTCAGGGCTTCCAAATTTTTGTGATCAGTCGACACCTGGAAGGGGATTTTGTTGCCTTCCAGGAACTGTCGCCACGTGAGTAATGCCCAACGTATCCCATAAGCCTCCTTCTCCCATACGGGCCAGTGCTGTTCTGTTTCCGTGAGTTTCTTGGATGTATATGCACAGGGTTGCAATACTCCATCATCATTTTCTTGTAATAGAACAGCCCCCACTGCCACATCACTTGCATCTGCCTGTATTACGAAGGGCTTGTCCATATCTGGGTGCCTTAGTACTGGTTCGGCAGAAAAAAGTCTCTTTAGTCTCTCAAACGCTGCTTGGCACTCCATTGTCCATGTGAGTGGCTGGCTAGGTTTTACTGAGGATGCTCCCTTCGTTTTTAGTAAGTTGGTGAGGGGCAAGGGTATCTGGGCAAATGAGGGGATGAATTGGCGGTAAAAGTTTGCAAAGCAAAGGAAACTTTGTAGTGGCTTTCTTGTGCGGAGTGGTGCCCAATCTAATACTGATTTGACCTTCTCTTGGTCCATTTCAATGCTCTGGGGGGATATTCGATAACCTAGGTAGTCTATCCTTTCCTGGTGGAATTCGCATTTTGAGAGTTTGGCATATAGGTGGGCGGTTCGCAGCTTCTTTAAAACCGCTCTGACAAGGTTGACATGTTCCTCTTTTGTTTTGGTGAAGATAACAATGTCGTCCAAGTAAACAAGGACCCCCTTAAACAGGTGCTCCCTTAGAACATCATTGATTAATTGCATAAAGACTGCAGGGCCCCCTAGTAATCCAAATGGCAAGACTTTGAATTGATAGCACCCCATGGGGCAGTTAAATGCAGTCTTCCATTCATCTCCTTCCTTAATTCTCACGCGATAGTAAGCTTCTCTTAGGACTTGTTTAGAAAAAAATTTCCCTTTCGATAGGTGTGACAGCATGTCTTTCATGAGGGGTAGAGGGTATAGGTTGCTTTCACTGATTGTATTCAGGGCCCTATAATCCATGCATAAACATAAAGAGCCATCCTTCTTCTCTCTAAAAAGGACCAGGGCAGCCACTTTAGGCATGGCTGGCTCAATGAAACCTCTATCTAGGTTTTTTTAATGAATCTTTCCATTTCCTTCTTCTCCTTTGGGTTCATGGAGTATAATCTGGGCTTCGGGAGTTTTGCCCCAGGCTTGAATACAATGGTACAGTCTGTGGGTCAGTGGGGGGGGGAGCTCATTCGCCCTCTCCTCACTGAAAACTTCAGCAAGGTCTCTATATTCATCTGGTATTTTTGTTAATCTTTTTTCCTCTCCTATGGATGTTTTTTCTATTCTTGATTCTGGTAGCCTCCCTTGGGGTTTTAAGTCCATAGGGTCCCCCTTCGGGAATTTGATTTCTGTCATCCTCCAATTTACCCAGGGGTTCCATTTTTTCAACCATTCCATCCCTAGAATCTTTGGGCATTCCATGCCTGGGGTCAGCACAAACGTTATGTCCTCAGGGAGAGGTGTATTGGTAGAGTGGCTAGGGGAGCTGCCCCCCCTGCTATGGATCCATCTAACTGGCCAAATGAGATTGGTTGTTCCAGTCTCCTCGATGGGATGCCCAGATTCCCCACTAGTGTTGGGCTAATGAGGCAGCGGGTGCAGCTAAAGTCTGTTAAGGCTTTCACCTTCACAGCTTCAGGCATGGGGGGGTTAATATAGTCACTGTCTTGAGGATGGGTGTGATTTGTCCACTTACCAGGGGTTCGCCCTCCACGTTGTCATCTGAGGCATCCACCGGCCCTGTGGTGTAGGCTGGAGTTCTTTCCCCTTGTTGAGCAGAAGTGGGGGGTTCCGCAATTTCCATCATTCTCATGGCAGTTTCTTTTGGCTTAACTGAAGACTTTCTGGATTTGTTGATTGGGGATCTGTCTGGGTTGTGCTGGGGGGCTTTGGAGCGGCATTCTACAGCTCAATGCCCTTCTCTTCCGCACATGAAACACCCCATTTGCTTCTTGGCTGTAGCCGATGATTTCACCGGTTTGTGTGTCAGCTCAGGCGGGGGGCAGCTCCATTGTTTTCCTCGGCGGTGTCTTTTCAATATGTCGATCTCTGCTCCTCTTCCAAGACGTACCATTCCTCAAGTTGGTATGGGTCCCCTAAGGCAGGCAAGCGTCATATAGATCATAATTTAGTCCGTCTTTGAAATGGCTAAGGAGGATGTCTTCTGGCCAATTCAGTTTGCTGGCAATGGCCCGGAATTCTTGTGTATATTCAGCCACTGGGCATTTGCCTTGCCTCATCATTTTTATCCTTTCATGGGCTATGCGATCAGCCAGGGGGTCTTCAAGTCATCTTCTCAGAGAGGACATGAAACGGTTGAAGTTACTGAGTTCTGGGGCATTGGAGTCATGCAAGTTCACCACCCAATCTGCAACCGGTCCATCCAGGTCAGATTGCATGATCCGGATGCGGACTTTGTCGCTGGGAATGTACTGCCCATATTCCTCCATGTAGCTGAGGACTTGGGTTAGGAAAAACCCCAAGCGTGTTGGCTCCCGTTTGAATTTCACCTCCAACGGCGGACGTCTTGGAATGGATGGGTGCCTCCGTTGTTGGTGGTAGTGTCTTCCATCCAGATTGCCATCTGTGGTCTGGTAGGGGGTGGGGACTACTGGATCAGTAGATGTCCCCGGGGTTGCAGGTTCTACGTCCCCCTTGGTGTGTCTCCCTTTGTGGCTCCAGGAGCTGGGGCGGCCGTAGGGCTCAGGATTCTCCTCTCTTAGGCAGCGAAGAGTTCTCTTCATCAGGTCAATAGCTTTCTCTAGGATCCAGTCTGAGTACGGTGCCCAGCTTTCTCCCACTTCACTTACGTGCAGGGATTTCTCCATCTCCTGCTTCCATTCTGGTTGCTTGGTCCCCCGTCTCAGCGTCACCTTTCTTGATTCCTTTCCCCACTCACTTTTCTTTCCAATGCCCATTGACCAGCGAGGCTTGTGGTCCCGTGTCTCCACCACTTCTTCTCCTGAGGAATCTGACCTCTCAGATTCCAACATCTGGCAAGGTTCCAATTTGGTCAGCGGCTCTCTTTCCAGGGAGTTTTCTCCCTTTCTTGCTCCATTATCTGACATGGTAATTTTTTGCAAAATCCCCCGGCAAGGGTCTCCCTTCCAGGTGGATTAATTTTGCAAGTCCTGTCTAATGTAAGGACCCACCCCACTTTGCATCTTAAGAAGACAGAACTCTTGAAATAATTCTTCCAACAGGAATCCTTTATTAAGAGAAAATGGTTGCAGGCGTTTTAGACAGGACTTGGGGTTCAAGCTCTCCCATTCGAGGTTGTAAGGGGTTCCCCAGTAGACCCCCCGATCACCCCCCTCTTCCAGTGACCGTTTTAGGCATCACAATCCCACCCCTTTTTCCCTTTCTGCCGGCTGGATGGAGACTTCAGATAAACTACATGAAAGGTAAACAGCCTCCTTTGTTATGATGAGTCCTTTTGGTGCTATCCCCATTCAATTCCTTTGAAGTTGTACCGAAGGAAGTGAGGGCCATAAAGCCCCTTTGTTCACCCCCCTCTCTTTCTTTATGACAGAATCCAGAGAGGGCAGAAATGGGGTTTTCTATAATTGATAACTGGAGATGAAGTATAATTGGATTCTGACAATTAGGCATGTTTACCACATTGAGTTACTTATAAAGTGAGGAATAAGTGTGTGATTAAAAGATTTGATCAGAAAGTAAATTAGGGACTTGCTTTTGCCTCATTCACTGTTTCAGCTTATCTTTCTCCTTTTTTTCTAATCAACAAGTATCCATTCAGATGACATTGCAGTCACTCACTTTTTGCTAGAATGGATGAGGGACAGTGTTGATATGTAGTCATAATGCAGAATGATAACAAAGAAATAATAATAATAATAATAATAATAATAATAATAATAATAATAATAATGTTGGAAGGGACCTGGGAGGTCATCTAGTCCAACCCTCTGCTCAGGCAGGAAACCCTATACCATTTCAGACAAATGGCTGTCCAGTCTCTTCTTAAAACTTCCAGTGTTGGAGCATTCACAGCAGATGTGTGCAGAGACCGCCCTCCCTGCCGTCCGGTTTTCCTTCTTTGGGAGACCTGGAAAGGGTCGAAAGTTGCTGTGGAGGAGCGACCACTATTGGGGAGGACCCTTGCTAGATCACGGAGGGGCAACAACCCCTCCGTTTGATCCAAGGCAGCTCCTCAGGACTGAAAAAGAAAAGAGCGGCCATTAACATGGCCACTCATTAAGTCGCATCAGCTGAAGCCCAAAGCATTACTAAGCACGATGAAGCAACTGGAGGAGTTGGGTGAGACTTTATTTTACCTTTTCTCTTTCCCAACTATTTTCCTGTAACAGCCCTCTTCCCCCAGCTTAATTCTGTGGCTTTTGCCTACTCTGGGAATATAAAGCTGAGAGAGAAAGGGGGGGGAGGGAGGGAGGGAGGGACAACAAGACTAAATGACTACATACCTGGATCTGTAATCTCTGGATACCTGGGCTCCCTAAAAGTTCTGTATTTCTACAAAAACTTATTGTTTTATTCTTGTGCTAAGCTGGAAAAAAAAGGAATACTTCTTTTTTCCTTCTCTGAACTGGATAAAAGCTCTATTCTGTATGTTACTGGGGATATCTTGTGGCGAAATTTGGTACAGCAAGTGAAAAAAGTTTTTGACTGGGAGACTTCTGAGACTAAAATTTGTCCTTTACAAAAAGATAAGAACTTGAAACAGCTGGATGGTGAAAATAATTCTTTATAGTGGAGGTGGACAGTTATTGACTTTTATTAAAAATAGCCTCCACTAAAGGACTATTTGTAAACATTACAGAAATGGAGGAACGCCACCCATAGCTTAATTTCAAACTTATAGTTGAAAAAATCTTAGAGGCTACTGAGCTAACAAATGCTAGAATGAAAGATATAAGTGCCACCTTAAAGCTACAAAACACAGCTTTAACTTCAATAGATGAATTTACAACCCAAAAAGCAACAGAAGAAGAAGGAACTAATGAGAAAGTGGGTTTTAAAGAATGTTAGCTACAAATTACTCAGAACTCCGACGCTCAAACTTTGATCCCATTTAAAGACTCTGCAACAGCAACAGAAACTGAAAAAAGCAATACTAAGACGGAACTTGTTGAGGACTTACATACACAAGATACTGAGAATCTAGACAATCCAGATGATCCAAAAATAACTACAACACTGAACATGACTTTTTATCTAAACCAGCTGAAACCAGAAGAAGAAGACCAGCCTGAACGCATGACAGATATACTAAGTCAAATATGGAGATTTAAACTATTTGGCCAACAATCTAACAATTGTGAAGGGACTTGCTTCCTTGATAGGCTGATGATTGGATGGTCTCCCTTGATTCAAATGATATATGGAGGAATGAAGAGAGATCCACCCAAGGATCTAAAAGCTCTTTTATGGAAGCCGGTCTGGTACCAAAGGAAGGCCAGAGTTAGACTTAAAAAATGGTTTTCTTTATGTGACATTTAATGGAAGAGTAATGGGATAAGGAGACTTTAAAAGATATTATTTGATTTAATTTTTAGGATTTATATCTATAAGGGAAACAAATTAGTTACTAAAATAATAGTTTTGAATTATAAAATAGAAGATGGATCTAGAGGATAAAGGTTATTTTATGAGTAAGCGATGATATTAGAATGAGAAGTAGAATATGATTGTGAAATAAACCAAGAATTTATTTGAATAAATAATAAGTGTATTTTAGACATGACAATTATTCTGTAATGAATTAAAGGAACCGTGGGTTATCTGAAACTTAAATATTATGGACACTAAGCCAACAGGAATATTGTAATTGAAATTAGATAAAACTTTAAAATAGGATTTGGAGACTAATAAGTTAAAAGTTGTTGATAAATGTTTAAAATGATTGAGTTATAACTAGCAATGTATTAATTTGAATTTGGTATAATAATTAAGGGAAACAGAGAGGAAATTTTTGATGATGTAAACTGATATATGTATGGATAAGCGTATTATTGGACTATGTATTACCCAACCACCATGTTGCTTCCTTAATACCCGAAGTTTTGTAAAAATGGAAAATTAATAAAACTTGTTTTTTAAAAAAAGTTATAATAGCATTGAAAAAAGTGGCATATGACCTTTTTTTATACTTACAACCATTATAGCATCCCAATGGTCATGTGATCAAAATTCAGACCCTTGGCAGTTGACTCTTATTTATGACGGTTGCAGTGTCCTGGGGTCACATGATTCCCTTTTGTGATTTACTGACAAGCAAAGTCAATGGGTAAGCCAGATTCACTTAACAACAGTTTGTCTAATTTAATCATTACTGTGATTCGCTTGTGGTAAGAAAGATCGTAAAATGGGGCAAACTCACTTAATAAATGCTTCACTTAGCAACAGAAATGTTGGGCTCATCCCTATCAAAATGTTGGGTTTGTAGTGACCCCAGGCATGGAATGCCCAGTGATCCTAGGGCCGGAATGGTTAAAGAAGTGGAACCCCTGGGTAAATGGAGGACGGCAGAACTCAATTTCCCAAAGGGGAATCCTGCGAACTTAAAAACCCAAGAAGCCCTACCAAACTTAGGAATGGAGAAAGCATCGATGGGAGAGAAAAAGGGGCTACCCAATATACCAGAGGAATACCAAGACCTTGCTGAAATTTTCAGTGAGGAGAGGTTGGATGAGCTTCCCCCTCACCGACCTACGGATTGTGCCATAGAATTCAAGCCCAGGGCAAAACTCCCAAAGCCCAGAATGTACTCTGTGACAGGGCTTTTCTTTTTTTTATTATTAAAAGTTTTTTATTTTTTCCATATAAACATTATATATAAAAAAAGTACAATACAATTTTGAAATGAAATAAATTCATAACCATTGGTACGACCTGCCCACTCCCCCCAGGCCGCGTCCACCCTCTCTTGAAACATTCCCTACTTCCCTCCTCTTTCTCACCTCCCATCCTACTCTCTTCCCCTCCCCCTCTCCTCTCACTACCCTACTTCCTCTCTACACTTTCTCACCTCTCATCCCTATCAAACCCATGAACGCAGCATAAGGGGAGTGCCCAGGCCGCACCCCTATAAGCAACCATTATCTATATTACACTTACCCACCCACATTTCCTCCCTCCCACCCCCAACCCCCCTCCCTTCACTTCCCAGAGCAGAATACAGGGTTAATAATAATAAAAAATAATAATAAGAAAAAAGAAAAGAAAAAGAAAAAAGAAAAAAAGAAAAAAGAAAAAAAGATAATATCATACTTAACCTTTAACTCCAATAACCTATAAAACAATTCTCTATAATATTTACTATAATATTCATTCATAAAATAAATGAAACTTTTTAGTTCCATACTTTTTTTGAATATAGTCTATCCATCTTCTCCATACAGTAATATATCTTTCTTGTGTATGATCCTTTAAATAAGCAGAAATTTTTGCCATTTCTGCAAAACTAGATACTTTAAATACCCATTCTTCTAAAGTAGGCAAAGAATCTTTCTTCCAATATAAACCTATTAATAACCTTGCAGCAGTTAATAAATTCAACATCAAAATAGTTTCTTTATCATTTAAATCCACAAAAATACCCAATAAAAATAGTTGAGGAGTGAACTTTATCTTCCTTCTAAAAATCTTTTGAATGTTCCACCAAATCATAATCCAAAAAGCCTTTACCTTTTTACAATTCCACCAAATATGGAAATATGTCGCGTCTTTATTGCCACATCTCCAACATTTGGGCTGTATATTAGAATACATACAAGATAATTTTTTAGGATCTAAATGCCATCTATAAAACATTTTATAAAAATTTTCTCTCAAATTTTGAGCTTGTGTAAATTTAACATTTCTAGTCCAAATTATCTCCCATAAATCCAATGAAATCGGTTCCTGTATATTTTGAGCCCATTTAATCATACAATCTTTAACCAGTTCTGTTTCCGAATCTAACTCTAATAAAACATTATAAATTCTTTTTATATGAGCCTGACTCTGATTTTTAATCTGGATAACCAATTGTTTGTCTTCTAATGTTATTCCCTCTTTCTTATCTATGGTCCATCTATCCACTATTTGTAAATATTGAAACCATGACTGTAGAATATTTTCTTGCCTTAATACATCTAGGGATTTCAAATGCCAATTCGAACCAGACCAGATTAACAATTCCTTATACGAGATTTTATCAAAATTTGTCCCCTTAGAAATTCCCTCAATTGCATGTCTGGGAATCCCCCAGATAGGTATTTTATAATTCAATCTGTAATAATACTTTTTCCAAACACGAAGTAGGGCATTCCTCAAAATATGTAATTTAAAAGTCCGGTCAACTTTCTTATTGAAAATCAGGTATGCATGCCAACCATATATTAAGTCCCAACCTTCCAAAGAAAGAATATCCTTATTTGTTAAATTAAGCCAATCGCTTAACCAAGTTAAAGTGGCTGCATCATAATATAATTTCAAGTTAAGTGCCTTAAGTCCTCCTCTTTCTCGAGCATCCTGTAAAATCTTAAACTTGACCCTTGGTTTCTTTCCGGCCCATATAAAATTGTTGATACCCTTTTGCCATTCATCCAAATTTGCCTCTTTTTTAAAAATAGGTATCATCTGAAACAAAAAAAGGAACTTTGGTAGAACATTCATTTTTACAGCTGAAATTCTCCCCAACAATGACAATTGCAATTTTTTCCAGTCTTTTAAGTCCTTTTGTACTTTTACCCATAATGGTTCATAATTATTCTTATACAATTTTCCATTTGAAACAGTTAAATATACTCCCAAATATTTAACCTTTTTTACCATCTGAAAACCTGTAGCTTTGACCAAACTTTCCCTATCCTTAACTGACATATTCTTAGGTAATATCTTAGTCTTATAATTGTTGACTTTAAAACCAGAGACATTCCCATACTGTGTTATAAGTTCTAATAAACAATCAATCGCTTGATTCGGTTGTTCCAAAATTAAAACCAAATCGTCCGCAAAAGCCCGCAATTTGTACTCATTCTTCCTTATCTTTATGCCCTTAACTACCTTTGATTCTCGAATCTGAATCAATAAAATTTCCAACGTTAAAACAAATAACAATGGGGATAATGGGCATCCTTGTCTTGTCCCTTTTTCAATATTAAAATTCTCAGTCAATCTCCCATTTACAACAATTTGTGCAGATTGTTGCTGATATATAGCTTTAAGTGCATGTAAAAAATTATCCCCAAAATTCATTTTCTCTACCAATGAAAATAAAAATTTCCAATCTAATTGATCAAAGGCTTTTTCAGCGTCCAAAAAAATAAAAGCCACAGGAATCTGATTATTCTTATCCAAATACTCAATTAAATTTATAATTTGTCTAACAGTATATTTCATATATCGCCCTATTATAAATCCTGCTTGGTCATTATGAATCAAGTCCTTCATAACCTGCATTAATCTGTTTGCCAAAATTTTTGTAAAAATCTTGTAATCAACATTTAATAATGAAATTGGCCTATAATTCTTAGGCTCTGTAAGATCCTGATCTTCCTTTGGAATCAGTGATATAAAAGCTCTTTTCCAAGGAGGAACTTGTGTACCTAACAAAATACTATTAAAAAGTTCCTTTAATGGCTCCATCATTTCTTCAGATAAAGTCTTATAATACCTCAAGGTCAGTCCATCTGTTCCCGGAGACTTTCCACCTTTAACTGCTTAATAGCTAAACCAATTTCCTCCACAGTGATTAATCTATTCATCCCATTTTGTTGTTCCTCTGAAAGTTTAGGAAAATGCACTGATTGTAAATATTTATCTATATCCACACCCTTTATGTTATCACTTGAATATAATTTTGTATAAAAGTCTAAAAAACTCTTTTTGATCAAATTTTGCTGAAAAACCTCAGTACCTTTATATTTTACTTTCTCTATAATTCTAGCTTTCTGTTTTTTTCATAACTGGTAAGCCAACCACCTCCCAGGCTTATTCGCGTTACAGAAAGTATTATGTCTCATATACGACAGATTAGTAGCCACCTGATCTGCCGTCAACATATTAAATTGTTCCATAAGCATCTTTATAGATACCTTTAAATTATTATCAGTTGGATTAAAAATAACTCTTGTTCTTTTAATTTAATCTCTTCTTCTATTTCTCTACATCTTTGTAACCCTTTTTCCTTAAAAACTTTATTCAGTTGAATCAAAATTCCCCTCATATATGCCTTACTGGTGTCCCAAACCATGGACATCAATGTTCCCTTATTCATATTTATAGCAAAAAAGTCCTTTAAATGTTCTTTACATTTTTGTACAAACTCTTCCCGAGTAAACAAATTCTCATTCAATCTCCAGGGTCTTCTATTCCCATCTTCCAAATGTAGTTCCATCCACACCGGACTGTGATCTGACAAAGTTCTGGGGAAAATTTTCACTTTCCTCACTCTAGAGAGAAAATAACTAGTAATAAAAAAAAAGTCAATTCTTGAAAATGACTGATGTCTATCCGAATAAAAAGTGAAATCTCTATCACTTATATTCCTTTCTCGCCAAATATCAATGAGCTCCAATTCTTCTTTCAAATCAAAAAAAGTTTTAGGTAACCTAGTTTGGGTAAAAGTTTTAGAGGAGCTCCTTTTGTCTATAGTTGATTCTAAAACCCCATTCCAATCACCCATCAAAATTACAGATTTATAATCCAACTGAGATATCTTCCCATGCAAAAACTTATAAAATTGTTTCTGTTGCTGATTAGGAGCATATAATCCGACAATAAGAACTTTTTTACCTTGTAATGATAATTCCACAAAAAGATATCTTCCTTCAGAGTCAGTCTCAATTAATTTAGATGAAAAATTTTTCTTCACGTAAATTACCACTCCCGTTTTTTTCCCTGGAGCTGGAGCAATAAAATGTGAACCCAAATGAGGATTCATCAAAAGTTTGGAATCATTGATGAGGCTCCAGCCATAACAGGCTCTTCCATTATCCTTGTTTGTGGGGGTGAGGACGATCTTGCCTTTAAGATAGAGTGATAAAAATCTCTTGCCTTCAAGACTATAGTTAATCTGTGGCGTATCCCCTCATAATTCACTATTATTCCTCTTGGAATCTCCCATCTAAACTGAATTTGACGATGCTTTAACTCATCAGACAGAAAAGCAAAATCTTTTCTGCCTCTTAAAATTTTGGGAGGTATTTCTTTTAAAATTATCACATCTTGATCTGCAATTTGAAACTTTTGTTTATAAAAAGCCTGTATAATTTCATTACGAGTAAATCTTCTGGAGAAATAGATGACCACATCTCTTGGTAAGTTTCTCTGTCTAGCAACCCATGAGTTGACTCTAAAAAATTTTTCTATCTCATTCCCAATTATTTCAGGCCTCCAGCCCAGATTAAGAGCAATATCTTTCACAATAAGCCTCTTTAAGTCCTCCTGAAGGTTCTCTCTCAACCCCCTGATACGCAATGCATATTCCATCTCTCTATATTGTGAAATGATTTGTTCATCCTGTGTAATTTCTATCTTGTTCTCTACCTCCTCCATCCTAGATTCCATTCTTGTTGCATTTTCAGTAATCTCCTCGATTCTGTCATCAATTCTCTCTATACGCAGAGCAAGGCCCTGGAAAGGAAAAAGTATGTCTTCCCTTATTTGCTTATTCTTTGTCTCCAATAGTTCTTCTGTGACAGCCCTCTCTGCAATTATAAGATCTTTTACTTCCTCCTTAATGTCCAAAGCATGCTTTTTTAAAGCTTCTTGTAGATCTTTAAGAGAAATTGCAGGAGGAGAAGAGGGTGGAGGTGATTTTGGTTTCTGAGAAACAGGCTGGGTCATTGGGGAAGAGATAATGGCTTTAGGAGGAGGAGGCAAGCGTTTTGAAGCCATTTTCTTAAGTTCTAAAAAGAAAGATTCTTGTTTGAAAAAAAAATCACAGTTCTTTGAATATTCTTTAAAAAGAAAAAAAATACAGAGAAAAAAGAAAGGAAAAAGAATAAAAAAAAACAAATTCTTGCTTCTGTATTTAAAGCATTAATCTATATCCAGATTTTAGCTTTATGATGCAAATCAAACAAGAAAGACAATCGCCATTTTGCCTTTCACTTTCCCTTTCTTCAAAAGGGAAAGTGAACAATAAAAAAAAAGAAGAGGATACTTGCTGGAGTTAAAGACACCATCAAACTTAAGCGCAATTTCTCCTGGTCTGCTCCATCTGCTTTTAAATACTCACAAGCGGCTAAAAGAAGCAGATGTGGAAGCGGCAGCTTGCTTCATCCCAAAACTTCGGGATGAAGGCTCCCTGGAACGCGGAGATGCTCAGGCTCCGAGGGAGCTCCACCCTCCGATCCCCAAAATTATAGGGATCCAGGGGAGCTCTCCTCCTCCCTTTTGCCCAGGGAGGAGATTCAAGCCGCGGGACAGCTGATTGTCAAAGTCCCGCGGCTTTTACACGGACCAGGAATGGGCGGCTTTGTAAAACGCCACCATCATCGTCGCTGGAACCACCGGAAGTCCTATGACAGGGCTTTTCAACTGGTGGTACACATACCACTTGTGGTACTTTGCCACATGGCAGGTGGTACGTGATTGCTAGCGAAGTGTAGCAGGGGAGGGGAATGAGCTGAAGCAAGCCAAGCCTGAGGGAGAGGCAGCTGCAGCTGCAAGACTGTCTGGGCTTGGCAGAAACACCAGGAGCCAGCAGGGCTCCAGCTGATTGGCTCCAGCTGTTTGGAGCTTCCAGAAACAGCATGGAGCTGGAGGTGAACTGAAGAAAAAGGGGGGGAAGGAGAGGAGAGGCTATAAAAGAACATGGTTTGGGTGGGGGAAGGGGAAAAAAGACAACAGTAAAGATTTAATCCCTTTAATGTAATTAGTTTTACCTGCTTTAATTGAGTCTGTCTGTGGCTTTTAGAAAGTTTTCTTTGAAGGTAAACAGGCTTAATTTAAAGCTAAAGCTTTTCACAATTGCCGGAGCTTTTCAAGTCTAGAATTGCAACATTGTGACACACCTGAGGCAGCTTAAAGAGAAAAAAAACCTGGAGTTTGTTTTTCTTTATTTTCTTGCTTTGCACTTGATTCCTGTGTCTTTAAGGGTACATGGAAGGGATTGGGGGGTACATTCTTACTACATTGTGGAAGAACTCAGAAGGGCAAACCAGCTAGCTCAGGAGTCTACAAACCTAGCCACTTTAAGATCTGTGGACTTCAACTCCTAGAATTTCTCAACCAGCCATGAGGGCAGAAGAATTCTGGGAGTTGAAGTCCACAAGTCTTAAAAGTGCCAAATTTGAAGATTCCTGAACTAGCTGGTAGTGGTGCATATTAATAAACATGGATAAATTCATCATACATTTATTAATGCAAAGGGAAAGTGATTCAGCAAAGGAACAGCCACCGAAGAAATTAAAACTGGTACTTTTTTACTTTTTTCCTACAGTTTGTAATATTTTATTAGATTATAGAATAAAATACAAAAATAGAAAAGCAAATAGTAGGACACAATGGGGATGAAAAAGGGGAAAAAAGTGAGGGGGAGAAAGGAAAAAGAACAGACTTCCTCTGTTACAGTAGAAGGAAGCATTAACACGGAACTTCAACTTTTTGCTTTTCCATAATATTATAAACTTGCCATTTCTATAATAACAAATTAATCTAATCAGTAAAACCCAAAATCCCCCACTTTTTTTTAGTCATCAAGTTTTTGACACCTTGCTAAGCACTGTGGTACTCAAATACTGTCATGTCTTAAAAGTAGTACAATCTGTGAAAAGGTTGAAAAGCCCTGCTCTATGAGCCCTAAGGAGAAGGAGAAAATGGAAAGATTCATAAATAAAAACCTAGAAAGGGGGTTTATCAAACCTGCCAAGCCTAAGATAGCCGCCCCAGTCCTCTTTAAAGAGAAGAAGGACGGCACTTTATGCTTGTGCATGCATTGGTTTGAATATGACAGAAAATATTATGGGGGAAAGAGAGAAATTAGTTTTTGTAATACTTTGAGATTTGTACTGATGATATTCAAATGTAATGGAATTACTGTGCTCAGCCACCACGCTACTTTTCAAATATGTAAATGTAATATTGGAAAATTAATAAAAAAAACTTGGGGAAAAAAGGAAAACTGCATTTACTTGCCCAATGGGGTGCTACCAATTCAAAGTTTTGCCATTTGGACTACAAGCCCCCCCCCCAGTATTTATGCAATTAATCAATGAGGTACTAAGGGAGCACCTATTTAAGGGGGTCCTGGTTTACCTAGACAACATCCTTATCTTCACCCAATCCAAAGAGGAACATGTCAACCTAATCATAGCGGTTTTAAAGAAACTGTAAGTTGCAGTTATCAAAATGTGAATTCCACCAGGAAAGAATAGACTACCTGGGTTATCACATATCCCCACAGGGCAAGGAATAAAATTCTTTTTCAGGTCTGGACAGACCACAAAAATCTGGAAGCCTTAAAAACACACAGGAAGCTCACTCCCAAGCAAGCCTGCTGGTCCCAGCATTTTCACCAATTCCGTTTCATGCTCAAGCACTTGCCGGGGGGAAAGAACTTCCTGGCAGATGCACTGTCTCACATGCCCCAAAATAACAGCATGCGAGCCACCGATTCTAAACCACTCATGCCTGAACCACAACTGGCAGCACCAGTAACCACCAGAGCCCAAGCTAAATTAAAGCCACAGCTGGGTAGCCAAACTGGAATTGAATTCCGAAACCTTGGAAACAGATGAATGGTTCCAGAAAAATAGACACGTGTGCACAATCAAGGACGGACTGCCATTGGTGGGGGAAAAGTTATATATACCAACCACCCAGAGGGTCACTTTCATGCAGCTATGCCATGATACAAAATCAGCAGGGCATTTTGGATTTGTAAAAACATTACATTTAATTAAATGGCTTCTTGTCCCTGTTTGTCACTATCTCAATATTCCTGTTCTACCTTCTCATCTCCCCAAACCTCTCCCACATCTTACATATTTCCTCACCTCAGGCGAAGGCATTCATTCCTTCACCCACCTCACCCATATTTCACACTTATCACACACAATACATCAACACATCTGACCACTCCTGCCTTCAGCACTTATAGCTCAGAAATAATCCTTTGGAGATAGAAATGAATGGTGAATAAATCAAAAGTGTACAGCATAGATCTAATCAGTTTCATATTTCCTGGACTTCTTTCAAATAGGCTCCCAATTAACCTAACACAGTAGTCTAACCTGCAAGATAAAAGGCATGGATAAATGTTGCCAAATTAGCTCCATCAGGTGGGCTTGTAGTTGACAAACCAAGTTAAGTTAATAAAAAAAACACAACGTGCTTTTTATGTTACTAAAGAAACATATGCTTCTGGCTGGATTTAAAATTGCACAAGTAACGAGCTTGTTCCTATATGGAAATTGCACCCCTGCTAGTGCAGAATGAATGACTCTTCATCTTCTCTGAATGTGAATTTCAATTTATTGGCTTTCCATTTATTATCACAGTCAGACACTAATTTTTTATTTCTAACGCTTCACTTGAATTTTATGAAAATATTGATGGTCCTTCATCAATAGGACCATCAATCCAGGTCTAGGTGGCATTATAAGTAATACGTTTCATTAGATATGTTTCATTAGATAAAATAGACCCTTTTGAATGTACAGCAGAAATTAGAAACACTTGAGAGAAGTTCTCCACAGTATGACCTTGGACTTCTAAACCTTGATTGACTGTAATCTTATTTCTTCTGTTTCTACATAATACAATGTTTCTCAACCTTGGGAACTTTCTGATATGTGGACTTCAACTCCCAGAACTCCCCAGCCAGCATTACCAAGTTGCCAAGGTTGAGAAACTCTGCCACAATCAATGAAGAAAGAAGGTAAGAGAGCTGCATTTTTCCTGACTTATTTTTAGAGTTATTTTTATCCCAGCTTTACTATTTTTATAAACAATTCAAGGGAGTGAATCTTTCTCACACTCCTTGCTCCTCCTATTTTCCCAACAACAACAACCCTATGAGATGAGTTAGACAGATAAAAAGTGACTGGCCCAAAGTCACACAGCCAGTTTTTATGCCTAGGGCAGAACTAGAACTCAAGTTTCCTAATTTTTAGCCCAGTGCCTTCACCACTAGATCAAACTGGCTCTCTGACTTCTTGATGTCATCCCCCAAGTCAACCAATGTTTGTCTTAGTGTGAAAAACTAGACCTACAATAGGATAATACCACACATAACAGAACACAAATATATAACATTTTTTGCTTAAGCATCTTGCCCAGCAAGGAATGCTAGAAATTAGGTAAGCTGTTCCAAATCCAGAGAAGGTTACCTTACAAGTAACTGATTCACTGTCTCTTTTGAAACTCATGAGATCCTTCCATTAGAGTGAACATATTCATTATCCTCTGGAGTCAACTTACAAGTCTTTCAATGCTTGATGTAATGACTTCAGAGCCGTAAATGTTGATTTGGCACAAAGAAGACTGGTCTCATCGGCAAACATTCTCCCAACCTCAAAACCTCAAAATTCATTTGATACCGAAAATCAGACAGAGCTCTGTATACTCCAGTATGCTGACCTGAATTAATTATTGCCTTGAAGTCACATTTGACACATGCAATTTTATCTTCCGTGCTTTCAAAACATTTTACAATAGGCCTCTTAAGCATTCTTAACATCTTATCTCCAGAGGCTGCATTCACTCCAGAAATATTTGCTGCATGAAAATGTCAGAATGCTGTAATAACCAACACCCCTCCCCCAAACCAATATCATAACTGCCAAGTGCGTACTAAATACTATGGCTGGTTCAATTAAACTCACTGCATATTCCAACCTGCTGTTGTGTAATTATCTTAGTTGTTTCATTCCCTCAGTTCCTGAAAATATAGAGAAATGTATTAACTGTTTACTAGAAAGTGTTTCATAACAATTATATGAAATCATGGTCACTTCTGAATACCATATTTTGACACATTTCAACAGGAGCACCAGAAGTATCTAACAAATATTTTCTAATGGCTCTTAGAAAATATTTGTTAAATACTTCTGGTGCTCCTGTTGAAATGTGTCAAATTGGCATTCTAATGGCTCTTGGACTTCTGGTTTGCCAATGCGGCTGTCATGGACACTTGGAAAATGAGCTCCATCTTCCTCGTCCAGTTTTGCATTGCTGGGAGCCCTTAAAAGGGTCAAAGAGTCACCCCATAGAGGCGACCAGCATGGAGGGGTTCTCACTGGATTGTGGGAGACCAGTAGTTCTCCTGTTAGAGCTAGTGTTTCCTCCAAACCGGCGGAAGAAAGACCGGCCATAGCAATATGGCCAGCCCATAGGCTGCGGACAGCCACAGTCACACTTACCACCAGGCAACATTAAAGCAGCATGGAAGAGATTGGATGAGATCTACCTCTCTTAAATTCTAACTACCTTTTTCTACCTATGTAAGCTGCTAAAGTACTTTCTCCCAAGTGGAGAGGGAGGGGGGATTTTAGCCTTCCCTCCAGAAACAGCGGCAACTGACTATCCAGGGGAGTTTAAAATGTTGAAAAAATAATTGGACCCCAATCGGAATTTTATTTCCTAAAGCTTGTGGACTAAAAGATTTTCTACTATTTATTTTTTATTTTCTAATTTTTATTGAAGATCTGGGTTTTTCCTCATAAAATAGAAGAAAAATGGAAAAGATCAAAATAACTTTGAGACTCAAAAGAAATTTTCAAGTGGTAGGGGTGACATCTTGTGGCTAAATCTGAAACTTCAAACTGTTATTCTCTAACAGAGACTTGGCTAACAGCCCAGAAAACAAGATAAGATTCATGCAACCTTGAAACACCGCTGTGAGAGATTCAGCTGTGTTGTCTATTGACTGGGAAAAAAATGTAAAAGCTTTTAATCTAACTCATCATTATGGAAGAAGACCAAGAATAGACTTTTTTATGGAGGAACATTGTCCATGGGGTCGCAATGGGTCGGACACGACTTCGCAACTAACAACAAATGGAGGAAAATCAGGAACAAATTCTTGCTACGTTGAAAGCAATTTACCAAACCCTTCTTACAGCTAGTGTTGAGATGAGAGCCTTCAGAAAAAAATGAGAAAGCAGCTCAGATATGCAAACTCAAATTTTGATTACAACTAAAAATCAATCATACAGAATACAACAGAAAAAGTGGAACAATTAAATATTATGACAGAAGATTTAATTGCTCAACAAGTACAGAAAATGGGAAGTCCAGAAAAGAATCTGACAACATGGAAGGAGGAAAAATCTTGCTATATAAACCAGAAGGAACTTGAGGGTCAAGAAGAGGAACAGATGGAAGAGAAGATAAATAATTCAGGACAACTACCTCGAGAGGGAAAAATTAAGAGATGACCTGCTAGACCTGCCAGACCTGCTAGCCATCTCAAAAAAATGGCGACTGGATAGTCTTTTCAACATTACACAATACATATAACAATACAAGGAGATTTGTTTGATGACTCAAAAGCATGGACATGGAAGACGATTTGGCAAGAAAGAAATCTAGGATAAAACTGAAGAAGAATGGGGTCTTGACTTACTTATGAGATTTAAAATAGAATATATTCAAGTAGATAAGATGTGTATTTTGAATACAAGATATTGTTATGAATTGAAGATAAAGAATAATTTTGGTTATTCAATATCTAGAAGTATAAATATTAATAGTTAAATTTGAACATTGAGTTGCTTATAAAGGTTAGGTAAAGGTGATTAAGACATATATATGCTAAAACATATTGATGAATGTAAATAAATATGCTTTGATATAGCGATAAGAATGGAAATTATTAACTTAAATATGAGAAAGTAGATATAAAGAAGAAGAATGAGGAAGTACTAAATGTTGAAATAGAAGAAACTTTGGTTACTGAATTTAAGATATTTGGAAATTATAAGAAAATAAGAATATTATACTGTATTATTAATTTGTTGATGTAGACGGTGAGAATTGAAATAAATAAGATATGTATCCTGAACATCAGACATTGTGGGGAACTATGATAAAAGGAATTGGGGTTATTTAAAACCTGGAAATGATAAATATTAAACATTAAACTTAAATATTAATAGAAAATTAAAACTGGGAAAAATCTATTAGGTTATTGATTGTCTAAAACAACGGTTCTCAACCTATGGGTCGTGACCCCATTTGGGGTCGATCGACCATTTCACAGGGGTCACCAAGCAAGGCTGTCCGCCATTTTTTTCCCTTTTCCAGCAGGTGCCTTACCTCCCTTGGGCTGGGCCAGCTGGTGACCCAGTCGGTGGTTGGCCTGCTCCATCTCTGCCGCTTGCCAGCTATGCCTCAGCTGGCGCAGGGGGTGGCACCACACATGCGCGGCACTCCCAGGCAAGGAAAGTCCACGACTTACGACCGGTTGGGTAGTCCTCGATTTACAACCGGTTTAGTCTTCGACTTACAACCAGTTGGGGGTCGCGGCATTAAAAAGGTTGAGAACCACTGGTCTAAAAGATGGAATGTTAAAACAATTAAGACATATAAATTAAAAATTATTGATAAATGCAAGAAAGTTATTTTTTATCTGATTGATAGAATAAGAAGTATACTAACTTAAATAAGAGACAGTACATATTAAGGGAAAAAGAGAGGAAATATTGGCTGTAATAGTTTGAGATTTGTACTAATAATATCTGTATGTAATTGAATTATTGTAACTCAGCCATCATGTTGTTTTTCAAAGATATAATTGTAACATTAGAAACAACATTATAATTGTAACAATAAAAAGTTTATATATATATATATATATATATATATATATATATATATATATATATATATATGTATGTATATATATATATATTTTCTGAGGTTTTCGCGGGTGTTTGTATGTAGGTCTTTGGTTGTTCGGGTTTTCTCCCGTGTAAAATTGGAAGTGTCTTGGCGACGTTTCGACGAAGTCCCATTCGTCATCTTCAGGCTGGTGTTTTCAGCTTCGTGCTTCGAGGAGCAATGTGTGGTCTTAGCTGTTTCTTCCTTTTAACTGCCAGTGGGGGTATGAACTGATTGGGTGGGAGCTTGGCTGTGTTCTGATTGGGTGGAGGTGTGCTCTGATTGGTTGGGGGGTTGGCTGTGCTCTGATTGGCTGGGGGGTTGGCTGTGCTCTGATTGGCTGGGGGAATGTTCTGTTTGGTTGTGCTCAGGTTAGTCTGAGTTGCAGGGGGTTTAAGATTTTGGGCTGCCTTGCTATTTTTTGGCTTCGCGTTCGTGGTCGTGCCTCATCTTCATGGAGGGTGTCAGTTTGCTTCATGTATGGATTGGAGGGGTTTAAAGTGGCTAATGATGCAGCTGTGGTCTGGCTTCTGGTTTGTGGTCGTGCCTCATCATCGGTGTGGCTTTGGGTTTGCTTTTTGCGTGGATGTGTGATGGTGACATCCTGTGTGGTTTTTGTGAGTGTGGGTCTGGTGTCATTTTTTGTGTTAGGGAGTCGTTTGTCAATAAGGGCGGGTTTCCAAATGGCTGGTAGGCAGGAGGTATCATCTCGCTTGTTCATGCTGTGTGGGCATTTTTCTATCTCGATGGCTTCTCTGATTATTCTGTTATTAAAATGTTCACTTTTGGCAATGGTTTTGGTATTTTTAAAGTCAATTTCATGTCCTGTGGCTTTAAGGTGTTGGACCAGGGAAGATGTTGGTTCCTCTTTTTTGACTGAGTTCTTATGTTCTTCAATGCGTGCACTTATTCTTCTGTTGGTTTGTCCGATGTATGTGGTGGGACAAGTGGTGCATGGGATTTCGTATACTCCTTGATTTTCTAATTCAATTTTATCTTTGGGGTTTCTAAGGATGGTGGATATTTTTCTGTTTGTGCAGAATGCTGTTTTGATGTTGTGTTTATGGAGGATCTTACTGATTCTGTCTGTGGTGCCTTTTATGTATGGGAGGAGGGCTTTGCCATTTTCTTGTTCTTTGTCTTGGATTTTAGTGGGGGTTTCTTTTTGGATTAGGTTTGTAATCTTATTTCTTTGGAATCCATTGGATGTTAGTACATTGGTGAGAGTGTGTAGTTCGGTTTTTAGGTGTTGTTCGTCAGCTAAGCGTTTTGTTCTGGAGATGAGTGTCTTGGCTACAGAGTTGATCTGTGCTGGATGGTGGTGTGAGAGAGCGTGCAGATAGCGGTTTGTGTGTGTTTTCTTCTGGTAGATGGTGTGTCCTAGGGAGCCATTGGATTTCTTGTAGACTAAGACATCCAGGAAGGGAAGTTGGTTGTTAGCTTCTGTTTCCATGGTGAACTGTATTTTGGGGTGTAGGCTGTTGAGGTGTGTGAGGAAGTTGTCCAGTTTTTCTTTCCCATGTGGCCAGATTATGAAGGTGTCGTCTACGTATCTGAGCCAGAGTTTGGGTTTGTGATCCGAATTTTCTAGAGCTTGGGTTTCAAAGTGTTCCATGTAGAGGTTTGCAATGACAGGTGAGAGGCGTGATCCCATGGGTGCTCCTTCTCTTTGTTTGTATTTTTGTCCATTATAGATGAAGTATGTGTTGGATAGGCAGTGGTTGGTCAGATCTAAGATGTGTTTGGGGGGGTTATATTTGTTTTGGATAGCTGTCAAGGCTTCTTTGATAGGCACTTGGGTAAAGAGGGATATGACATCGAAGCTCACGAGTAGGTCGCTGGGCTGTAAGTTTTGTTTCTTTATGATTTCTATAAACTGGAAAGAGTTTTTTACCTGTGAGGTGATGGATTCTGCATAGGGCTGTAGTTGTCAGCTTGACAACTATCCAAAACAAATATAACCCCCCCCAAACACATCTTAGAGCACCCATGGGATCACGCCTCTCACCTGTCATTGCAAACCTCTACATGGAACACTTTGAAACCCAGGCTCTAGAAAAATCGGATCACAAACCCAAACTCTGGCTCAGATACGTAGACGACACCTTCATAATCTGGCCACATGGGAAAGAAAAACTGGACAACTTCCTCACACACCTCAACAGCCTACACCCCAAAATACAGTTCACCATGGAAACAGAAGCTAACAACCAACTTCCCTTCCTGGATGTCTTAGTCTACAAGAAATCCAATGGCTCCCTAGGACACACCATCTACCAGAAGAAAACACACACAAACCGCTATCTGCACGCTCTCTCACACCACCACCCAGCACAGATCAACTCTGTAGCCAAGACACTCATCTCCAGAACAAAACGCTTAGCTGACGAACAACACCTAAAAACCGAACTACACACTCTCACCAATGTACTAACATCCAATGGATTCCATAGAAATAAGATTACAAACCTAATCCAAAAAGAAACCCCCACTAAAATCCAAGACAAAGAACAAGAAAACGGCAAAGCCCTCCTCCCATACATAAAAGGCACCACAGACAGAATCAGTAAGATCCTCCATAAACACAACATCAAAACAGCATTCTGCACAAACAGAAAAATATCCACCATCCTTAGAAACCCCAAAGATAAAATTGACTTAGAAAATCAAGGAGTATACGAAATCCCATGCACCACTTGTCCCACCACATACATCGGACAAACCAACAGAAGAATAAGTGCACGCATTGAAGAACATAAGAACTCAGTCAAAAAAGAGGAACCAACATCTTCCCTGGTCCAACACCTTAAAGCCACAGGACATGAAATTGACTTTAAAAATACCAGAACCATTGCCAAAAGTGAGCATTTTAATAACAGAATAATCAGAGAAGCCATCGAGATAGAAAAACGCCCACACAGCATGAACAAGCGAGATGATACCTCCCGCCTACCAGCCATTTGGAAACCCGCCCTTATTGACAAACGACTCCCTAACACAAAAAATGATACCAGACCCACACTCACAAAAACCACACAGGATGTCACCACCACACATCCACGCAAAAAACAAACCCAAAGCCACACCGATGACGAGGCACGACCACAAACCAGAAGCCAGACCACAGCTGCATCATTAGCCACTTTAAACCCCTCCAATCCATACATGAAGCAAACTGACACCCTCCATGAAGATGAGGCACGACCACGAACGCGAAGCCAAAAAATAGCAAGGCAGCCCAAAATCTTAAACCCCCTGCAACTCAGACTAACCTGAGCACAACCAAACAGAACACTCCCCCAGCCAATCAGAGCACAGCCAACCCCCTAGCCAATCAGAGCACAGCCAACCCCCCAGCCAATCAGAGCACAGCCATGCCCCTAACCAATCAGAGCACACCTCCACCCAATCAGAACACAGCCAAGCTCCCACCCAATCAGTTCATACCCCCACTGGCAGTTAAAAGGAAGAAACAGCTAAGACCACACATTGCTCCTCGAAGCACGAAGCTGAAAGCACCAGCCTGAAGATGACGAATGGGACTTCGTCGAAACGTCGCCAAGACACTTCCAATTTTACGCGGGAGAAAACCCAAACAACCAAAGACCTACATACAAACACCCGTGAAAACCTCAGAAAACATGACTCCCGGGCATGATTATGAATAAAATAAATAATATGCGATCACCAGGAGAGTTTAAGTAAGAAAAATACTTTACTAAAAGCTGCCAAGCTTTCATTGGGAACTCCCAACATCGTCAGGGCTAAAAAGCCAGTTTAACAAGAATGACTTAAATAGGTTTGGTTGGGTGCAGATGTCAGCCAAACGTATTTAAGTCATTCTTGTTAAACTGGCTTTTTAGCCCTGACGATGTTGGGAGTTTGCAATGGCTCTTCACAGCTCTCTAACTTCCTGGGGAAATCCATCATAATAAATCTATAGTCTATGTACTAGAATAATTTATGCTATTAATTGAAATTTGAAAATCAATGTGACCACAACACAGATCAGAAATAATATCCTTTATTTGTGAACCAACCTTTCTTGTCCCATTAAAGAAATCAAGTCAATAATGTCATTGCCATCAACTTTTTGGAACACTCCTGAAATTGCTATGATAGCCTTGCAATCCTGAATTGTCTTCAATCAAAGTGTTGGGTGATCTTCAATGTCATTCTGAGTCTATTCCTATCAGAGAGACAGCAAAGTAACAGATAGATTTGGACAATAGAAGAACTCTAATTGTTCACCAAAAACTTGGAGAAAGAAGTGGAATCCTTTTAAATAGTGTGAAACTGATTAATTAAGTGAAAGGTATTGAAAGTAATTATCCAATTTATTTTCACCAACTTGGATCAAATGCCCCTTCTCCATTGTCCTCCCTGACCCTTTAATTTTGCGCTGCTATGTGTATATGTGTGTGTGCATGTATGTTTAGCTATTTCATTGATGGGTCTTCCTTTTCTTCCCTTTTGATTTCTGTGATTTAACTTAGTGAAATTAACAATATTGTCCAATTCTACTTGTAACCCAAATGACAAAAAGGAATATTTATTTATTAGATTTTTATCCCACTTTTATTACCTTATAAGTAACTCAAGGCAGCGAACATGCATAATGCTGCTTCATTTGCCTATTTTCCGCAAATCAATAACCCTCTGAAGTGGATTGGGCTGAGAGAAAGTGACTGGCCCAAAGTCATCCAGCCAGCTTTCGTGCTTAAGTTGGGACTAGAACTCACAATCTCCTGGTTTGTAGGCCAGCACCTTAGCCACCAGACCAAACTGGCTCTCTATATAAACCTGCTATTTTTCCTGTGTTCAAACCTGGATGGTCTGGGAAAGGATCAAGCAGGAGGGGGAATCAAGAAACCTATATAAAAGGAATATTGGTGAAAATCACGTGTTCTCAAAAAACTCATGTATAGAAAGGAAAATGATTGGTGCTTGCTTTCCCAACATGGGTCAGAAGAGCACAAAATCTGGGGAATCCACCAATCAGCAATCATGCTGACCACCGGCCAGCCAAAGCACCTAGTCAGAATAGATGCCTAAGCAGCAAAATGGCAGAAAGCAATTTCTTCAGCTTGTTTCACTTGAGGCTGGCTTCAACATGAGAGATAACTAGCATAAGGCTACTATCTGGAATCATTCTAATTTTGACAAGGTGAGAGTGAAGTTCTTTCTGGACCTAAGCATCCAGAGTTGAATTTAAAAGCATCAATAGGGAAGAGAAGAGGGAGGGAATGATCATGATCAAGTGTTACCCTTTTTGTATGTATGTTGTGATGTCTGTTGCAGATACAGAAGTGATAGAACTTGTGTTATCCCATTGTGACATTCTTTTAACCATTTTAAGAATTGTCAGATTTTACAGATGTTGCTTGCTTTCACAGTGGTGAAATACAAAAAAATTATCCAAGTTCTTTACAGTGAACATACTTGCATTTGTTGAGCTCCAAAGATAAATGACATAGCTCATATATTATTTGAATGCCAGCTGTATTTGAAAGAGAAAGATTGGATCACATATTAGATAAACACTCCACTGGGATCCATGCATTAAAATAAAACCTGTGATGAGAACTCAATTATTACACATAACACAGCTCTATATCTGAACAAAACAATATAATTGAAAACTGCATGTGGATCTGGTTAGGGTAAATTGTAAGAAAGACCCAGAAATAAGATTTGTATTTCCTTTTAGTTCTACTTTTACACTACTTTGTTGCACATTATTTTGTTAATATACATGGTCTTAGAATGGTTCTGTATTTTGTATTCTGATATGGCCTAATGGTTAATGAAAATAGTATTATTTTTTAATATTATGGTTGGTGGCACAGCGAGCCGTTTAGACCAGATTTGGTATCTTTTGTCCACCTGTTACAGACACGTCCAACTCAAGGCCCACGGGCCAGATCAGGCCCATGATGCATTTAGATCTGGCCCACAAGCAGACTAGTAGGAGGAGATGATTGAGTAGTTACCTCCTCACTATTTTGAGTGTCTTGTCAGTGGCAGCAGCGCTAGCAGAGGACAGGCACTGGGAGCCACTCCAATGCATGGAACTGTGCACAGGGAGGCAGTAACTGCAGGGGCGGGTGGGCATGGCTAAAGCACCCTCTGCCTGAGAGCAAGTGGCTGGGGAGGGAAGGAAAGAGAAAGGATGGAAGGCGCTCGGGTCATGTGATTCTTCAGTTCTCACCTCTCCCTGCCTCGCCACCTTTCCTTCCTCCTCTTCCTTCGTCTGTGCTGCACTTTGCCACAAGTAGCTGCTTGCCTCACAGACTTTCCCCCAAATGAGACGGGAGGCTTGTGCATGCTGGGCCCAGGCCAAAGCTAGTCAAGAAGCCCAAGCCACATGCTGCTGAAGTTCACACGCTTCCTTCGAATCTGCTGTTGCCACACCAGACAAGAGATCTGCGGCTCAATCTCTCTACTGCTCAGACTCTTCAGACTCAGGTTATTGGGACCTAAAGAGTGCAGCCCCCTTATACCTCCAGAAGATTTGGACTCACAGCATCCTACTAAGTCTCCAGAGTAGATACCTAGAGCGCTCACAACTGCTCACTTCACACAGTACCTGGGACTTTGAGCTTTCTGTGCAGTCTCATACTCCATATATAAAAACATCTGCCATGAAGAAGACCTGCATGATATTTAAACCCCCAAACCTGGCCAAACAGAAAGTGGACTTTAAAAACAGGTGCTTTCAAAAGAGGTGGGAGGCAGAGTACCTGCTTGTTGACACTGAAAATAAGGCCATGTGCCTTGTTTGTAGAGTTAATGTGGCTGTACTTAAAGAATATAACATGAGATGGCATACTATGAGACAAAACATCAGGACAAGTACAAAAACCTGGACATACAGCAAAAGCTAAAGAAGGTGGAAGAGTTTAAAAACAGTCTGATGTCATGGCAGCATATGTTCAGAAAAGCAAAATCACAAAGTGAAGCTGCTGTGAAAGCTAGTTTTATAGTGGCAGAAGAGATAGCTAAATCAATCCGGCCATTTACAGAGGGGAGTTTTTGAAGCGCTGCATGATTAAAGTGTGCAAAGTCTTATGTCTAAACCAAAAGCAAGCATTTTTGAATGTAAGCCTAAGCAGATATGTGAGTTTGCCATTGATTTACAAGTACAGTTGATTGAAAAAGGAAAGGATTTCATTGTATATTCCCTTGCTATGGATGAGAACACTGACATCACTGACACGGCACAACTGACAGTCTTCATCCATGGAGTGGACTCAAGTTTATGCGGTACAGAGGAATTTTGGGATATGAAATCAATGCATGGCACTATCACAGGAAAAGACATATTTGAAGCAGTATCTAAATGTGTAAATGACATGAAACTGCCCTGGGACAAACTTACTGGGCTGACAACAGATGGAGCACCTTCAGTGTGCAGGGAAAAGAATGGATTAGTGGGAAGGATGCGAGAGAGGATGAAGAGCGAGAATTGCACAGGTGAGCTGACAGCATATCACTGCATCATATACCAGGAAACACTATGCGGCAAAGCCCTGAAGATGGAACATGTAATGAGCACTCTAACACAGACAGTTAACTTTATAAGAACCAAAGGTTTAAATCACTATCAATTTAAGTCTTTTCTGGAGAAAATACATTCTGAACTTGGTAATCTGCCCTATCATACAGAGGTGCAATGGCTAAGTCATAAAAAAGTGGTCAATAGATAAAAAATCAGTAGATTTTTTTTGAGTTGCATAAGGAAATCTGTTAGTTCATGGAAAGTAAAGGAAAAGGCTCCACAGTACTGTGGGATGAAAGGTGGCTGTATGAGTTAGCTTTTCTGTGTGACATAACTAAGCATCTCACTGCACTAAACCTTCAGCTATAGGGATGGGACTGTGTGATCATGGACATGTATGGTGCAGTAAAAACCTTTCATGTTAAGCTGCGACTGTGGGAGATTCAGATCCAGCAAGGAAACTTCAATCACATTCCCTGTTGCCAAACAATCATAAACCAAGTCTCCACAATGTATTCTCAGATGCTCATTTTGCTGATAAACTGAGCACACTTCACATGGAGTTTACATGTCGCTTTGTTAGCTGTGAAGCATAGAAGTTCAATTTTGGATTGTTCAGTAATCCATTTGCAGTTGATGTGGAGAAAGCACCTGTAAACATCCAGATAGAGCTGTTAGAACTCCAATATAACAGCACATTTAAGGCAAAGTATGATTTTATAGGGCCCACACAGTTCATCAGAATCATTCCTAAAATGATGCCCAACTTCACATACAAGTGTTTGAATGCTCTGCATGTTTGGTAGTACATACCTGTGTGAGCAACTTTTGTCTGTGATGAAAGTGAATAAAATCATACACAGAAGTCTTCTCACTGATGCACACCCTCCTACTCTCTCCTGAGAGTTTCCACATCTCAGAATCTAACCTCAAACGTGAAGGAACTTGTAGACAAGAAAAGATGCCAAACATCCAGCTTGGACACAATGCCATGAGAGAGAGAATTAAATAGCTTATGTTTTTTCTTTGTTTTAAATTTGTTTTTGCAGATTTATTTGAAATATTTGTTCATATTTGAAATGTTAATCCTGTTTGGCCCACATCTTAGACATAATGCACTCCTGAACTAATATGGTACCGTAAATGCCAGCGTACAAGGCGACCCGGCGTATAAGACGACCACCGTCTTTATAGCCGAGCCGCATTCCTAGAACGTCGTCTTATATGCTGGAAACTACCAGTATTTCCGGCGTATAAGACGACTCAGCGTATAAGACGACCCCCGTCTTTGGCGCCGATTTCAGCGCTCGCGGAAGTCGCCTTATACGCCGGCATTTATGGTACATAGTCTTACATGCAACTGGCCCTTTGTGGGCAACCATAATGCTGATGTGGCCCTCAATGAAATTGAGTTTGACACCACTGACCTATTGGCTCCTTCCCAAGGACTTGGAATAGGCACATATTGGTTTTTTTAAAAAAAACAAGTTTTATTGATTTTTCAATTTTTACATCAAGGTGCTTAGGAACCAGCATGGTGATGGGGTAATTGGTTATCCAAAAAAAAACCACACAAAGTCATAAATATACAACTCAAATTTCTCCTTAAAAGTTCCCTCTCTGTTTCTCTCAGTTAATGTAACGTATTCAAAGTAATACATTTCTAAATAAAATTCAAACAGTCAATAAAATTATCAATGGCATTTTACCTATACAAATCCAAATCCTGTTTTTAAGCTTTATTAATTTCCAATTACTGTATTCCAATTTAGCCTTAACTAGGTATATTGTTTACATTTTGGGTATACGTAATTTCCCTCCTTTTATAACATACTAATTATATTATCTAAGATAAACATGTTATTCCAACAATTACACTATTAGATTTCCCAAGTATATTCTGTTTTCTATTCTAATACCTCCTCCTTTACTAATATCATATCTTCCATTATCACAATCCATTGCCAGGTTTTGTTATCTGCTTTGCCTGCTAATTTTTTATGTATTTTTATGTATTTTTTATGTCTCTTTTCTATTCTTCATTTGATCTATCTGTCTAGCTATCTAGCTATCTATTACATTTATATGCCACCCATCTCACTGTCAAGTGATTCTGGATGGCTTACTATATCATAACAGTAAGAATACAAAACATTAAAACAATAAAACATCAACTATTAAAATGAACAGAGATTAAATAAATTAGAAACCAGAATGGGGTGAGACTGAGATTTTCTTCCTACACTACTAACTACTTCTAGCATGGGACGCTTCCACCAGGGCCACAGGCCAATCAGCAGATCTCACCTCAGGGGACATGATATTCCAGGGGGTTGGAGCCATAGCAGAAAAGGCTCTTCTCCTGGCCACCATTAGCTAGAATTCCTTGATCGATGGAATCCACAGCAGACTTATAAGCCAGTTTGATATTTCTGGAATTCAGTAAGTCTTCATGGTATGTTAACTTCAGTGCTTCTCTTGTGGAAAAAGTAAAAGGACTTTTACGAATTCCAAAGGGTGAAACAGAGAGGTTTATTTGTGCAAAGGTTCAGAAGCGATTAACAATCAGCAAATTTCTGAACAAGGGGGAGGGTCCAAACTACAGCTTTATAGGTTTCCTTTTCTCAGGAACAAAGGGAGCATAGATCAGTGTTTCTCAACCTTGACAATTTTAAGGCATGTGGACTGCAACTCCCAGAATTCCACAGCCAGCAATGCTGGCTGTGGAATTCTGGGAGTTGAAGTCCATATGCTTTAAAATTATCAAGGTTGAGAAACACTGGCATAGATGGAACCTACATTGTATAACATTCAGTTAGTTTCTCACAGGCATACAATGAATAGAGAGTTTCACTTTATACAATGTTTCTCAATATGCATTAGATCATTCACGTATTGTTAACATAGCTTTCTTCCAGGAATTATGCAGACACATCATTTTGCTTTTAGTGATTTTTTTCATTATCATTATTATTATTCTACTTTATTCATTTTTATTCTATGTTATTCTATTTCATTCCACTTTACTTCAATGTCCTTCACATGTTCTTCCAATGTCCATTTTTGTTGTTCAACTGTCTGATGTATTTGCAACATTTCACACCCACCAATGCTCTTTGATAGATATTGTGTGTCAACATCACTGTATGGATGATTCATTGTTATTATTTTTCTGGTCTCCCTATCCTATCCAATGCTTTTAGTTCTGTTTGAGTCCAGTTCATTATTCTAACTGTGTAGCTAATGGTTGGAATTGTTGAGTTGTTTTAATTGTCTTGATGGTATTTCCACCACTAAGTTTCAACTTTCAGATCTTCACTCTTACTTCTAAGCTTCTTCTTGACTTCAGTATGCTTGATGTTATGAGCTTATAGTGATCTTCTTCATCCAATCTCTTGATATCATCTCCATAGGGTATGGAAATAGGATGTCTCAATGCCTTCTGTTATGTCTACTTTTCCCCTGTTGCATGATAAAGATTACCAAACTTCATTGCAATATCTTGGCTGTATTTATGGCCAGTGTTGAGCAGTGATTCTATTTCAGATGGTGTTTTCCATATATCTTCAGATCATCCATGTAAAGCAGGGGTCCCCAACATCCAGGCCACAGCCCGCTACCGGGCCATAGCCTATTTGGAGTGGCTGGCCAGAGTGGCTGACCAGAGCCTATACAGTTCAACTTGCACAAGCAGCAGGTTGATGAGCACTTGTGTGTGTGTGTGTGTGTGTGTGTACTGCCCCCCCGCTCATGCAAGTCAAGCTGCGCAAATGCTCAGCAGCCCTCCACTCACAAAAGGGCTGCATGCACGCATGTGTTCCGGCCTGCCAGTCGCACAAGGAGTATGTGCATGCCCATGATGCCAGCATGCTGCTCATGCGGTCCAGTTCCCCTTTCCCCCCCAGTTGGGTCACCAAGGGTTGAGGGCCATTGATGTAAATGAAGTGGGAGAGCCTGGCAAATGTTTTTGATATTTGATAGTGTGACTTGTTCAATATTGTTGACAAAGGAATCAGTGCAATGACAAATACTAAAACTGAGAGTGAGTCTCCTTGGAAGATTGCTATCTTGATATTAACCTCTCCCAGTCTATCTCTATTGACCAGCAACTATGTCTTCCATTGAGCTATTGATCTTTGCACAAAGCTTCTGATGCTTCTATGTCTGTTATTTCTAGGGATTTAATTATCCAAACTTATGACAGAGTCAAATGTCATCTTATAATAATCAAAGATACTTTCGAATTGGTCTTCCTTCACTTACAGTTTTCCAAAATCATCAATTAGGATCTGATTTATTATTCCTCAGCTGTTTGGGCAGTTTTCTTTCTGATGGAAAGAGCTTGTTTTCCACTAAACACTTTTGAACAGTATCTGTTACCATACCAATCTTCTGTTTTACATCCTTGCAATATGTCATTAAACTACTTGGCAATGAGCAATTCATTTTCAGTGTGATGAGTTCCTAGAAAAAGACAGATTATAAATCTAACAAATAATACTTTTGAAAATATCATTTTCTGCCTCAGATCCCATTCATATTGACATGGAAACATGGCAATAAATTAATAACTTTAATAAAATACTGTTATTTAAAAGTGCCAAAGGTCCCATTGTATTATACTTATTTTTCATAGCAATTATTTTGGAATGAGTTTGCAATCTGATGAGCCAATCTTTGCATATCCTGTTTCTTTGCCATAGGGTCAGTGCTGCAAGGACCCACCCCACTTTGCATCTTAAGAAGACAGAACTCTTGGAATAGTTCTTCCAACAGGCATCCTTTATTAAGAGAAAATGGTTGCAGGTGTTCCAGACAGGACTTGGGGGCCAACTCTCCCATTCAAGGTTTTAAGGGGTTCCCCAGTAGCCCCACCCAATCACCCCCTTCTTCCAGTGACAGACTCAGGCATTATGCTCCCACCCTCTTTTCCTTACTACCGGCTGGATGGAGACTTCAGAGAGAACTACATGAAAGGTAATAGCCCCATTCTTATGGTTAGTCCTTTTGGTGATATCCACATTCAGTCGCTTTGAAGTGTACTTAAGGAAGTGAGGGCCATAAAGCCCCTTTGTTCACCCCTTTCCATTCATTGTATGACATAATCCATAGAAGGCAGAAATGGGGTTTTCTATAGTTGAAATATAATTGGATTTTGACATCCTGCCCCCTCAAAAATAAGACAGATCCACCTGAAAAGAAAACAAAACAGGTATAAAAGTTAGTCAGGCTTGTTAGGATATTCTGTGTGAAACTTCTTTAATAGCTTTGGGGCTCTGACATGACGTTTATGGACCCACTTGTTTTGTGAGGCAGGGAGGTGTTTCCAGGCAACTAGGTACTGAGTCGCTCCATGATATCTCCTAGAGTCAAGGATTTCCTTTATTTCAAAGTGTTATTCACCCTCCACCATGATTGGAGGTGGTGGGGGTGATTTTTGGCCGTAAAGGTGACTGATGCTCTCTTTTCAGCAAGCTGCAATGAAAAATTGGGTGTATTTGCCTGAGATTTTTGGGTAATTCTAATTCTAGTGTTACTGGGTTTATGATTCTTTTAATTGGAAAAGGCCCTATATATTTTGGTCCAGGTTTTTACAGGGCTGTAAGGACTTTGGGTATTTTGTAGATAGGTACACCATTTCTCCTATAATGAATGGTGTAGGTTCAACCCTTTTTTTATCGGCTTGTGCTTTGTATGCCTGCCTAGCTTCATATAGTGCTTTTCTAACTATTGGCCAGGTGTTTTGTAATTGTTCCATCCATTCTTCCAGTGATGGGATCGCCAGTTCCTGTGGGGTTAATTCTGGCATGGGATTGAAACTTTGATCGGTGGCTATTTGAAAAGAAGTGTAACCTGTGCTGGAGTGGACTGCATTATTGTAAGCAACTTCAGCGAAAGGGAGTAGGTCCATCCAATTTGTTTGCTGAAAATTAATAAAACATCTTAAATATTGCTCAAGTACTGAATGACAACGTTCTGTTTGTCCATCCCCTTGTGGATGATGGCTAGATGTCAGTCCCTGAGTGGTCCCTAAGAGAGATAAAAATTCCTTCCAAAATGCAGACGTAAATTGCACTCCCCTATCAGAGATGATGCGTTGGGGTGCTCTGTTCAATCTGTAAATGTGCTGGATGAAAACTTTCACTAAGGCTTTTGTGGTGGGAATCTTTTGGCAAGGGATAAAGTGCACCTGTTTGGAAAACAAGTCTGTGACCGTCCAGACAACCCGTATTCCCATTGCTTCTGGCAATTCCACTATAAAATCCATGGCTATTTCCCTCCAGGGGGCTGAGGGATTTGCCACTGGTTGTAATAGTCCTGGCGATTTCCCTTGCAACCTCTTTGCAGTAGCACATTTTGGGCAGCTGGCTACGTAGCTTTCTATGTCCTTTTTATGGATGGCCACCAAAATTGCTGTTTAATTAAGTGTAAAGTTTTTACAAATCCAAAATGCCCTGCTGATTTTATGTCATGGCAAAGTTGCATGAATGTGACTCTTTGGGTTGTTGGTATATATAACTTTTCCCCTACCAAAGGCAACCAGTCTCTCATTGTGCACACATTTTTGTTTTTCTGGAACCATTCATCTGTTTCCAAACTTTTCCGGAATTCAATTCCAGTTTGGCTGTCCAGTTGTGGTTTTAATTTAGCTTGGGTTCTTGTGGTTACTGGTGCTGCCAGTTGTGACTCTGCCACCATTCGTTTAGTGTCTGTGGCTTGCGTGCTGTTATATTGGGGCATGCGAGATAATGCATCTGCCAGGAAGTTCTTTCTCCCTGGTAAATGTTTGAGCTTAAATTGGAACGGGTGAAAATGCTGGGACCAGCGGGCTTGTTTGGGATTGGGTTTCCTGGGTGCTTTCAGGGCTTCCAAATTTTTATGATCAGTCCACACCTAGCAGGGGATTTTGTTGCCTTCCAGGAACTGTCGCCACGTGAGTAATGCCCAACGTATCCCATAAGCCTCCTTCTCCCATACGGGCCCTCGCTGTTCTGTTTCCGTGAGTTTCTTGGATGTATATGCACAGGGTTGCAATACTCCATCATCGTTTTCTTTTAATAGAACAGCCCCCACTGCCACATCACTTGCATCCGCCTTTATTACGAAGGACTTATTCATGTCTGGGTGCCTTAGTACTGGTTCGGCAGAAAAAAAGTCTCTTTAGTCTCTCAAACGCTGCTTGGAACTCCATTGTCCATGTTAGTGGCTGGCTAGGTTTTACTGAGGATGCTCCCTTGGTTTTTAGTAAGGTAGTGAGGGGCAAAGCTATCTGGGCAAATGAGGGGATGAATTGGCAGTAAAAGTTTGCAAAGTTCAGGAAACTTTGTAGTTGCTTTCTTGTGCGTGGTGATACCCAATCTAATACTGCTCTGACCTTCTCTGGGTCCATTTCAGTGCCCTGGGGGGATATGCGATAACCTAGGTAGTCTATCCTTTCCTGGTGGAATTCGCATTTTGAGAGTTTGGCATATAGGTGGGTGGCTCACAGTTTCTTTAAAACCGCTCTGACAAGGTTGACATGTTCCTCTTTTGTTTCGGTAATCCAAATAGCAAGACTTTGAATTGATAGCACACCATGGGGCAGTTAAATGCAATCTTCCATTCATCCCCTTCCTTAATTCTCACGCGATAGTAAGCTTCCCGTAGGTCTAGTTTAGAAAAAATTTTCCCTTTCGAGAGGTGTGACAGCATGTCTTTCATGAGGGGCAGCGGGTTACTGAATACACTGATTGTATTCAGGGCCCTATAATCCACGCATAAGCGTAAAGAGCCATCCTTCTTCTCTCTAAAGAGGACCGGGGCAGCCAATTTAGGCTTGGCTGGCTCAATGAAACCTCTCTCTAGGTTTTTTTTAATGAATCTTTCCATTTCCTCCTTCTCCTTTGGGCTCATGGAGTATAATCTGGGCTTCGGGAGTTTTGCCCCAGGCTTGAATTCAATGGCACAGTCTGTGGATTTGTGGGGGGGGGGAGCTCATCCGCCCTCTCCTCATTAAAAACTTCAGCAAGGTCTCTTATTCCTATGGTATTTCTGTTACTCCCTTTTCCTCTCCCATGGATGCTTTTTCTATTCTTGATTCTGGTAACCCCCCTTGGAATTTTAAGTCCATAGTGTCCCCCTTCGGAAATTTGATTTCTGTCATCCTCCAATTCAACCAGGGGTTCCATTTTTTTTAACCATTCCATCCCTAGAATCATTGGGCATTCCATGCCTGGGATCACCACAAATGTTATGTCCTCCTCATGTTTGCCCAGGGAGAGGTGTATTGGTAAAGTGGCTAGGGTAGCTGGCACCTCCCCTGCTATGGATCCATCTAACTGGCCAAATGAGATTGGTTGTTCCAGTCTCCTCAACGGAATGCCCAGATTCCCCACTAGTGTCAGGCTAATGAGGCAGCGGGTGCAGCTTGAGTCTATTAAGGCTTTCACCTTCATGGTTTCGGGCATGGGGGGGGAATTAATATAGTCACTGTCTTGAGGATGGGTGCGATGCGTCCACTTACCATTGGTTCGCCCTCCGAGCTGTCATCTGAGACATCCACCGGCCCTGTGGTGTAGACTGGAGTTCTTTCCCCCTGATGAGCAGAGATGGGGGGGTTCCACAATTTCCATCATTCTTATGGCAGTTTCTTTTGGCTTAGCTGAAGACTTTCCAGATTTGCTGATCGGGGATCTTTCTGGGTTGTGCTGGGGGGCTTTACAGCTCGATGCCCTTCTCTTCTGCACTTGAAACACCCCATTTGCTTCTTGGCTGTAGCCAGTGGTTTCACTGGTTTGTGTGTCAACTCAGGCGGGGAGCGGCTCCATTGTTTTCCTCGGCGGTGTCTCTTCAATATGTCGATCTCTGCTTCCTCTGCCAAGACGTACCATTCCTCAAGTTGTTGTGGGTCCCCTCGGGGCAGGCAAGCATCATATAGGTCATAATTTAGTCCGTCTTTGAAATGGCTAAGGAGTATGTCTTCTGGCCAGTTCAGTTTGCTGGCAATAGCCTGGAATTCTTGTGTATATTCAGCCACTGGGCGTTTGCCTTGCCTCATTGTTTTTATCCTTTCGCAGGCTTTGCGATCAGCCAGGGGGTCTTCAAATCGCCTTCTCAGAGAGGACATGAAACGGTTGAAGTCGTTGAGCTCTGGAGCATTGGTGCACATTCACCACCCAATCTGCAGCCGGTCCCTCCAGGGCAGATTGCACGATCCGGATGCGGGCTTTGTCACTGGGGATGTCCCGCCTATATTCCTCCATGTAGCTGAGGACTTGGGTTAGGAAAAACCCCAAGCGTGTTGGCTCCCCTTTGAATTTCACCTCCAATGGCGGATGTCTTGGAATGGATCGGTGCCTCCGTTGTTGGTGGTAGTGTCTTCTGTCCAGATCACCCTCTGTGGTTCGGTAGAGGGTGGGGACTACTGGATCAGCAGATGTCCCTGGGGCTGCAGGTCCCACTTCCCCCTCAGTGTCTCTCCCTTTGCGGCTCCAGGAGCTGGGGCGGCCGTAGGGCTGAGGATTCTCCTCTCCTAGGGAGCTGAGAGTTCTCTTCATCAGGTCAATAGCTTTCTCTAGGATCCAGTCTGAGTACGGTGCCCAGCTTTCTCCCTCTTCACTTGTGTGCAGGGTTTTGTCCATCTCCTGCTTCCATTCTGGTTGCTTGGTCCCCCGTCTCAGGGTCACCTTTCTTGATTCCTTTCCCCACTCACTTTTCTTTCTAATGCCCATTGACCAGCGAGGCTTGTGGTCCTGTGTCTCCACCACATCTTCTCCTGAGGAATCTGACCTCTCGGATCCCAACATCTGGCAAGGTTCTAGTTGGGGCAGCGGCTCTCTTTCTGGGGAGTTTTCCCCCTTTCTTGTTCCATTGTCTGACATGGTAATTTTTTGCAAAATCCTCCAGCAAGGGTCCAGGTGGATTAATTTTGCAAGTCCTGTCTAATTTAAGGACCCACCCCACTTTGCATCTTAAGAAGACAGAACTCTTGGAATAGTTCTTCCAACAGGCATCCTTTATTAAGAGAAAATGATTGTAGGCGTTCTAGACAGGACTTGGGGTCCAAGCTCTCCCATTCAAGGTTTTAAGGGGTTCCCCAGTAGCCTCACCCAATCACCCCCTTCTTCCAGCGACAGTCTCAGGCATTACGCTCCCACCCCTTTTTCCTTACTACTGGCTGGACGGAGACGTCAGAGAGAACTACATGAAAGGTAAATGCCCCATTCTTATGGTTAGTCCTTTTGGTGATATCCACATTCAGTCGCTTTGAAGTGTACTGAAGGATGTGAGGGCCATAAAGCCCCTTTGTTCACCCCCTTCCCTTAATCGTATGGCAGAATCCATAGAAGGCAGAAATGGGGTTTTCTATAGTTGATAACTAGAGATGAAATATTATTGGATTCTGACAAGTGCTTTTTAAAAAAAAAAAAAAAAAAAGGTGCCGGAACTCACAGACGTCAGACAACCCGCCTTGCCTACCCTACAAGGTTCCATCCAAAAAAGGTGCCAGAATTCCGTTCTGAGCGTTCTATGAGAAAAAAAGCCCTGCATAGGGGTATAAGCCCTCTTACTGAATTAATGTGCTAAATTGGTTGGTGTTTACAACAAAAACAAGATTATTTTTTTAATGATTTATTAAGGCAACATAAAGGGATAATGATGACAGTAAAAGCCAGTTTATTAGCAAAACTGCAGTATTGTAATTGTTTTTTAAAAAATATTGAATATAATTTTATACATATATTCTATACAGGAAATACAACTTAGTGATCGTCAGTCCTTCTGAATGAGAAGTATACTCTCATACCCTTAGCTGACACAGATTTTATTGTTCTATTTCACATGAGTTTTACACATAGTTTTGGCAATGGAACAAGAAATGATGAAAGAATTGATCTGCGTTTTTTCTTGACAAACTCACAACATCATGTGATGTGTCACGACATATCGTGACTTTTTTTCCATTGCTGGCAATGGGGTGGGTGCAGTTTTGGCATGATGCATCCAGCCCGTGGGCCAGAAGTTTGACACCCCTGATATAAGTCAACCCAAGGATGTACGCTGGGTACTTGATAAGATTACAGAAACACTTTAACCACAAATAATTATTACTGTATGGAAACAATCAATATATTAAGATTGATAGCATAATAAAAATAAAAAATCTACAAATTTGCAAATTTGTCCCAAAATCAAAAGTGTTACTGAAGAATATTTATTTAAAATGTATATATTGTCAGAAATTGCAAGTCATAGATTAATTTTTGTACTCTTGTACTTTAGTATTCTGTGGGTACTGTATATGCTATGTTTTTAAAGGCTGCATGTTTCTGCAGATTCTGGATAGGGCAGATGTCTAATGGATAAAATGACAAAATGAAATAAATTCAAGCTAATTTGTCCCACTCTGTAAAAAATAAA
The DNA here is from genome assembly GCF_016545835.1 of Crotalus tigris. Lineage (NCBI taxonomy): Eukaryota > Metazoa > Chordata > Lepidosauria > Squamata > Viperidae > Crotalus > Crotalus tigris. Next base: position 101,129 of record NW_024098032.1, on the reverse strand, counting down.
ACCAGAATTAAGCAGTTGACATAGCATAAAACAGGAATGGTACTGATATATAATAAAACAAAGAAAAATATTGGATTACAATACCTATAGTTCCCAATTCATTTTAAAGACAGACATCTGTATAATTCATTGCAATATATCTTCTCCATTATACTGTTTAATACTTACATGCTAGGACAGTTTTTCTCAAACCTAACAACTTAAAGATATATGGACTTCAACTCCCAGAATTCCCCAGCCACAGTTGAAGTCCACACATCTTAACGTCAGTACGGCTGAGAAATGCTGATTTAAGAATTTATTAATCTATGATAGCCAAAAAAAAGAGTCCAGTAGTAGCTTTTCAGATTAGCAAAAAAAATTTAGAAGGCACAATAGATGTATCAGAATCCAATTATATTTCATCTCTAGTTATCAAATATAGAAAACCCCAATTCTGCCTTCTCTGGATTCTGCCATACGAGGAAGGGAAGGGGGTGAACAAAGGGGCTTTATGGCCCTCACTTCCTTCAGTATACTTCAAAGGAACTGAATGTGTGTATTGCAAAAAGAACTAACCATAAGAATGGGGCTATTGCCTTTTATGTAGTTTTCTTTGAAGTTACCATCCAGCCGGCAGTAATGAAAAGGGGGTGGAAGTGTAATGCCTGAGACTGTTGCTGAAAGAGGGGGTTGATTGGGTGGGGCTACTGAGGAACCCCTTAAACCTTGAATTGGAGAGCTTGGACCCCAAGTCCTGTCTAGAACGCCTGCAACCATTTTCTCTTAATAAAGGATTCCTGTTGGGAGAATTATTCCAAGAGTTCTGTCTTCTTAAGATGCAAAGTGGGGTGGGTCCTTACATTAGACAGGACTTGCAAAATTAATCCACCTGGAAGGGAGACCCTTGCCGGGGGATTTTGCAAAAAATTACCATGTCAGACAATGGAGCAAGAAAGGGGGAAAACTCCCTGGAAAGAGAGCCGCTGACCCAATTGGAACCTTGCCAGATGTTGGGATCTGAGAGGTCAGATTCCTCAGGAGAAGAAGTGGTGGAGACATGGAACCATAGGCCTCGCTGGTCAATGGGCGTTGGAAAGAAAAGTGAGTGGGGAAAGGAATCTAGAAAGGTGAACCTGAGACGGGGGACCAAGCAACCAGAATGGAAGCAGGAGATGGAGAAATCCCTGTACGCAAGGGAAGAGGGAGAAAGCTGGGCACCGTACTCAGACTGGATCCTAGAGAAAGCTATTGACCTGATGAAGAGAACTCTCAGCTCCCTAGGAGAGGAGAATCCTGAGCCCTACGGCCGCCCCAGCTCCTGGAGTCGCAAAGGGAGGGACACCGAGGGGAAAGGGGAACCAGCGAGAGGGAAGGGGAAGATGTCCAGGGGACATCTGGTGATCCAGTAATCCCCACCCCCTACCGAACCACAGATGGCGATCTGGACAGAAGACACTACCACCAATACCGGAGGCACCGATCCATTCCAAGACGTCTGCCATTGGAAGTGAAATTCAAAGTGGAGCCAACATACTTGGGGTTTTTCCTAACCCAAGTCCTCAGCTACATGGAGGAATATGGGCGGGACATCCCCAGTGACAAAGCCCGCATGCGGATCGTGCAATCTGCCCTGGATGGACCGGCTGCAGATTGGGTGGTGAACTTGCATGACTCCAATGGCCCAGAACACAGCAACTTCAACCGTTTCATGTCCTCTCTGAGAAGACGATTTGAAGACCCCCTGGCTGATCGCAAAGCCCGTGAAAGGATAAAAATGATGAGACAAGGCAAACGCCTGGTGGCTGAATATACACAAGAATTCCGGGCCATTGCAAGCAAACTGAATTGGCCAAAAGACATCCTTCTTAGCCATTTCAAAGACGGACTAAATTATGATCTATATGATGCTTGCCTGCCCCGAGGGGACTTACACCAACTTGAGGAATGGTACATCTTGGCAGAGGAAGCAGAGATCGACATATTGAAAAGACACCACCAAGGAAAACAATGGAGCCGCTCCCCGCCTGAGTTGACACACGAACCAGTGAAACCACTGGCTATAGCCAAGAAGCAAATGGGATATCTCAAGTGCAGAAGAGAAGGGCATCGAGCTGTAGAATGCTGCTCCAAAGCCCCCCAGCACAACCCAGACAGATCCCCAATCAGCAAATCCGGAAAGTCTTCAGCTAAGCCAAAAGAAACTGCCATGAGAATGATGGAAATTGCGGAACCCCCCACCTCTTCTCACCAGGGAGAAAGAACTCCAGCCTACACCGCAGATCCAGTGGACGCCTCAGATGACAGCTCAGAGGGTGAACCCCTGGTAAGTGGACACATCACACCCATCCTCAAGACAGTGACTATATTAATTCCCCAAATGCCCGAAGCTGTGAGGGTGAAAGCCTTAATAGACTCTGGCTGCACCCGATGCCTCATTAGCCCAACACTAGTGGGGAATCTGGGCATCCCATCGAGGAGACTGGAACAACCAATCTCATTTGGCCAGTTAGATGGATCCATAGCAGGGGGGGCAGCTCCCCTAGCAATACACCTCTCCCTGGGCAAACATGTGGAGGACATAATGTTTATGGTGACCCCAGGCATGGAATGCCCAATGATCCTAGGGATGGAATGGTTAAAAAAATGGAACCCCTGGGTAAATTGGAGGATGACAGAAATCAAATTCCCGAAGGGGGACCCTATGGACTTAAAACCCTATGGAGGCTACCAGAATCAAGAATAGAAAAAGCATCCATAGGAGAGGAAAAGAGACTAACAGAAATACCAGAGCAATACACAGACCTTGCTGAAGTTTTCAGTGAGGAGAGGGCAAATGACCCCCCCCCACCGACCCACAGATCGTGCCATTGAATTCAAGCCTGGGGCAAAACTCCCGAAACCCAGATTATACCCCATGAGCCCAAAGGAGAAGGAGGAAATGGAGAGATTCATAAAAAAAAAACCTAGAGAGAGGTTTCATTGAGCCAGCCAAGCCTAAATTGGCTGCCCCGGTCCTCTTTAGAGAGAATTAAGATGGCTCTTTACGCTTATGCATGGATTATAGGGCCCTGAATACAATCAGTGAAAGCAACCTATACCCTCTGCCCCTCATGAAAGACATGCTGTCACACCTCTCAAAAGGGAATTTTTTTTCTAAACTAGACCTAAGGGAAGCTTACTATCACGTGAGAATTAAGGAAGGGGACGAATGGAAGACTGCATTTAACTGCCCCATAGGGTGCTATCAATTCAAAGTCTTGCTATTTGGATTACAAGGGGGGCCTGCAGTCTTTATGCAATTAATCAATGATGTTCTAAGGGAGCATCTGTTTAAGGGGGTCCTTGTTTACTTGGACAACATTCTTATCTTCATCGAAACAAAAGAGGACCATGTCAACCTTGTCAGAGCGGTTTTAAAGAAAAGGCGAGCCGCCCACCTATATGCCAAACTCTCAAAATGCGAATTCCACCAGGAAAGGATAGACTACCTAGGTTATCGCTTATCCCCCCAGGGCATTGACCCAGAGAAGGTCAGAGCAGTATTAGATTGGGTATCACCATGCACAAGAAAGCAACTACAAAGTTTCCTGGGCTTTGCAAACTTTTACCACCAATTCATCCCCTCATTTGCCCAGAAAGCCTTGCCCCTCACTAACTTACTAAAAAGGAAGGGAACATCCTCAGTAAAACCTAGCCAGCCACTAACATGGACAATGGAGTGCCAAGCAGAGTTTGAGAGACTAAAGAGACTTTTTTCTGCCGAACCAGTACTAAGACACCCAGACATTGACAAGCCCTTCGTAATAAAGGCAGATGCAAGTGATGTGGCAGTGGGGGCTGTTCTATTACAAGAAAACGATGATGGAGTATTGCAACCCTGTGCATATACATCCAAGAAACTCACGGATACAGAACAGCGCTGGCCCATATGAGAGAAAGAGGCATATGGGATCGGTTGGGCATTACTCACGTGGCCTTCCAGGTGTGGACTGATCACAAAAATTTAGAAGCCCTGAAAACGCCCAGGAAACTCAATCCCAAACAAGCCTGCTGGTCCCAGTATTTTCACCCGTTCCAATTTAAGCTCAAACATTTACCAGGGAGAAAGAACTTCCTCGCAGTTGCATTATCTCACATGCCCCAATATAACAGCACACGAACCACAGACTCTAAACCAATAATGGCAGAGTCACAACTGGCAGCACCAGTGACCACAAGAACCCAAGCTAAATTAAAACCACAACTCGACAGCCAAACTGGAATTGAATTCATAAACAGACGAATGGTTCCAGAAAAACAAAAATGTGTGCACAATGAAAGACGGGTTGCCTTGGGTAGGGGAAAAGTTATATATACCAACAACCCAAAGAGTCACTTTCATGCAGCTTTGCCATGACACAAAATCAGCAGGGCATTTTGGATTTGTAAAAACTTTACACTTAATTAAACGGCAATTTTGGTGGCCATCCATGAAAAAGAACATAGAAAGTTATGTAGCCAGTTGCCAAAAATGTGCCACTGCAAAGAGGTTGCAAGGAAAATCGCCAGGACTATTACATCTAGTGGCAAGTCCCTCAGTCCCCTGGAGAGAAATAGCCATTGATTTTACAGTGGAATTGCCAGAAAGCAATGGGAATACTGTTGTCTGGATGGTCACAGACTTGTTTTCCAAACAGGTGCACTTTATCCCTTGCCAAAAGATTCCCACTGCAAAAGCCTTAGCAAAACTTTTCATTCAGCACATTTACAGATTGCATGGGGCACCCCAACGCATCATCTCTGACAGGGGGGTGCAATTTACGTCTGCATTTTGGAAGGAATTTTTATCTCTCTTAGGAACCACTCAGGGACTGACATCTAGCCACCACCCACCAGGAAATGGGTGGGCTGAAAAAATGAACTCCGTACTTAAGCAATATTTAAGATGTTTTCTTAGTTTCCAGCAGACCGAGTGGGCGGACTTACTCCCTTTTGTAGAAGTTGCCTACAATAATTCAGTCCACTCCAGCACAGGTTACACTCCTTTTCAGAGAGCCACCGGTCAAAGTTTGGACCAAAATATATAGGGCCTTTTCCAATTAAAAGAATCATAAACCCAGTAACAGTAGAATTAGAATTACCCAAAGATATCAGGCAAATACACCCAATTTTTCATTGCAGCTTGCTGAAAAGAGAGCGTCAGTCACCTCTATGGCCAAAAATCTCCCCACCACCACCTCCAATCATGGTGGAGGGCGAACAACACTTCGAAATAAAGGAAATCCTTGACTCTAGGAGATATCATGGAGCGATATCCTGGAAACACCTCCCTTCCTCACAAAACGAGTGGGTCCATAAGTGTCATGTCAGAGCCCCGAAGCTATTAAAGAAGTTTCATACAGAGTATCCTAACAAGCCTGACTTACTTTTATACCTGTTTTGTTTTCTTTCAGGTGGATCTGTCTTATTTTTGAGGGGGCCGTATGTCAGAATCCAATTATATTTCATCTCTAGTTATCAATTATAAAAAGCCCATTTCTGCCTTCTACGGATTCTGCCATACGAGGAAGGGAAGGGGTTGAACAAAGGGGCTTTATGGCCCTCACATCCTTCAGTACACTTCAAAGCGACTGAATATCACCAAAAGGACTAACCATAAGAATGGGGCTATTGCCTTTCATTTAGTTTTCTTTGAAGTCTCCATCCAGCCAGCAGTAATGAAAAGGGGGTGGAAGTGTAGTGCCTGAGACTGTCGCTGATAGAGGGGGTTGATTGGGTGGGGCTACTGGGGAACCCCTTAAAACCTTGAATTGGAGAGCTTGGACCCCAAGTCCTGTCTAGAATGCCTGCAACCATTTTCTCTTAATAAAGAATTCCTGTTGGAAGAATTATTCCAAGAGTTCTGTCTTCTCAAGATGCAAAGTGGGGTGGGTCCTTACAAGATGTTTTGGTGAACTACAAATGTGCAGAGTGGTTAAAGTGATGAAGGATTTAAATTGGGCTGAGGTGGGCATGGAGTGAAGGGAGGGGAAGAGATCTGAGTACATGGTCCACGAAACCTGATATTTTAGCTCTAATAGCTCATAGCTAAGTGCTTGAGAAGATGGTAGAGGACAGGAAGACCTGGAGGAACGTTGTCCATGGGGTCGCGATGGGTCGGACACGACTTCGCAATTAACAACAACAAGTGCTTGAGACAAGAGATAGTTTGTGTTTCCTGGTTTGCATATTTGAGGAAATAGATAAAAGATTTCTGGCCAAGGATCTTGGGGAATCTCCATGCAGGCACAACCTTGTAGGTCTTTAGGAATTTCTTTCATCAGATTATATAGTTCCTTCTGATTTCTTCCTATAGGATCCATGGATAAAAGTTGGTAATATGTGTTGTTCGTCAGTTGCTTTTAGACTTCCTTAACATATAATCCACCTTATTCATAAAGACAACTTCTTTCTCAGGTTGATTATGATATTTATGTTAATGCTGTGGTTGGCATATCATTCAGCTTTGATGAATTTATCACATATGATGATATTTTTCATCGATAATTATTGCTTGAGGTTGTTGGCCTAAGCCAGGGGTCTACAAACTTGGCCCTTTTATGACTTGTGGACTTCAACTCCCAGAATTCCTCAGCCAGGCATGCTGGCTGAGGAATTCTGGGAGTTGAAGTCCACAAGTCATAAAAGGGCCATGTTTGAAGACCCTTAGTCTAAGCCAATAGAAATCCAATTCAATTTTACATCCATGTGAAGGCAACCAACTATGTGGTATTTTTTTAATGTTCCTCCACAACATATACTATTCCAGGAACAGCATCAACTTATTAATTATGATTATCTCATCATTGCTGCAGTTCCAGAAAGCAACCAAGATCTAATTCTTTCAGGGATCCTTTGTGGTATTGCTCCTAGGGAAGTGGCACCAGTTAACTGTTCTATATTATAAGTGTAGCTGTATGATGGACTATGAACATGATTTTATTGAATTGCTATTAATAGTGTAACTATTTATTTGATTTTCAATCGTTATACTAAGGTGAAGAGTGTAAGCAACTTGGAGTCATTTTCTGGTTATAATGGCCTTGAGGGGAAAAAAATAAAAGGTTGTTTAAATTGTGCACAATTTCTATATTGCATAGTCAGTTGGAATATCATCCCCTCAAGGATCTATTTGCCCCAACCCTACTTGCCCCAACCTAAATGGGGGGGAGTTCTTCTGCTATCTACATACTTGTATTCCTTCTATGCTTCCCCCCTTCATTTTTAGTACACTCTTTTGTCTCTTATCATTTACTTCATTGATACAAGGAATGTTGTTATGATTTTCAAACCAGGAATCAGGAACTTTGGAGAGTATAGAAGTCACTCCTGAAGCTTTGCTTTTTGTGTTAAGAAGGGAGAGGTCATTTTTCCTTTTTCTCTATGTATTTCTTTTGGAGAAGTTGCACTAATTGTATGGGACTGGGTTACTTGAGGGATCAACTTGCCCCAGTTTTGTCTACCCTTCTATTAGGTCTGGCAGAAGAGGCAGGTCCAGGTTCTCTGTGTTAGGACATGTTATGTGGTGGGTTCCAGGAAAAGACACTATTCTGTCATGGCACTCATCCTTTGGAATATCATCCCCTCAGGGACTTGTTTGGCCCCAACCTAGTGGCTTAAAGATGTGATTACATCTTTAAAGATGTGGGTTCCAGGTACAAACATTATTCTGTCGTGGCACTCATCCTTTAAAACAGTGATGGTAAAACTTTCAGAGACCGAGTGCCCAAAATGCAACCCCAAAGCCACTTATTTATTACTGGGTGCTGGGTGGGCATGGCTGCGGTGGTCACGGCAGACTGGGTGGCCATGGCTACCTTGATATTGCTCGTGGGGAGGGATGCCTGTGGGAGCCGGGCAAGGTTGGGGGAGATCCAGGGGAGTCTCTGGAGGGTGGGGCAGTGGGCAGGAGGTTCGTCCTGTGGGGTGAGGCAAGATAGGGGGCAGGGTGGGGGTACCATTGTCACGGGGCAAGGCAAGGTGAGGCAGGGGCTGCCTTGACACCATCAGCCCCCGCACACAGAGGCCAGTGAGCGCATGAGGGCCAATGGTGTTTTTCAGCAGCCACAGCCTGCCGGCCTCTCGACCAGCACGCTCTGGAGCTCCACAGCCCACTGCGAATACCGGGCTAGCCCTCCAGCAACAGACAGAGTAGGGGAGGGGGAGGTACATGATGAAGAAAGAAGGTCAGAAAGGGCATCTGGGCAGTGGTGGGTGGGGCATTCTCTCTAGCACCGCATCGGCAGAGGCACTCCACCTGCCTCTTTGGTGTCTGTGTGGGCAGAGCTGCAAAGAAGGCTCGGAAGCAGAGTGAAAGGGGGTAGGTGGGTAGGTGAGGAGGATCTCCAGAAGCTGTGCTGAGGAGAAGACAAAAATCAGCTCTGCCTCGCCCACCTTCAGCAGTTCAGAGAAGCCAGGCAACAGCTGAGAAGGCAATGCAGTGGGTCCCAGGAAAAGAAAAGGATGCGAGGCCAGGAGGTACGGGATGGGGAGGAGGGAAACCAACCATGCCGGGATGCATCTGGCCATGTGGGACCTCAGCAAGTTAGCAGGCAGCTGGTTGAAGAGAGGGACAGTTGCGGTTCTGCCTGCTTTATTATGCGGCAGGCTGTGCAAGAGGCGGCGGTGGCAGTGATCCTTGCATCACCAGGCCTGGCCGGCAGTAGCTCTGTAACTGAAGCTTGCTGCCCATCCTTGCACTGGTGGGGGTGGTGGGTGGAGGTGGGCTCTGGCGTGCACACACCCCTCACAGCTGCCGCTCTGCATCATCCCGTGTGCACCCCCAGCCCCTCACCACCATCTCCATCTGTCTGGGCAGAGCTGGGGAAACAGGCTGGGTGGGGTGGGGGATCTGCTAGTGCTGCTGCCAGAAGGTGAAATGGGATTGGACCCACACACCTGCTTCCCAGTATCCTGCTGCAGCCTCTCATGTCGCCCCACTGATGCTGCGGCTGATTTTAGCAGTATTGCTGCATCACGGCTGTGCCAGGATATCAGGAAGCAGGGTACACATGTCTGATCTCCCTTTCCCCACTGGCTTCACTTCGTGGCAGCAGCACCCAGCCTGTTTCCCTGGCTCCATTAGCAGCAGCAGCTCCCTCAGCAAGCTCTGGCTCAGTTGCCTTCACTGAAATACGGAGGCCCCATACAGCCACCATCACCCCACAGGCCCTGCAACCACCAAAGGAGGATGAGACTGGAAACAGCAAAAGTGAAAGTGGATACAGTGACAGGCTGTGTAGAGCGCCACTCGGAGCTTCTGCCTGTAACGGAGCCAGGGAAACAGGCCAGGTTGGGGGGCACTGCCAGTGCCGCTGCCACAAGGTGAAGCTGGTGGGGAAAGGGGGATCAGACCCATGTGTCCACTTCCTGATATCCTGCTGCAGCCTGTCACGCCACCCCACTGGTGCTGTGGCCGATTTCGGCAGGATACCAGGAAGCGGGGCACATGGGTCCAATCCCCCTTCCCCCACCAGCTTCACCTCGTGGCAGCAGCACAAGCAGCTCTCCCCCAACCCAGCCCATTTCCCCTGCTCCATTATCAGCAGCAGCTCGCTCAGTGAGTGCCCCACCAGTACGGCTAGTTCCTCTGCTGATGCCATAGCACAGGCGAGGGGGTAGTGGGAGCTCCAGTCTGAAGAAACAGCTCACCCTCTTCCACTTCCATGGGTTCTGGCTCAGTCACCTTCATCGAAATACAGAGGCCCCATACTGCTGCCATTGCCCCACAGGCCTCGCTACCGCTGAAGGAGGGCGAGACTGGAAACAGGAAAAGTAAAGATGGAAGCTACTGTGGTGAACTCTGTGCTGGGGCAATGGCGCGTGTGCCCAGAGAGAGGGCTCTGCGTGCCCCCTCTGGCACATGTGCCATAGGGTCATCACCACTGCTTTAGAATATCATCCCGTCAAGAACCTGCTTGGCCCCAATCCAGCGGCTTAAATATGTGATTCCATCTTTAAAGATTTGGGTTCCAAGAAGAGACACTATTCTGTCATGGCACTCATCCCTTGAAATATAATCCCCTCAAGGATCAGTTTGGCACCAACCCAGTGACTTAAAGATGTGGTTCCATCTTTAAGCTTGGGGATCTGGATGTCTGGTAGAGTGGTTATGTTGATTGTTGTATGGGGGTTCTTATACCTCAGATGTTGGTTGTGTTGTATTGTTTTTCATGTAGGTTTTAATATGGCTGATTCTTTTACATAGCTTTGCAATTGTTGTAAACCACCCTGAATTATGTATTTGAGAGAGGTACCCATATAAAATGAAATTATATCTATGTTTATGTATAGATGCACATAATGTACATATATAGCATTTGCTACAATAAAATGTAATAACATTTATAATGCAATTTCTAATTAATGAAAAAAACAGTTTGTGTTCATACCTGCAGAGTCCGAAAATAGTCTTAGGAAAAGGATTAATGTATATTTATATATATATTTAATATGAAAAGTATTTCTTTGTAATAAAAAATATACTGTGCATGTTTACAATATTAAAGAGTTACCTTGAAGTAAGATGGGCGACTAATAAATTTTATATATACATAAAGAAATTTTAAATGTTTTTACAGAAGTGGATGCCCAGTATATTTAAAGCACAATAAAAATATGTTTTATTTTAGAAGCAAAGTCCCAGAATGTAATATTTAATCCCATTTTATTTTTTCATTCTTACCACCTAAGCTAAGCCATCTACAATTTAAAATATACATTTTTTCATAGGGTACACCGGCAAATCATGTACGATATAAAGTAGATGTTGTCCAGTTCCCATATAGTGCAAGTATCTTTGATGTTGAAGAAGAATCTGGATGTGTAATAACCAGAGTGAATCTTAATGAAGAACCTAGTACATTGTTTAAGGTAACTGTATGCATATAAATTTCAATATGTTTAAGACAGTCTTCCTGGAGTCTTTCCACTATGTTAGGAATTACAATTTCTTTATTTCACAGACAGCATGATCAATCTACCTACCAGATGGCAGACTGGTGAATGCCATTTTAATATGTTGCATAATAATGCCACTAGACTGACTCTATACAGAGTTTGCTCTGTACAATATTATTGATATCCACTCTTTAATGTTAATATACAAAATAAGTGCAGGAACTTAACCAGAAATTAAACTAACATTTAAATAAGTATGCTTTGAGCTGAATACTGCTCCAGGTTTCACTGAAGTTTTCTTCTATTTTATTCTTAATATGAGCAATACTAATAAAATACAGGTAGTCCTCAAGTCACAACAATAATTGGGACTGGATTTTCTGTCACTAAATAATATAGTCATTAGCAGAAACATAATGTGATCACATTTCTTACTGACAGCAATCCCAGCACTTCCCACTGTCATTGTTAACAGAACCCTGCTGGTGCAAGCTACAGGTAGACCTCGACTTATGATCATTTGTTTAGCATTGAAAAATGTGACTTTCAGCTGATACTCACAGTTGCAACCATTTCAGCATCCCCATGGTCTTGATGTGATCAAAATTCAGGTGCTTACCAATTGGCATGTATTTCCAACAGTTACAGCATCCTGTGATCATGTGATCACCATTCACGACTTTCCCAGTCAACCTCCCCATCCAGCAAACTCAATGTGGAAAGCTAGATTTTGTTTAATGCTCATGTGATTCACTTAACTGAGTACTTTGCTTACCAATGACATCAAAAAGGTCATAATATTGGCACAAATCTCTTAAAACTGCTTTGCTTAACAATGGAAATTCTGGTCCCAGCTGTAGTCATAAGTCAAGGACTACCTGTATTCCCAGCTTGGTCTCTCCCAACCACAAGCCATAATGAGATAAGAGACTTCCTTCTCTGCTTCCTTTTAAACTCACCCCCATCTCCTGCACTCCATCTCTGTCCTTTTGACTTGCATAATGGCAGCGGTGTACCAATGGTGCTGGTTCAAAGCCTTCAGCAGTTTTAGCGAGCCACCACTGCACCCTTGCCTCAACTTCATCCTGACCATCACCACTACTAAGGAGGGACACTTTAAGGCTTGATCTTTTAGAGATGAAGCATGGAAAGAGATAGCATCAGTAAATAAAAGCTCTTTTCCTTTCTGTACTTTTTTGTTAGAACTCCAGTGTAGTTGGGATTCCTTTCAAGGGATATTTCTGCCAGCAAATTGAAATTGGCCTTAGAAATGTGCCTAATAAGGAGCTTTTTAATCAGAGAATTAATCTTCACCAAAATGTTTATATTGCATGTAAAAGCAAACAGTATGGGATAAGCTCACTGGTATTATTAAGAGCCGTGGTGGTACAGTGTTAAAATGCAGTATTGTTTGATTCCTTCGAACCTGACCAGCTCAAGGATGACTCAGCTTCCATCCTTCTCAGGTCAGTATAATAAGGACCCAGATTGTTGGGTGCAATATGTTAACTCTGTAAACTGCTTAGAGAGGGCTGTAAAGCAATATGAAGAGGTATATAAGTCTAAGCGTTATTACTATTACTATTATATATGCAGCAAAATTTTATTGATGTTTATATTGAGATTGATAATATGTCATCAAATTGTTTCCAGTTCATAGCAACCTCTTATATAGATTTTCTCTATGACAATCTAACCCTAACCTGGTCTTTCAGGTCTTCAAATTATGCTGAAATGAAATATCTAAACAATTTTGAGAGAATAATAAAAAAAAAAATTCAATGGAATTAAGGAAACTTCTCATGAGACACCTGCACATCTCTAACAGTGATTCTTTCTACTTATATTTCCATAAGAAAATGCACTATTAAAATGTGCTGGTTTAAAATATTATAGAACTGAGCTTTACAATTAGGATTGCATTTCTGAGTAGAAGAAAAAAAGGGCAGAGGTGAGGGGTTTTTTTTTGTTTATTTTTAAATGTGTTGACCTGTTGGATGTATTGTTCACATTTTATTTTATTTTATTATTTTTGTTACTTTTTGGGAAATCCTTAAGATTAATTTTTTTAAAAACCCTCCAATCTCTAAAATTATTGAATTGAGATGCATAAGTTATCATTGTGTTTGTGTGCTTAACAGCTTGTGGTCATTGCCTATGATGATGGTGACCCTGTGAAATTTAATACAACCACTGTAGAAATTTCCGTATTGCAACCCTCAGTGATTCCACGGTTTACCCAGGATGAGTACAGGTATAATACCTTCTTTCATTAATATTATTTTTGAAAAATTGGAGGGCAGACATTGGATTGTATATTCAAGATGTTGATCTTAATCTTTAAAATGCTAATTGGCTTAAGACCTTCAATACACTCGTATCTATGAGCGCTATAACAATATTGCATGTGTACAAAAGAAATGGAGTCTTCTTTGGGGGGCGTCCACATTAGCCATGACCCTCTGTACAGAGGTTTAGGAAAGTAATATATATCATTATTTTTAGAATTGTTTTCAACTGAATGTATAATAGGTTTATGTGTTTTGCATATGTATTGTGCCTTCTAGTTTGCTAGTATCTTATTATAACACTACATTCTGAGAACGATGTCATTTTAAAATACCAGAGCAAATCTTTTGTTGTTGTGTATATTTTCGGCTTAGAATACTACTAACTAGAATACACTAACACTTGTTAGAGTTTACATCCTAGAATTTTGGCAGAAATATGTAGTATACACAAAGGGTCTGGTTCTGTAAAATACCGGAAATTGATCACAAGTGTTTTGAGCGTTGGTTTATAAAACAGCACAGGGTGTTTCTTTTCTGGTTATCAGTGTCAGAAAAAAGGTGATGGGAAGTCAATTAAACAAAAGCTTACAATAGTTTTAATATAACATTGTCATTTGTGTTTTCTGGTTGTGCAATTGTCCTCTTCCAGAAAGTGTCCAAATATAAATGTTTGCCGCATATATGTGCTTTATACATAGGGTGACCATGTTAACTTTTTGGGGTGCCAAATGTTGCTTCTTCTGTTGCTTCTTCTGTTGAGCTCAAACAAAAAAAAACTCTACAGTGTATGTGGAAAATGCCTCAAGTCAGCTGCCAGAGGAGAGTATTTTTCCTGTTGTTGTGTTGTTCATGAGATGTGTTGAAGTGGCTCCTTTGCTATTCTTTGATTGATAGTCTGTGTTCTAGACTCATGTCAAAGCAAGCATAAGTTTTACCTGCTAGCCACAATGACAAAAAATAACGAAAGTCATTATAACATCATATAATATTTAGTTTATTCAAAGAAGCTTAAAATACAAAACACCAAATATTAAAAAATACAACAAACAAGATATTAAAAAGAAAAAGTGACTTAGAAAAAAAGCAACTAACATACAGTATATCCACATAGAATCCTCCCTGATTGAATGCTGATTAATATAATACAACAATGTCAGTTTCCCATCCTTTGTAAAACAGGCCAAAATAATTTTAAACTACTAAACTATTAAATCTGTTTACAAACTGTTAACCTGTCATTTATATACTATAGTAATAACAAAACAGTTAACAGGAAAAACAACAATAATTAAAATATTATATAAAAATATAAAAGTAATAAAAATTAATAATAACAAGGGACAAAATTGAAATTCCAAAACTCTCTGTTAACCAACCAAAACTCTTATTGTTATTGTAATCTTCTGCAGTTAGAAAGTCATAGTTAACAGTCTTGAATTATTATTCTAGGCAATAAATTGCTAACTAAATGTGCAATCAATAATATTATGCATTGCCTGTGGACACATTTAACAGGTGTTCAGACATTTTATTTTTGAGCACTAAATACAGTAACATATTTCAATTTTTTCCAAGGAGTGTAGTTGATCTTAGGCTGCACTTGAAGAGAGACTCCAGTTCTTAAGAAACTTTTTAAAACTTTTTTTAAAATAAGAAAGTTGATGATCTCGACAACTGATGCTGTAGTTTGTTTATTATCTTATTATTTAAATTTATATATAGCTGCCTGTTATGTCCTGAGCCTTGCAAGCAGGCTCGGGGCATCGCAGGCGGTCCCGGGCAGGTGCAAGCTGCCCGGGACCAGACAGGCTGTCGCCAGTACGTGTGCGCATGCGCGGGTGCTGGTGCGCCAAAAGTAGCAGATTGATCCGGGAAAGGCCTATAAAAGGAGGCCGAGAGTTTTAGGCGTTGCCGCCATATTCCAATGTAAGCTGAACTGAAGAATAAAGGTTTCCTGAGAACTACAACTGCTTCTCGTGTCTTACCATTTCGCAACGGACTCAACACTGGTGACGAAGGTGGGATTGCCTTACATCAAAGAAGAAAAGGTGTAAAGCTTACCTGAGTGAGTCCGGAGCGGCAGGAACGGCATTGACTCGGCAGCTACCTGCCAATCCAGTGCGCATTCGGGGGTAGGCTGGCTGATAGACCCTTCCTGATTCAAAATGGCAAAGATTGGAAGGCTTTCGGAATTCGACGTCTCACATCCAGAGAGGTGGGAGTCCTACGTAGCCAGGGTGGAAAACTACCTCAAAGTGAACCAGGTGAGGGAAGAGAGCTTGAAGGCTGCCACCCTGCTGTGTGTTTGTGGTCAAGACGCATTCGAAATCGCTGAGAACCTCACAGCACCTGTTCTTTTAGAGTCTGTCAGCTACGCAGATCTAAAGAAGTTATTGAAGGAGCACTTCCAGCCTAAGATGTCTGTCATCGCGTGGCACCACACATTCGAGCAGAGGGATCAACGACCCGGAGAATCGGCCAAGGAGTACATCGCCGCACTGAGGAAAGCCGCCAAACATTGCGAGTTCAAGGACCTCGAGGAACGACTGAGGGACCGGTTTGTAAGGCTAAGGCATCGAGAGTTGAAACAGAGACTTTTCGCCAAGGAGGACTTGTCTTTCCAAGATGCCTTGAGAGAGGTCACCGCAGAAGAAGCAGTGGGCGGCGCCATCAAGAACATGCGGCCGATCAGAAACAGTCCAGATGCTGCATCCGTGCACCAGGAAGAAGTCCAAAGAAACTCCGAGGAGGATCCGGACGAGGAAGTGGACCGTCTCCACCCCACAAAGGAAGGAAAACCAAGAGGAAGCTCTTCAGCTCTCCCCAAGTGCATCGGTTGTGGAGGTCGCCACAAGAGAGCCGACTGCAAGTTCTGCTCCGCTATCTGCTAGGCGTGCGGAAAACAAGGACACATTGCAGCTGTGTGCCTGGGCCGTCAGAAGGTACAACCTCAGGAAGAATTGCGCCTGAAAGGTACCAGGGTCCCCAGCCAGAATAGGGTGGGGTTTTGCGCTTCGCGAAGAAGCATCTACAGGACAGGCACACACAAGCCCATTAAGAAAAAGCTGTCACTTAAGGTGAAGCTACAAGGGGTTCCATTAACTATGGAACTGGACACGGGGTCTGCACTTTCGATCATTTCTATGCACACATTTAGGAAGATTTGTTCCGGCAGTGGAACCCAGGCCAAGTTGAGGCCTTCTGACATTGTGCTAATGGACTTTCAAAACTCCAGAGTTTGTGTTAAGGGGGAGGCCACCCTTAACGTACAGTATATGGATTTTGAGGGTCCACTAGACCTACTAGTAGTAGAGGGTGAACGAACGAGTCTCATAGGACTTGAGTGGTTTGAGGCCTTGGGGATACACGCCACAGGGCTCAACAGCCTACAAACACTCGACCTACAGGAAGTCTGCAAAGAATTTGCAGACGTTTTCAGCCCCCAGCTGGGCACATTCAAAGGACCCCCTTTGTCGTTAAAACTAGACCCCACGTTCACTCCCATTAGAATTAAAGCAAGAAGGGTCCCTTTTGCTTTAAAGAGTAAAATTGACACTGAATTGGATAAACTGATCCAACAAGGAATTCTAGAACCAGTTGACTCCAGTCCATGGGAGACCCCCATTGTCACGCCTCTTAAGGCAAATGGGGACATTCGCATCTGTGCTGATTACAAATGCACTCTAAATAAGGCATTGCAGCAACATGCCTATCCTGTTCCTGTGGTCAGTCATATCCTGGCCTCCCTCAAGGGGGGGCGCGTTTTTGCAAAGCTTGACCTAGCTCAAGCATATCAACAGCTGCCTGTTGATGATGACTCTGCTATAGCTCAGACTATTGTGACCCACAGAGGGACTTTCAAGGTAAAGAGACTTCAATTTGGAGTAAATGTCGCTCCTGGGATTTTCCAAAGCGTAATGGAAAACACACTACGGGGTATACCTGGGGTTTGCCCCTATTTTGATGATGTCTTAATTGCAGGAGACTCCACACACATTCTAGCTGAAAGGCTAAGGGCTGTCCTATTAAGGTTCAAAAAAACGGGACTCAAACTCAAGGACAAATGTAAAATTGGGGTGCCTTCTACTGAGTTTCTGGGGTTCAAAATTGATGCTGCTGGGATTCATCCTGCTGAATCCAAACTAAAAGCCATTATGCAAGCCCCTAGGCCAAAGTCTAAGGCCGAACTACAGGCTTTTCTGGGCCTTCTGAATTTCTACAATTCCTTTCTTCCACACAAGGCTACTGTAGCTGAGCCTCTTCACAGGCTATTAGATAAACAGGCAGTGTGGCAGTGGTCACAAACACATGAGGCTAGTTTCAATGAGGTCAAGGCCTTGCTCACTTCTAACAGTGTACTTGCTCACTTCAATGAGTCCCTTCCTGTGTGCATCGCTTGTGATGCTTCCCCTTATGGGGTGGGTGCTGTACTGAGCCACCTCAGGGCTGATGGAATTCGGGTTACTGTTGCATATTACTCCAGGACATTGTCTTCAGCTGAGTGCAACTATGCTCAAATAGGCAGGGAAGCCTTAGCTGCTGTTGCTGGAATTAAAAAATTCCATGATTTTTTATATGGTAGGCATTTCACGGTCTTCACTTACCATAAGCCTTTGTTGGGACTGTTTACCACACGTAAACAAACTCCCCAAATCATCTCCCCCAGGATGCTCAGGTGGTCTATCTTTTTGTCTGCATATGATTTTTCCCTACTTCACAAGCCTGGGAAGGAAATGGGCCATGCTGATGGCCTCAGTAGATTACCCCTGCCGGTAATAGAGGCTGACCTCACGCCAGCCATCAATATTCTCTCCATTCAAGCCTTGCCCGAGTCCCCCTGAATGCCAGGGATGTAGCCGCTGAATCAGGCACAGATCACACACTTTCACGTGTCCTTTCTTGGGTTTTGTCTGGATGGACTGAGCATTGTCCTAGTCCTGAGTTTCAGAGTTTCTGGTCTAAATGGAACGAGTTGTCCACCTCTCAGGGTTGTCTGCTTTGGGGAAGCAGAGTTGTCATTCCCACCTCAATGAGGACTAGGGTCTTAGATTCCCTCCACGAGGGCCATCCTGGCATTGTACAAATGAAGGCTCTTGCACACACCCACTTGTGGTGGCCAGGTGTAGACAAAGACATAGAAGCTAAGGTGCATGCTTGCCACCTTTGTCAACGCTCACGCCCTGAAATGCCCCAAGCTCCTGTGCATAGATGGGAGGAAACACAATCTTCATGGTCTAGGGTGCACATTGACTACGCTGGGCCCTTTCAGGGTCAATTCTTCTTGGTCCTCATTGACAGCCATTCAAAATGGCTTGAGGTTGTACCTGTCTCTTCCACCACCACTGCAAAGACTATTCAGGTACTGAGGGGGATTTTTGCTGCACACGGGCTCCCAGACGTCATTGTGTCTGACAACGGCCCTCAATTCACTTCCTCCGAATTCCAAGCTTTCTTGCAGACTAACATGATTCGTCATGCCACTTCTGCACCTTTCCACCCATCCACCAACGGTATGGCTGAACGCATGGTTCGCATCACCAAGGACGCCTTGAAGAGGCTCACCTACGGGGACTGGCATCACAGGTTGGCTGACTTCCTCCTTTCTTATCACACCACACCGTCCACTTCTACAGGGAGGAGCCCAGCTGAACTTCGTTGGGGGCGCAAACTGACTACCAAGCTTGACCGGTTGCATCCGGACTGCCTCCTTCTGTCTCACACCCCAGGGCACCTAGGCAACTACTTGTGGGTGCCCCGGTTTGGACTCGTAATTACGGGCCTGGTCATACATGGGTCCCCGCATCTATATCCAGGGTCACAGGTCCTCTATCCTACGAGGTATCCTTGGACAACGGTCGTGTCTTGTGTCGGCACATTGACCAACTTTGCCCTAGATGGGACCTTCCCGCTGAGACCCCTGGGTCTTTTCCAGGGGGGAGGGGGAGCCCTTTGAGCAAAGGGAGGGGCATGGAATGCTGCCCTTTACCAATGAGGGAGCCACAAACGGCCCATCCCAAAATTCCGCGAGTGCTCCAAACAGGAATTCTAGGAGCTTAACCAGTTATCAGGCATTCACGCCTATTCCAGCCAGGGAGTCACCCAGGGGGCATGATCACTTCTCACCCATATCACTCAGTACTCCAATCAGAGAGAATACCCAGGAGCATCCCAACAATCCATTCCCTGCAAGAGAGCTGGCACACACTCCTCCTAGTTGGCCTGACTTCAACCCTGTCCCTAGAAGGGGGCAAACACACAGGGAGGTGGTCGAGGAACCAAATCCCGACTACAACACCTCTGACTACACTCAGGGGACAACTGAGTTTTGGGACAGTACTGAAACCCACACAAGCCCGGACACAGAACGGGATTCAGGGGATAGACAGCCTCCTGACAGGTCTTGGACGGACCTAGGAGGTTCTACAGAAATGCCCAACAGTGACAGTCACTTAGAAGGGCCAGAGAGCCTACAGCTAGGCGGGACAACCAGGTCATACACTGGAAGAAGCCCTGGCCTGACGAGCCCGGTGGGCAAGCAAGCAGGCCAGGCATTGGAGCACAGTCCTTGGGAGTCACCAAGGCATAACAAGGGAAACAGGCACACATTACCCCTCAGTCAGGGGGTACCTGTCAGACACGCAGAGTTTAGGAGGTCACAGAGAGCAAGGAAATCTCCTAAGTACTTAGAGGATTACATAACACTATTGGCTAAACAGAGCCAGTAGGAAGGTAGAAACATTAAGGCAATGGAAATGGGGGGAACTCCGAACATTGGGGGAGCAGAGCATTGTACTAAGAGTGGGTTGTGTATTATTATGGCATTGGTCGTAGTTTTAGCCCGGGGGAAAGGGGTGTTATGTCCTGAGCCTTGCAAGCAGGCTCGGGGCATTGTAGGCGGTTCCGGGCAGGTGCAAGCTGCCCGGGACCAGACAGGCTGTCGCTAGTACGTGTGCGCATGCGCAGGTGCTGGCACGCCAAAAGTAGCAGATTGACCCGGGAAAGGCCTATAAAAGGAGGCTGAGAGTTTTAGGCGTTGCCGCCATATTCCAATGTAAGCTGAACTGAAGAATAAAGGTTTCCTGAGAACTACAACTGCTTCTCGTGTCTTACCATTTCGCGACGGACTCAACACTGCCCATCTCATATATATTACTCTGCGCTCTTTACAAAACAATTAAAACAGATGTATAAAAAAGAACACTACAACAATTTAAAAAACAATTAACAAACCAATATTAAAAACAAAAGAAACTATCATAATCCCATTCATTCAGACAATCAGTACAGCCATTGAATTGGCTTTACCCTGCTTTTGTGTTCCCATGGCAAAACTTATGTCTTCAGGGCTTTACAAAAAGCCCATAGGGTTGTGGCCAACTCAGTCTATGGGGGATGATATCCCTCAGAGCAAGTTCCAGGGCAGAAAAGAGCCTCTTCAAGGATATTTCCAGAAGACACTCATGGCTGATGGGTACTGCAGTACACCTCTCTTGCCAAATGTGATGGGATGGATTAGATATAATTGGGGGGACCCAGTTTACTAAAGGGGAGATGATCAGATTTTATGTAGAGTACAGAAAAAATCATTCAGTATATGATAGGTATATCAGAAAGCAACAAGTCATTAATCTACAATAAAAACTTGTAGAAGAAGTATTAAATGTTGAAATAAGAAAAAATTTGGTTACTAAATTTAAGATATTTGAAAATTATCAGAAAATAAGAATATTATATTGTATTATTAATTGGTTGATGTAAGATGGTGAGAATTCAAATGATAAGATGTGTATCCTGAACATTAGATCTAGTGATGAATTGTGATAAAAGGAAATGGGATTATTTAAAACTTGGAAATTATACATACTAAACGTTAAATTTAAATATTAATGAGAAATGAAAAATTGGAAAAAATTAATCAGGACATTGATTGTCTAAAAAGATTGAACGTTAAAACAACTAGGATATGTATAAACAAAAATTATTGATAAGTGTAAGAAAGTTATTTTTATTTAATCGATATAATAAGAATTGTATTGATTCAAATATGAGACAGTAAATACCAAAGGGAAAAGAAAGGAAATGTTTAATGTAATAATTTGAGATCTGTACTAAAAATATTTGTATATTATTGAATTATTGATCAACTCAGCCGCCACATTGCTTTTCAAATATTTAAATGTGAAATTAGAAAATCAATAAAACTTTTTTTAAAAAAAGCAAAACATTTTCACTGAAAAATATAGAAAAGCTTTCTCTTCTGAGATGCTCAGAAAGGGACAACAAAATATTCTTCCTCAGAAGATTCTGTATGAGATTATTAATTTTTATTTCTTAATTCTTTCAAAGTCTAATAAATGAATCTCAG
Organism: Crotalus tigris; assembly: GCF_016545835.1. Lineage (NCBI taxonomy): Eukaryota > Metazoa > Chordata > Lepidosauria > Squamata > Viperidae > Crotalus > Crotalus tigris. The sequence continues at coordinate 79,574 of NW_024098032.1, read as the reverse complement.
AAAATCTTAAGGAAATTTAATACAGAAGACATGGGACATATAATCAAAACAAGGTTTTGTATCAATGGCCACAATAACCAAAGACTTTCTTCTGATCACTACTATGAAGCAAAAAAAAATTGTTAGTGCTTGCCATTATCAAAGTAAACAAAACAATTGACAAATGGCAACATCACTTAACAAAATTGTTTTAAACAAATCAAATAAATGTAGCATCTGAATTCAGTAATCCATCTTATTTATCTAGGGAGATTTTCACTTCATTTCAACCAAGAGAATAATCTTCCATAGTTTATTTACCTTTCAATTCTCACAATATTTAGCTACTCAAGTTATTTAAAGAGGATGGTATGCTTTCCCATTTTAGTGATTCTCCTGAATCTGTGATAAAAATATTTAAACTTGTGGTTTTTTACCAAATTATTGCAAAGATTACACAATGTTGCATTGCACTTGATGTTATTAAGTCCCTCAGAATGATGTTTGACCTTTAAAGATAATAGCCCATGTCAGTGGTTCATTGTAATAAGTACAAAACTCCCTTGTCATCGCTTTTTAGAGGTAAATACCACTGAAAAGGTCAAAACTTTGTGAACTAATATGAGAAGTTTGAAGAGGGTGCATAGTGAAAAACTTCACAGCTCTATGGAACATTCTTTGCAAATAATGTCACTCACACTGGGAAAATATGTTTTATTGCAATGATTTGGCATATCCAGAGACAAAAGCGTGCAAAAATGACATAGTCTATCTTGAAATAGAACTTTATAATAAAATGCATTTCTCCTTTGGTGAACCTCGAAACATAGTTTTAATTATGGGTTTTCATAGCATGGAACTGCCACCATAACAGGAAAGGATAACCCACATAATTGTCAAGGTTGCATCAGTTTCCAGGAGTTACACTGATAAATGAAATGTATGCATTTCCATAGCTGGTGTTCACTGTCACACAAATAACTGAGTTTTTAATAATGTGTTTTCAAAAGCTGGGAGCAAAAAGGGTTTTGTAGATATACAAAAAGTTGGGTTTTTTGATGACTGACAGGTTTCATTCACAATTGGGGACACTCACAAGAATCCTGGGATGTTAGAGAATTTTAATTTCTCTATTGATGAAAAAATAAATCAGAAGCTCTCACAGTTGACTGCATTTAGCTGATTCAAAATAACTTCTTTATATTTATATCAAAATATTTACAATACCATACATTCTTCTTTACAGCAACATAGCTCAATTGAAGACTTCTTACAGAGAGATACAGAGACAAACTTGAGACTGGAAAATCCAGCTCCTAACTCAATACCTTTTGCACAGACTCAGTAGCACTTTCTTCACATTGGCTGACTGAGTTACCACATGACTCTTCCTGCTCATGAATATTCCAACATAGGACAATTTATTTTCTTTTATCTTTATTTAAAGGAAAATGCTAAAGCCATAATCAATGAATTCCAGGCACTGCTATGTAACTAGACATAAGACCTATATACAATAGCAATGTACATACTATATGTAATATTTATGTCTGACTCCTTCCTTTCCTGCATGTCAGTTTTGTGTGGGAGAGCTGATTTCCATCCATCTTTTGGCTTTTTTTCAGATTAATTATATTATTGTTGCACTGAGGATGCAAAAATGAGAAGCCTACAGCATTTTAAAGTTTTCCAGCATTTTTTCCAACTTGTATCATTCAATGGGTTCAATTTGACATCTATCCTGTACTTGTATTACAGTACAGTATAGTTAACTTGGTTCTCAAAAGAGCAAGACTATAAAGAGAAGGGGATGATAGAGCTGTTTTACTTCAGAATTGATGATCAGAACACATAAGCAAAGCTTATGCAATCCTGTTAAAATAAACAAATCCACATAAATAAAAACAAGTACTTCAAATTTTTTACAAAAGGGGGCCTCCATTCTAGTTGTGGTTGTAAGAAGCCCTCTTGGAGAATCCAAAAACTGTTAATGTTTTAAAATATAACTAAATCAGTTTGGAATTCAACACACAGCTTCCTAATTAAAGATATCTAATTAAATTCTTGAACTATAAAACAAGAACTAGTGATAACATATTGATTTCAAAACTCTGGCCCTGTGTTCATATGCTAGTTTATTTATTGTTTAATAGTATAGTAATGGTTTGCCTACGCCAAGGTTCTGCATCACAAAAAAAGCTATTAGAACTGGAGAAAAACTATTCCTGTGTCAGTGATAAGATCATTTATTTAGCATAGAACAAGATTGTTAATGCATACTTAACCAACTAACTCATTCAATGTAAGAATTCAGTTTGCATTTAAAAGCACATCTTCTATGCAGTTGTTGTGACAATATTCAAATATTAAAGGCTGGAGCCAAAGAATCACTAAACCTACAGGTCAGAATTAGCAATAAACTTCTGTTGCACCTTTAGATGTGGGGAGTCCTCTCTGTAGCTATTCTCCTAAATAAATGGAAGCTTCAAAGGAAAAGCTATTTGAGCTATAATCTGAAATATAAACACAGTTTGCAAATCAGCTGGTGGATTATTTTTACCAACATATTTATACCACTTTCATCCAAAGTTTCAAGACCTCAACAATAAGATTTCACTGAACTTTGAACCTGATTGCATTAGTTGCTGTTGTATGCACTCCCAACTTTGGCTTATGGTTACTTACTCAACACACTCACAGTCCTGGTTGACAGCCACTCTCAAATCTCTTTCAACTGAACACTGAGGCACAGCCAGTTATTTAGAATACATGGAGACCCAGTAAATTTAAAGTAACAGCAAAACTTTATTGGTTACAATGTACATTTGTTCTTTCTCACATACAGGTAATCCTCAACTTACAATCACAATTGAGCGCAAAATGTCTGTTGCTAAGCAAAAATTTGTTAAATGAGTTTTGCTCCCATTTGTGACCTTTCTTGCCAGAGTTGTTAAGTGAAACACCTCAGTTGTTAATAACACAGTTGTTAAGTGAATCTGGCTTTCCAATTGGCCTTGCTTGTCAGAAGGACGCAAAAGACAACCACATGACTCTGGGACACTGCAACCATGATACATATGAGTCAGTTGCCAAGCATCCAAATTTTATTCACCTGACCATGGGAATGCTGCAAAGGTCATAAATGTGAAAAAATGTTCATAAGTCAATTTTTCAGTGCCGTTGTAACTTTGAATGGTCACTAAATGAATTATTGTAAATTGAGGATGACCTGTACACTTATCCATGTCTTCTCAACTCCAGAAGGCTGTAGGCACTAGCCAGAGGGACAGAAAACATCAGGACTGGATCCAAAGGCAACTTAAAGAGCGGGCGGGCCTCAGGACCATTTTATCTCCCAAAGTCCTTGTTTTGTTGATTCACAAATCAACTACTCTTGCCTTATTGATTTTCAAGTCTGGCAATAGTTGATGCGACTTGTGCTTAGGCCCAACTTTTTTTTTTTTTGCCTTGTTCAGGAGACATCTTTTCCTTTTCTTCCTTAGCAATTTGGCTCTTCTCAATTCTCCTGAGGGATCTTTTAGACAAGATTTCTGCCTTTTATCCACCCTGCTTATATGCCTGCTTCATCTTAAGGTGTGGTAGCTTCAGCCTAGTCTCACATATGCTCAAGGAAATGAAAACAGTAAAGTCCAATTATGTTTTAGTTACAAAGAAAAATATGCATTTGGATGTTTCTCTGGGCACTTACTGTAGTTCAAATTGTCATATGCTAAATGCCAAAAAAAAAAAAAAAAATTCCCAATCAATGGAAGCTGCTGCCTAGAATTTAGAGTTATAGGGACATTATTATTCTTTAAAATGTGCCAAGAGCCAACAAAGATCAAAAGAATGATTTAAAAGGTTTTTACATTTTTCAAACATTTCATTTAGAAGTACAGACAATGCTACCTGTGAAAATAACAAATCAGGATGGAAAAAAAGTTTTTAAGATTTGCAAATATGACTTGCTTACAATTAAGAAAAATCATCTATCATTCCAACCTGAATCCATTAAGCATATAGCCCACCTGAAAAAATAAGGAAAAAATCAACTCAATTCCATAGTATAAGGACCCACTTCAACCCCACATCGTAAGAAAGCAGAACTCTTGGAGACAATTTCTTCCAACAAGAACTTTTATTAAGAGTACTTGATAGCAGGCATAATAGACAGGATCTGAGATTTCCTGTGCAGAGTGATAGATTAAAGTATCCCAAATTAGACCCCACCCCATAGTCTGCCCGTCCGGTATGGGATGGCCAATCCCCAGGTGTTAAGTCCAATGTGGGAAAAGGGGAGATAACATCAGCCCGTCTCCAGTTCACACAGCGATGGTCAGTGGCTTCTTCCTCTGAGAGCGTAGAAATAAACCAGGCACTGGGTTACATTCCTTATTTCCTCCCTTGTTCTAACTGACAGTTTAGGAAGATAAAGTTCAGAGAAAGACATAGCGCAGGAAGCAAATTGTTACATTGTAGCAGGCAGCAGACACAGAGGCAATAAATGAAACAAAAGGTTACATTGTAGCGAATAGAGGAAGCAAAAGCAATAACCCCACAGGCACATCCCCCCTCCCCCTTGGGAGTATGGCAGAACCCAGGGAAAGGTGAGATTTGTTTTTAAGTCAGAGGGGATAGATAGAAATGAAATAGGAATGGGTTCTGACATCCTGTCCCCCTTAAAAATAGAAGAAATCCACCTGTAGAGAAAACAAAATAGGTATAGAGGTTAGTCTGGTTTGTTGGGATATTCTGTGTGAAACTTCTTTAGTAGTTTAGGTGCTCTGACGTGATGTTTATGGATCCACTTGTTTTGTGAGGAGGGAAGGTATTTCCATGCTACTAGGTATTGAATTGCCCCATGATACTTCCTAGAATCTAGGATTTCTTTTATCTCGAAGTGTTGTTCTCCTTCAACCATGATTGGAGGTGGTGGGGGGTGCAACTGTTGTTCTCTTTTCAGCAAGCTGCAGTGAAAAATTGGGTATATTTGCCTGAGGTTTTTGGGTAGTTCTAATTCTACTGTTACTGGGTTTATGATTCTTTTAATTAGAAAAGGTCCTATATATTTGGACTAAGTTTTTTACAGGTCTATAGGGATTTTAGGTATTTTGTAGACAAATATACCATTTCTCCTACAGTGAATATTATAGGTTCAACTCTTTTTTTATCTGCTTAGCTTTGTCTAAGGCTTTCCTAACCACTGGCCAGGTGTTTTGTAATTGTGATATCCATTCTTTCAGCAATGGGATTGACGGTTCATTTAGGGTTAGTTCTGGCATAGGGTTGAAACTCTGACTGGTGGCTACTAGAAAGGCAGTGTAGCCTGTGCTGGAGTGGATTGCGTTATTGTAAGCAATTTCTGCAAAAGGGAGTAGGTCCATCCAATTCGTTGCTGGAAATTAATAAAGCATCTTAAGTATTGCTCTAGTACTGAGTTTGAACGTTCTGTCTGTCCATTGCATTGAGGATGACTGGATGACAGCCCCTGAGTGGTTCCTAAGAGGGATAAAAATTCCTTCCAAAATTCTGATGTAAATTGCATTCCCCTATCAGATATGATGTGATGGGGTGCCCCATGCAGTCTGTAGATGTGCTGCACAAATAGTTTCGCTAAAGTTTTCATGTTGGGGATCTTTTAGCAAGGGATAAAGTGCACTTGTTTGGAAAACAGGTTCATAACCACCCAGATGACAGTGTTTCCATTGCTTTCTGGTAATTCCACTATAAAATCTTTGGATATTTCTTTCTGAGAGGCTGAGGGATTCGCCACTGGTTGTAGCAGTCCAGTCGATTTCCCTTGCAACCTCTTAGCAGCTTTGCAAGTTGGGCAGCTGGCCATGTAATTTTCTATGTCCTTTTTCATGGACGGCCACCAAAATTGCCTTTTAATTAAATGTAATGTTTTTACAAATCAAAAATACCCTGCTGATTTTGTATCGTGGCATAGCTGCATGAAATTGACGCTCTGGGTGGTTAGTATATATAACTTCTCCCCCACCCATGGCAGTCCATCCCTGATCATGCACATGTCTATTTTTCTGGAACCATTCATCTGTTTCTAAAGTTTTCCGGAATTTGATTCCGGTTTGGCTACCCAACTGCGGCTTTATTTTAGCTTGGGTTCTGGTGGTTACTGGTGCTGCCAGTTGTGGTTCAGGCATGAGTAGTTTAGAATTGGTGGCTCGTGTGCTGTTATATTGGGGCATGCGAGCCAGTGCATCTGCCAGGAAGTTCTTCCCCCCTGGCAAGTATTTGAGCATAAAACGGAATTGGTGAAAATGCTGGGACCAGTGGGCTTGCTTGGGAGTGAGCTTCCTGGGTGTTTTTAATGCTTCCAGGATTTGTGGTCCATCCAGACCTGAAAAGGGATTTTATTCCCTTCAAGGAAATGGTGCCACATAAGTAATGACCATCTCACAGTGTATGCCTCCTTTTCCCACACAGCCCAATGCTGTTCCATCTCAGTGAGTTTGCTGGATGTGTATGCGCATGGTTGCAATACCCCTTCGTTGTTTTCTTCAGCAAAACTTTGAATTGGTAGCATCCCATTGGGCAATTAAATGCAGTTTTCCATTTGTCCCCTTCCTTAATCCTAACGCAGTAATACACTTCCCTTAGGTCTAATTTAGTGAAAATTCTTCCATTCGATAGGTGGGGTAACATGTCCTTCATGAGGGGTAGGGAGTATAGGTTACTTTTACTGATTGCATGATAATCCATGCACAAGCACAAAGTGCCGTCCTTCTTCTCTCTAAAGAGTACCGGGGCAGCTACTTTAGGGTTGGCAGGTTTGATAAACCCCCTTTCTAGGTTTTTATTTATGGACCTTTCCATTTTCTCCTTCTCCTTAGGGCTCATAGAGTATAGTCTGGGCTTCGGGAGTTTTGCCCCGGGTTTGATTTCTGTGGCACAATCCATTGGTCGGTGAGGGGGGAGCTCATCTGCCCAATCCTCACTGAAGTCTTCAGCAAAATCTCAGTATTCTTCCAGTATTTCGGGTAACCCTTTTTTCCTCTCCCATCGATGCTTTCTCCGTTCCTGGGCTTGATAGGGCTCTTTGGGGTGTTAGGTTCGCACAATCCTCCTTCGGGAAATTGAGTTCTGCCATCCTCTAATTTACCCAGGGGTTCCATTTCTTTAGACACTCCAGCCCTTGGATCACTGGGCATTCCATGCCTGGGGTCACTACAAACATTATGTCTTCCTCGTAGTTCTCCAGGGATAGGTGGATCAGTAAAGTGGCTAGGGTAGTTGGCACCCCCCCCACTATGGACCCATCTAACTGGCCAAATGAGATCAGTGTTTCAGCCTCCTCACTGGGATGCCCAGGTTCCCCACTAGCGTTGGGCTAATGAGGTAGCGGGTGCAGCCAGAATCTATTAAGGCTTTCACTTTGACAGCTTCGGGCATGGAGGGGGCTAATATAGTCACTGTCTTGAGGATGGGTGCAATGAGTCCACTTATCAGGGGTTCACCCTCCGAGCTGTCATCCGAGTTATCCACTGGCCCTGCGGTGTAGGCTGGGGTTCCCTCCCCACAATTGGCAGAAGGTGGGGACTCCACAGCCTCTGTCGCCCTCATGGTGATTTCTTGTGGCTTGGCTGGGGACTTCCCTGATTTCCTGGCCAGTGATTGGTCTGGGTTGCCTTCAGAGGCTTTTGAGCAGCACTCTATGGCGCGATGCCCCTCTCTCCTGCATTTGAAACAGCCCGTTGACTTCTTGGCCATAGCCAGTGGTTTTACTGGTTTGGGCATCAGCTCAGGAGATGATCGGCCCCGTGGTTTTCCTCGGTGGTACCTTTTCAGTAGGTTGATCTCTGCTTCCTCCGCCAGGATGTACCATTTGTCAAATTGGCGTGGGTCCCCTTGAGGCAGGCAAGCATCATACAGGTCGTAGTTTAGGCCATTTTTGAAGTGGCTAAGAAGGATGTCTTCTGGCCAGTTCAGCTTGTTGGCGATGGCCCGGAATTTTTGTGTATATTCAGCTACCGGGTGTCTGCCCTGCCTTTTGATTCTCTCACGGGCCTTTTGATCAGCCAGGTGGTCCTCAAATCGCCTTCTCAGAGAGGACATGAAGTGGTTGAAGTCGTAGAGCTCTGGGACGTTGGAATCATGCAGGTTCACCATCCAGTCTGTGGCCGCCCCATCCAGAGTAGATGGCACAATACGGATATGGGCCTTGTCGCTGGGGATGTCTCGTCTGTATTCTTCCATGTAGCTAAGGACTTGGGTTAGGAACAACCCCAAGCATTGCGACTCCCCCCTGAATTTCACATCCAGCAGGAGGAATCTTTGGATGGATCATTACCTTCACCTCCGAGAGTCTTGTCTCCCATCCTGATCGCCATTTGCAGGTCGGTGGGCAGTGGGGGTTGCCAAAGGAGTAGCTGCTGTCTCAGCGGACATCCCTGGGACTGCAGTTTCTGATTCCCCCTCAGTGTCTCTCCGGCTGCAGCCCAAGGTATTGGTGCAGCCGCGGGGTTCAGGTTTCTCCTCCCCGAGAGAACCAAGGGTTCCTTTCATCAGGTCAATAGCTTTCTCTAGGACCCAGTTCGAGTGCTGTGCATGACCTCCTTTTTTTTCACTAAGATGCAGATATTTCTTCATCTCTTGCTTCCATCCAGGTTGGTGGCTGCCCCGTCTCAGGGTCATCTTCCTCGATTTCTTTTCCCACTCGTTTTTCTTGCCAACACTCATCGACCACCAAGGTTTGTGGTTGTGCATTTCCACCACTTCTTCTTCTAAGGAGTATGACGTCTCAGATCCCGACAGCTGGCAGGGTCCCTGCCGGTGGGGGGGGGCTCCCCTTTCATTCTGGGTTCTTCCTTCCCTGCCCCATCGTCCGACATTGTAGATTTTGCAAAGTCCCCCGGTAAGGGTCTTCCTTCCTGGTTGACTATTACTGCAGATCCTGTCTAATGTAAGGACCTACTTCAGCCCCACATCTTAATAAAGCAGAACTCTTGGAGAGAATTTCTTCTAACAGGAACTTTTATTAAGAGTAGTTGATAGCAGGCATAATAGACAGGATCTGAGATTTCCCGTGCAGAGTAATAGATTAAGGTATCTCCAAATTAGACTCCACCCCATAGTCCGCCTGTCTGGTATGAGCCAATCCCCAGGTGTTAAGTCCATCATGGGAAAGGGGAGATAACATCATCCCATCTCCAGTTCACACAGCGATGGTCAGCGGTTTCTTCACACCTTCCTCTGAGAGGCAATAAACGAAGCAAAAGGTTACATTGTAGCAAATAGAGGAAGTGAAAGCAATAACTCTGCAGGCACATCCCCCCTCCCCCTTGAGAGTATGGCAGAATCCAGGGAAAGGTGAGATTTGTTTTTAAGTCAGAGGGGATAGATAAAAATGAAATAGGAATGGGTTCTGACACATAGACTATAAGTGGATATATTGTAGTAACTTCCCTGGCCATGAGCCGAGGTGGCACAGCAGTTAGAGTGCAGTACTGCAGGCCACTTTAGCTGACTGTGTTGAGCATGTCAGCGGTTCAAATCTCACCAGCTCAAGGTTGACTCAGCCTTCCATCCTTCCGAGGTAGGTAAAATGAGGACCCAGATTGTTGGGGGCAATGTAAATATATATATATATATATACACATTGCTTACTGGTGTACACCGCTTAGAGAGTGCTTGCACTTAAAGCGGTATATAAGTCTCATAAATAAATAAATAAATAAATAAATAAATAAATAAATAAATGCTGATAGATTTAGTCTCAGATGGTTGGAGAATTCAATTATTGTGTCCTGGGATACAAGTCATCATTTATATTGAAGATGCTAGCTTCATTAGGAAGCTTAGTGTGGTATTGTATGATCTCCATGCAGCATTGAGTTTACAGAGGCTATCATCACATATTCAATTTACCTTTCCCCCAGCATGATCACACAATTACAAGGTGAAGTTTGATCTAGCATAAATCCCCCTGCAAGAATAAGAAGGTTTCTAAGATAATATACTTCTGAGATTGAATCTTAATAGCTAGCTAGCACAGCTGTTCAGGATGATTAAGAAGTTATGATGATGATGTTGAAGCTTCAACTATCCATTATAGAAATACGAGAGGAATTTGATGGAGGGGGAGTTCATCTTCATGCTGACTTTTGACACAGATGACACTGAGATGTTTGGAGCTTCATCTGCTATAATTTAATGAGATTCCTTTTTTTGAGTCAACGGCAGTTTTATTCATGACCATCTCAGCTTATTTGAGTTAACTAGAATGGTGAGCATCTATTTGCATAAATGTACTGTTGGGCTTAAAAAAAAGCAGTAGTTCCCACCTTCTGAAATCTTCTATGATCCAAAGGATTTCATCAACTATTTCAAGTCATAAAAAACAAACTTTTCAGGGCAAAAGTTTTGAGAGAATAAAATATATGCAACTATTGTCATTTTCAACTATTGTCATTGTCATACTAACAGTCTCAGTAGCTTAATTTGGGCCTAGTTTCGGAACAGAATCAGACTGAAGATAGGTTTTGCTGGAAAATAGGAAAAAAAGGAAGTGTGGCTCTATTTATCCTGCCCAATCTTTCAGCCGCTTTTGCAATTGTCAAGCACAATATCTTTCTAAACTGTGAGCTGCAGTTTTTCACTTCTACTTACAGTAAGGTGACCAACCATCCTCCTTTAGGGAGGACAGTCCTCCTTTTGTAAGTTCTGTCCTCCCTTCATGTTCTCCTTTTTGATATTTGAAGACTAATCTGCAGGGGTTTTTTTTTTCCCTCATAGAACGCTCAGAACGGCGTTCTGGCACCTTTTTTTGATGTTTTTTTTTTCAAGTTTTGCATGAGCTGTGCTTTTGCAAGCCAATAGGGATTGCTGCTGAGCATGCCAAAACACCCGGCTGGCAAACTTTGCACATGCAAATCATCTATATTATTGTTGCAATGAATAAAATGTTTCTTTTATTTACGATATTTTTTCTTCAATTTATTTGTGTCCTCCTTTTCATTGTAAAAAAGTTGGTCACCTTACTTACAGGGATAGACACAGAAAATAGCAGTTGTTCCTCTGCACAACGCCTCATAGCAATGGTTGTTCAACAGCTATCTGAACATCCTGGAGTTGGTCATGAAAAGTTTTGGTATCATCAGTAAATTGATGCTCAGCTCTACTTCAGTAGAGAATAAAGAGGATGACTTTGATGGAGACAGAGAAGATCTGTTACCAAGACAACAAACAGATAAACATTGCAGAAGTCCTGATGAGGAAGGGATCAGATAGTCCCTGAATTCAAATTCAACTGAAGCTATAAGTTAAGGAGTAACACACTTAGATTTGCAAGATGTAAATAAAAGTAGTTTTAGATCACCTGGCATCTGTTTCTTAATCTGGACTACCTCATATTATTATTATTATTATGGATCATCGCACAGTCAGCCAGATGTTCAGACTGGATTTGGCATTTTGTCTACCTATCGAGTCCTTACCCAGGACCTGGGATAGGCAGATGTGGATGTTTGATGGTATTACAGATATTGTCGCAGGATGGAAGCAGTAAGGCCACCTTTTGCAATTGACTAAGAGCGAATTTGTCAATGCCAATGGTGTTCAAGTGGTACTCCAGTTGTTTTGGAATTGCACCCAAGGAGCCTATTACTATTGGTATTACCCTTGCTTGCTTTTGCCACAGTCGTTCTATTTCTATTTGTAGGTCTTTGTATTTTGTTATCTTCTCCAGTTCTTTCTCGTCTATTCTGCTGCCTCCAGGCACTGCCACGTCCACTATCCAGACTTTTTTGTCTTTCTTATCGACAATTGTTAAGTCTGGGGTGTTATGTTGCAGGTTCTTGTCTGTTTGAATTCTGAAGTCCCAGAGCAGTTTAATTTTACCATTTTCTATGACTTTCTCTATTTTATGATCCCACCAGTTTTTGTTTACAGGCAAATGATATTTTTTGCAGATCTTCCAATGCACCATTGTTGCTACTTTGTCATGCCGCTGCTTGTAGTCAGTCTGTGCAATCTTCTTGCAACAGCTTACCGGGTGGTCCACTGTTTCTTCAGCTTCTTTGCATAGGCGGCACTTACTGTCTGTTGCTGTCTTCTCAATTTTGACTTTATATGCATTTGTCCTTAAGGCTTGGTCTTGTGCAGCCAGAATTAGTCCCTCGGTCTCTTTCTTCAATTTTCCTGCTCTTAGCCATTGCCAGGTCTTGTTATTATCTGCTTTCCCAGCTATTTTTTTTAATGTATTGGCCATGTAGTGCTTTGTCTTCCCATGCCTCTATTCTGTTCTTCATTTGGTCTTTCTTGTAGGCCAGTTTGGTCTCTCCAGTAGTTAGTAAGCCTTCCTGATATACTAATTTCAGTGCATCTTCATCATTGTTCTTCAGATATTCTTCCAAAGCCATTTTTTCTTCTTCAACCATCTGATGTACTTGTAGCATTCCACGCCCACCTATTTGCCTTGGTAATAAAGTCTGTCAATGTCACTGCGTGGATGAAGGGCATGATTCATTGTCATTATTTTTCTGGTCTTCCTATCCATTGCTTTTAGTTCTGCTTGAGTCCAGTCCACTATTCCAGCTGTGTACCTAATGACTGGGATTGCCCAGGTGTTGATTGCCTTTATGGTATTTCCTCCATTGAGTTTGGACTTTAAGATCTTCTTCACTCTCTTGATGTATTCACCTCTAATCTTTTTCTTGACTTCAGTGTGCTTGATGTTGTCAGCTTGAAGGATACCCAAGTATTTGTAGTACTCTTCCTCATCCAGACTCTTAATGTTATTTTCGTGGGGCATCTTGATTCCTTCAGTTTTCACTACTTTTCCTTGTTTGATAGTAAGTGTGGCACATTTGTCCATGCCAAACTCCATTACAATATGTTGGCTATATATACGGACAGTGTTGAGCAGCAATTCTATTTCAGATGATGTTTTTCCATACAGCTTCAGATCATCCATGTAAAGGAGATGGGATAGTCTGGTAGATGTTTTTGATGTTTGATAGCCATGTCCTGAGTTATTCAGTATTGTTGACAGAGGAAACAGTGCAATAACAAATAGTAATGGTGATAATGAATCTCCTTGAAATATTCCTCTCTTGATATTAACCTCTCCCAATCTCTCACCATTGATCTGAAACTGTGTCTTCCATTGTGCCATCGATCTTTGCACAAATTTTCTAATGTTTCTACTGACTCCTGTTATTTCTAGGCACTTGATTATTCAGTCATGTGGCAGAGAGTCAAATGCCTTTTTGTAGTCAATCCATGCCACATTCAGGTTGATCTTCCTTTTTTTGCAGACTTATTTATTTATTTATTTATTTATGAGACTTTTATACCGCTTTTCCAAGATCATTTTGTCTTTTAGGAGTTGATCTTTTGTTCCTCTGCTATTGGGGCAGTTTCCTTTCTGCTCAGGCGGAAAGAGATTGTTTTCAACTAGATGCTGTTGTACTGCATCAGCTACCACACCAGTTAGTAATTTGAAAGTTTTTGGTAAGCAGGTAATTGGCCTGTAGTTGCCTGGTGTTGCCCCTTTTGCTGGATTTTTCATTATTAGGTAGGTTTTCCCCGTTGTTAGCCACTTTTCAATTTCTCCTCCTTGTAGTATGTTCTTGAACTGCTTGGCAATGAGTGGGTGTATAACAGTTAGATGTTTCAACCAAAACCCATGCAGTTCATCTTCACCTGGTGCTGACCAATTTTTGATTTTCCTCGCTCTTTTTTCTACCATTTTTGTTGTTATTACTAGTTCTTTCATTTCAACTTCTGTTTTATTTGCATCCACCTCTTTTAACTAAGCCGCATCCTTGTTGTATTTCTTTGGGTTATCCCATATCTGCTTCCAGAACTGCACTGTTTCTTCCTTGTCAGGTACTGACTGATTCTTGCAGTTTCTCCACTGATGGATTGGTAGAAACGTTTCTGATTGGATTGAAATTGGAGGTTCTGCCTATAGTTTGCAATTCGAGCTTCATATCTACTGATTTTCCTGGCTATAGCTGTTATTTGTTGCTTTATTATTTCCAGTGCTTCCTTGATCTTCCTTGTTTCTAAGTGGTATTTCTTGATTAGGTATTCTTTAGTCTTCTTTTTCTTCATCTTCTTTTCTTTCATCTGTTCTAGCTTGCTTGCATGTGATTTTAACTTGCTGATCTTATTTTCTAGTCTAACCTTCCATTTTTGTGGTGCACCGTTTCTTTGTTTTTCTTCTTTGTTGATTTTGCATCCCAGGTATTCAGTTATAACTGCAGCTGTGCTGTACATTAGTTGGTTTGTTTCTTGCAGTGAATTGGTGCTTATACTTGATATTGCAGTATTTGCATCTTTTAATGCTTGTGCTAGCTGTTTCTTTGGAACAAGCTTCAATGCAGGCAGCCTTATTCTGTTGTTTTGGTGCTGTTCTAGATGCTCAGTTATTCTTCGTTTCAATTCTTTTATTTCTTTAGTTAGAGGGTTTTGTTTTTCTTGAGGAAGAGGTGCCTGGTTTCCAAATGAGAACAGTTGTATATCTCTGCTGGATTCCTTTACTGCCAACTCCCCCTGGTTTGCCTCCACATTCTGAATTACTTCTGGTAAGGCTTTGATTTCTTTGCCCTGGGTAAACCTTTGCAGTTCATCCAATTCTGTTTCTGTGAATACTTTATTTCGTATTATAAATCGGCGTTGATCTGCTAGTCTCTGTTCTGTTATTTCTGATTCTGGATGTTGTTCTTTCCAGAACTGGTGCATTCATTTTAGATATCCTCTTCTTGTTGGACTTGATCTGTAGTAACAGATTATTATTTCTTTGTTTTCAATCACTGTGTATCTGCGACGGATAAACACCTTTTCTTCCAGTAGTTCTGCAGCTGCTGGCCCTGGTTGCTCAGCCAACAGTCCTGAGTCCTGTAACCCATTTTTCACCAGATATCCAGGAACTCCAATATCTAGTGTGGAACTTGTTAACCCGGGCGACATCCGAGCCAGTATGCATTCTGAAATTTACGTCTCACCATATTTTTATGGAGAGACACTCTTTGTCTGACTCCTCTGATGAGACCTGTCCAGTATGGTTGAACCTCTGGCACAGCTCTCATCTTCCTCAGAGTACACAAGCCCCACAACCACTCAAGGTAGTGCCTCACTGGGAGATTATTATTATTATTATTGATCATCGCACAGTCAGCCAGATGTTCAGACTGGATTTGGCATTTTGTCTACCTATCGAGTCCTTACCCAGGACCTGGGATAGGCAGATGTGGATGTTTGATGGTATTACAGATATCGTCGCAGGATGGAAGCAGTTCCTAATAAGGCCGCCTTTTGCAATTGACTAATAGCGAATTTGTCAATGCCAATGGTGTTCAAGTGGTGCTCCAGTTGTTTTGGGATTGCACCCAAGGCACCTATGACTATTGGTATACCCTTGCTTGCTTTTGCCACAGTCTTTCTATTTTCTATTTGTAGGTCTTTGTATTTTGTTATCTTCTCCAGTTCTTTTCTCGTCTATTCTGCTGTCCTGCTGCACTGCCACGTCCACTATCCAGACTTTTTTGTTTATTATTATTCTCAATCACATCGCACAGTCAGCCAGATGTTCAGACTGGATTTGCATTGTGTCTACCTATCGAGTCCTTACCCAGGACCTGGGATAGGCAGATGTGGATGTTTGGTGGTATTACAGGTATCGTCGCAGGATGGAAGCAGTTCCTAGTAAGGCCGCCTTTTGCAATTGACTAATAGCGAATTTGTCAATGCCACTGGTGTTCAAGTGGTGCTCCAGTTGTTTTGGGATTGCACCCAAGGAGCCTATTACTATTGGTACTACCCTTGCTTGCTTTTGCCACAGGCTTTCTATTTCATTTGTGAGGGTCTTTGTATTTTTGTGCTGCTTTCTCCAGTTCTTTCTATTTCTATTCTGCTGTCTCCAGGCACTGCACGTCCACTATCCAGACTTTTTTGTCTTTCTTATCGACAATTGTTAAGTCTGGGGTGTTATGTTGCAGGTGCTTGTCTGTTTGAATTCTGAAGTCCCAGAGCAGTTTAATTTTATCATTTTCTATGACTTTCTCTATTTTATGATCACACCATTTTTTGCTTACAGGCAAATGATATTTTTTGCAGATCTTCCAATGCACCATTGTTGCTACTTTGTCATGCCGCTGCTTGTAATCAGTTTGTGCAATCTTCTTGCAACAGCTTACAAAGTGGTCCACTGTTTCTTCAGCTTCTTTGAATAGGCGGCACTTACTGTCTGTTGCTGCTTGTCTTCTCAATTTTGACTTTGTATGCATTTGTCCTTAGGCTTGTCTTGTGCAGCAGAAAAAATAAATTCATCCCTCGGTCTCTTTCTTCAATTTTTCTGCTCTTAGCCATTGCCAGGTTTTATTATTATCTGCTTTCCCAGCTATTTTTTTCATGTATTGGCCATGTAGTGCTTTGTCTTCCCATGCCTCTAGTCTGTTCTTCATTTGGTCTTTCTTGTAAGCCAGTTTGGTCTCTCCAGTAGTTAGTAAGCCTTCCTGATATACTAATTTCAGTGCATCTTCATCATTGTTCTTCAGATATTCTTCCAAAGCCATTTTTTCTTCTTCAACCATCTGATGTACTTGTAGCATTCCACGCCCACCTATTTGCCTGGTAGATAAAGTCTATCAATGTCACTGCGTGGATGAATGGCATGGATTCATTGTCAATTATTTTTTTTCTGGTTTGCCTATCATTGCCCTTTTTTAGTTCTGCTTTGAGTCCAGTTCACTATTCCAGCTGTGTATCTAATGACTGGGATTGCCCAGGTGTTGATTGCCTTTATGGTATTTCCTCCATTGAGTTTGGACTTTAAGATCTTCTTCACTCTCTTGAGGTATTCACCTCTAATCTTTTTCTTGACTTCAGTGTGCTTGATGTTGTCAGCTTGAAGGATACCCAAGTATTTGCAGTACTCTTCCTCATCCAGACTCTTAATGTTATTTTCGTGGGGCATCTTGATTTCTTCAGTTTTCACTATTTTTCCTTGTTTGATAGTAAGTGTGGCACATTTGTCCAAGCCAAACTTCATTACAATATCTTGGCTATATATACGGACAGTGTTGAGCAGCGATTCTATTTCAGATGATGTTTTTCCATACAGCTTCAGATCATCCATGTAAAGGAGGTGGGATAGTCTAGCAGATGTTTTTGATGTTTGATAGCCATGTCCTGAGTTATTCAGTATTGTTGACAGAGGAAACAGTGCAATAACAATAGTAATGGTGATAATGAATCTCCTTGAAATATTCCTCTCTTGATATTAACCTCTCCCAGCTTTTCACCATTGATCTGCAACTGTGTCCTTCCATTGTGCCATCGATTTTTGCACAAATTGTTCTGATGTTTCTACTTACTCCTGTTATTTCTAGGCACTTGATTATCCAGTCATGTGGCAGAGAGTCAATGCCTTTTTGTAGTCAATCCATGCCACATTCAGGTTGGTCTTCCTTCTTTTGCAGTTTTCCAAGATCATTTTGTCTATTAGGAGTTGATCTTTGTTCCTCTGCTATTGGGGCGGTTTCCTTTCTGCTCAGGTGGAAAGAGATTGTTTTCAACTAGATGCTGTTGTACTGCATCAGCTACCACACCAGTTAGTAATTTGAAAGTTGTTGGTAAGCAGGTAATTGGCCTGTAGTTACCTGGTGTTGCCCCTCTTGCTGGATTTTTCATTATTAGGTAGGTTTTCCCAGTTGTTAGCCACTTTTCAATTTCTCCTCCTTGTAGTATATTGTTGAACTGCTTGGCAATGAGTGGGTGTATAACAGTTAGATGTTTCAACCAAAACCCATGCAGTTCATCTTCACCTGGTGCTGACCAATTTTTGATTTTCTTTGCTCTTTTTTCTACCATTTTTGTTGTTATTACTAGTTCTTTCATTTCAACTTCTGTTTTATTTGCATCCACCTCTTTTAACCAAGCTGCATCCTTGTTGTATTTCTTTGGGTTATCCCATATCTGCTTCCAGAACTGCACTGTTTCTTCCTTGTCAGGTACTGACTGATTCCTTGCAGTTTCTCCATTGATGGATTGGTAGAAACGTTTCTGATTGGATTGAAATTGGAGGTTCTGCCTATAGTTTGCAATTCGAGCTTCATATCTACTGATTTTCCTGGCTATAGCTGTTATTTGTTGCTTTATTATTTCCAGTGCTTCCTTGATCTTCCTTGTTTCTAAGTGGTATTTCTTGATTAGGTATTCTTTGGTCTTCTTGTTCTTCAGCTTCTTTTCTTTCATCTGTTCTAGCTTGCTTGCATGTGATCTTAACTTGCTGATCTTATTTTCTAGTCTAACCTTCCATTTTTGTGGTGCACTGTTTGTTTGTTTTTCTTTTTTGTTGATTTTACATCCCAGGTATTCTGTTATAACTGCAGCTGTGCTGTACATTAATTGGTTTGTTTCTTGCAGTGAATTGGTGCTTATACTTGCTATTGCAGTATTTGCATCTTTTAATGCTTGTGCTAGCTGTTTCTTTGGAACAAGCTTCAATGCAGGCAGCCTTATTCTGTTGTTTTTGTGCTGTTCTAGATGCTCAGTTATTCTTTGTTTCAATTCTTTTATTTCTTTAGTTAGAGGGTTTTGTTCTTCCTGAGGAAGAGGTGCCTGGTTTCCAAATGAGAACAGTTGTATATCTCTACTGGATTCTTTCACTGCCAACTCCCCCTGGTTTGCCTCTACATTCTGAATTACTTCTTGTAAGGCTTTGATTTCTTTGCCCTGGGTAAACCTTTGCAGTTCGTCTAATTCTGTTTCTGTAATACTTTATTTCGTGTTATAAATCGGCGTTGATCTGCTAGTCTCTGTTCTGTTATTTCTGATTCTGGATGTTGTTCTTTCCAGAACTGGTGCATTCGTTTTAGATATCCTCTTCTTGTTGGACTTGATCTGTAGTAACAGATCATTATTTCTTTGTTTTCCATCACTGTGTATCTGCGACGGGTAAACACCTTTTCTTCCAGTAGTTCTGCAGCTGCTGGCCCTGGTTGCTCAGCCAACAGTCCTGAGTCCTGTAACCCATTTTTCACCAGATATCCAGGAACTCCAATATCTAGTGCGGACCTTGTTAACCTGGGCGACGTCCGAGCCGGTATGGCATTCTGAAATTTACGTCTCACCATATTTTTTATGGGAGAGACACTCTTTGTCTGACTCCTCTGATGAGACCTGTCCAGTATGGTTGAACCTCTGGCATAGCTCTCATCTTCCTCAGAGTACACAAGCCCCACAACCACGTCAAGGTAGTGCCTCACTGGGGGAGGTAGTGCCTCACTGGGGGTTTATTATTATTATTATTATTATTATTATTATTATTATTATTATTATTATTATTATTAAACTCAGTGTAAGCAAATTGTCAAATGCAATTAAAGAAACTACAGTGCTATTAATTAGGTTTCAGATTCTGCTTATGAATCAAACACCTAAACAATCTGTGATAAGAATGTTGTTTGACTACCTTCTCTGTTGCCCATCTTGCATTTATGAATGCAATTTCTCTATGACAGCACCTTTGCTTGGCAGTGCTCTACCCCATGAAAATTTGAGAGACATTGATGTTCTTGGGGTACATCAATGTCAAATAATTGTTATTATTTGATGTTTCCATAATCAGAGATCTAATGATCCTAGGAAATTAGCAACAACAATTATGAAAGACTGAATGTATTGTGTCTTCCTGCTTGTGCAGTTTTCAGAGTCAGCAGACTGGATAGTGAGAAATAGCCTGCTAGATTAGATGGATTTTGGCTTTTAAAGTTGAATAGGACTACACTACTTATTAAACTACTGAAAATGTGTTCCACTTATTTGCCATTCACACTGTCTGTGTTAATTTCTGCAAATGTTGATGCTTTATTCTCACTCCTTTGATTGGTTTACATGTAACTTTCAATTTCTACTTCAGTTTCATAGATATATTGAATATATCAGGAGAATATTGACAATGTGACCAAAATAAATAACAATCTATTTCAATTAATTCTGTAGGCCCCCACCTGTGCATGAAGGTGCCCCCAAAGGAACCCAAGTGGTTGTGGTAACAGCTGCTGCCTTGAATCAAACAATTGTCTATTCCATTGTTTCAGGAAATGAAGATGGTAAGTTAAAGTGGCTTTGCATTTGGTCTCAGTAGAGTACAGTATATTTTTAAGGAAGAGGGGGTGGAGGGTGAAAGTAAAAAATCCAAAATGGAAAAAAGTAAATTTAACATATTATTTTTCAGATATATAGCACAATTTTAAAGAAGCTATTTTATCCATACCTAAAATGTCTTAACACCTTCTTTTCTGCATTCTAGGGATGTTTACCATTAACAATAGAACAGGAGTTATCTCCATTCAAAAATCTCTGGATTATGAAACCGCAAAAAAATATTTGCTTCGGGTGCAAGCAGATTCATTGATAGTAGTCCGTTCTAATTTGCCAGTGCCATCCAAAAGTAAGTTAATTTATCTTTCCTTCTTTCCTTCTTTTTCTTTCCTTCCTTCCTTCCCAAAAATTGGATATGATATCTGTTATGTCCCGAGCCTTGCAAACGGCTCGGGCATTTGCAGGCAGTCCCGGGCAGGTGCAAGGCTGCCCGGGACCAGACAGGCTGTCGCCAGCGCCGTGCGCATGCGCGGGTGCTGGCGCGGGAAAAGTAACACATTTACCTGGGAGTTGCCTATATAAGAGGCTGCGAGCGTTTGGGAAGTTTAAGGAAAGCCATCTACTTGTAAGCTGAACGCAGAATAAAGAAAACTGAGAACTCCAACTGCTTCTCGTGTCTGCTTTGCGCCAAGGACTCAACACTGGCGACGAAGGTGGGATTGCCTTACACCGCCTGGAAAGGAAGAAGTGTAAGCTTACCCAAGTGAGTCCTGAGCGGCGGAACGGCGTCGACTCGGCAGCTACCCGCCAATCCAGTGCGCATTCGGGGGTAGGCTGGCTGATAGACCCGTCTCCTGAAGATGGCGAAAATCGGAAGGCTTTCGGAGTTCGACGTCTCACATCCAGAGCGGTGGGAGTCATACGTAGCCAGGGTGGAGAACTACTTCAAGGCAAACCAAGTGAGGGAAGAGAGCTTGAAGGCTGCCACCCTGCTTTGTGTTTGCGGTCAAGACGCCTTCGACATCGCAGAAAACCTTGCAGCACCTGTTCCAGTAGAGTCTGTCAGCTACGCAGATCTGAAGAAGCTATTGAAGGAGCACTTCCACCCCAAGATGTCCGTCATCGCATGGCGCCACACCTTCGAGCAGAGGGATCAACGGCCCGGTGAGTCGGCCAAAGAATTCATCGCCGCATTACGGAAGGCCGCCAAGCACTGCGAGTTCAAAGACCTCGAAGAACGACTGAGGGACCGATTCGTGTGCGGGTTAAGGCATCGAGATCTACAACAGAGACTTTTCGCTAAAGAAGAATTGTCCTACCAAGATGCCTTAAGGGAAGTCACCGCAGAAGAAGCAGCAGGCGGCGCTGTCAAGAACATGCGGCCGATCAGAAACAGTCCAGAGGTTGCATCCGTGCACCAGGAAGACGTCCAAAGAAACTCCGAGGAGGATCCGGACGAGGAAGTCGACCGTCTCCACCCCACGAAGGAAGAAAATCAGAAGGGAAGCTCTTCAGCTCCGCTCAAGTGCATCGGCTGTGGAGGTCGCCACAGGAGAACCGACTGCAAGTTCCGCTCCGCTACCTGCCGGGCATGCGGCAAACAAGGACACATTGCAGCTGTGTGTCTGGGCCGACGAAAGGTACAACCTCAGGAAGAACTGCGCCTGAAAGGTACCAGATTCCCCAGCCAGAATAGGGTAGGGTTTTGCGCTTCGCGAAGAAGCATCCTTAGGACAGGCACACACAAGCCCATTAAGAAAAAGCTGTCACTCAAGGTGAAGCTACAAGGGGTTCCATTGTCTATGGAACTGGACACAGGGTCTGCCCTTTCAATCATCTCCTTGCATACATTTAGGAAGATTTGTTCCGGTAGTGGAACTCAGGCCAAGTTAAGGCCTTCTGACATTGTGTTAACAGATTTTCAAAATTCAAGAGTGTGTGTTAAGGGGGAGGCCACCCTTAACATGCAATACAAGAGTTTTGAAGGTCCACTAGACTTATTAGTAGTAGGGGGTGAACGAACGAGTCTCATAGGACTCGATTGGTTTGAGGCCCTGGGGATACACGTCACAGGACTCAACAGTTTACAAACACTCGACCTACAGGAAGTCTGCAAAGAATTTGCAGATGTTTTCAGCCCCCAGCTGGGCACATTCAAAGGACCCCCTGTGTCCTTAAAGCTAGACCCCACTGTCACTCCCATTAGAATTAAAGCAAGAAGGGTCCCTTTTGCTTTAAAGAGTAAAATTGACACTGAGTTAGACAAACTGATTCAACAGGGAATCCTAGAACCTGTTGATTCCAGTCCTTGGGAGACCCCCATTGTCACGCCTCTAAAGGCAAATGGGGACATTCGCATTTGTGCTGACTACAAATGCACTCTGAATAAGGCATTGCAGCAACATGCCTATCCTGTTCCTGTGGTCAGTCATATTCTGGCCTCCCTCAAGGGGGGGCGCGTTTTTGCAAAGCTTGACCTAGCTCAAGCGTATCAACAGCTGCCTGTTGATGATGATGCTGCTATAGCTCAGACTATTGTGACCCACAGGGGAGCCTTTAAGGTAAAAAGGCTGCAGTTTGGAGTGAATGTCGCTCCTGGGATTTTCCAAAGCGTAATGGAAAACACACTGCGGGGCATACCGGGGGTTTGCCCCTACTTTGATGATGTCTTAATTGCAGGAGACTCCACACACATTCTAGCTGAAAGGCTAAGGGCTGTTCTGTTAAGGTTCAGGAAAACAGGCCTCAAGCTCAAAAAAGACAAATGCAAAATTGGGGTGCCTTCTACTGAATTTCTGGGATTCAAAATTGATGCTGCTGGAATTCACCCTGCTGAATCCAAACTAACTGCCATTTTAGAAGCACCTAGGCCAAAGTCCAAGGCCAAACTTCAGGCCTTCCTGGGTCTCCTGAATTTCTACAATTCTTTTCTTCCACATAAAGCTAGTGTAGCTGAACCTCTTCACAGGCTACTAGACAAGCAAGCAGTGTGGCGGTGGTCACAGACGCATGAGGCCTGCTTTAACGAAGTCAAGGCCTTGCTCACTTCTAACAGTGTACTTGCACATTTCAACGAGTCTCTTCCTGTGTGCATTGCGTGTGATGCGTCCCCTTACGGGGTTGGGGCTATCCTGAGCCACTTCAGGTCTGATGGAACTCAGGTTCCTGTTGCATATTACTCAAGAACATTGTCTTCTGCCGAGCGCAACTACGCTCAGATAGACAGGGAGGCTCTGGCTGTTGTTGCGGGAATTAAAAAATTCCATGATTTTCTATATGGCAGGCAGTTCACGGTCTTCACTGACCATAAGCCTCTGCTGGGACTGTTTACCACACGTAAGCAGACTCCCCAAATCATTTCCCCTAGAATGCTTAGGTGGTCTATTTTTTTGTCTGCATATGATTTTTCTTTACTCCACAAGCCTGGGAAAGATATGGGCCATGCTGATGGCCTCAGTAGACTGCCTCTGCCAACAGTGGAAGCTGACCCTGCGCCAGCTGTCAACATTCTATCAATCCAAGCCTTGCCCAAGCTCCCTCTTAGTGCCAGGGATGTTGCCGCTGAAACAGGTACAGATCACACACTTTCACGTGTCCGTTCCTGGGTTTTGTCTGGTTGGCCTGAGGAATGCCCTAGTCCTGAGTTTCAGAGTTTCTGGTCCAAAAGGAACGAGCTGTCCCTTTCTCAGGGTTGTTTGCTTTGGGGAAACAGGGTTGTCATTCCCACCTCAATGAGGACTAGGGTCTTGGAATCCCTCCACGAGGGTCATCCTGGCATTGTTCGTATGAAGGCTCTTGCATGCAGCCACTTATGGTGGCCTGGTTTAGATAAAAATATTGAGGCTAAGGTGCATGCATGCCACCTGTGCCAACGATCTCGCCCAGAGATGCCCCAAGCTCCCGTGCACAGATGGGAGGAAACACAGTCCCCATGGTCTAGGGTGCACATTGACTACGCTGGGCCCTTTCAGGGCCAGTTCTTCTTGGTCCTTGTTGACAGCCACTCGAAATGGCTTGAGGTTGTACCTGTCTCATCCACCACCACTGCAAAGACTATTCAGGTACTGAGGGGGATTTTTGCTGCACACGGGCTGCCAGATGTCATTGTGTCCGACAACGGCCCTCAATTCACTTCCTCCGAATTCCAAGCTTTTTTACAGGCTAACATGATTCGTCATGCCACGTCTGCGCCTTTCCACCCATCCACCAACGGTATGGCTGAACGCATGGTGCGCATCACAAAGGACGCTTTGAAAAGACTCACCTACGGGGACTGGCATCACAGGTTGGCTGACTTTCTCCTTTCTTATCGCACCACACCGTCCACTTCTACAGGGAGAAGTCCAGCTGAACTTCGTTGGGGACGTCAACTTACTACTAAACTTGACCGGTTGCATCCGGACAGATTGCCCTCATCTACCTCACATCCTAGGGCACCTAGACAACTACTTGAGGGTGCCCCGGTCTGGACTCGCAATTACGGGCCTGGTCATACATGGGTCCCCGCTTCTGTCTCCAGGGTCACGGGTCCTCTATCCTACGAGGTAGCTCTGGACAATGGTCGTGTCCTGCGCAGGCACATCGACCAACTCCGCCCTAGGCGGCATATTCCAGCTGAGACTCCTGGGTCTTTTCCAGGGGGGGAGGGGGACCCTTTGGAGCAAAGGGAAGGGCACGAGCTGCTGCCCATCTCCACTGATGGAGCCATAAACGGCCCATTCCAGGGTTCCGCGAGAGCTCCGAACAAGAATTCTATGAGCCTACCCAACTACCAGGCATCCACGCCTACTCCAGCCAGGGAGTCACCCCGGGGGCATACTCACTTTCCACACATATCACACAGCACTCCAGTCACGGAGGATACCCGGGGGCATCCCAACAAATCATTCCCCGCAAGAGAGCTGGCACACAATCCCCAAGGTTGGCCTGACCTTACCCCAAATCCTACAGGGGGTCAAATATACAGGGAGGTGGTCGAGGAACCAAGTCCCGACTAAAACACCTCTAGCCCAAATCAGGGAATAACTGAGTTTTGGGAAGGTACAGAAACCCACACAAGCCCGGACACAGAACGGGGTTCAGGGAATGGACAGCCTCTTGACAGGTCTTGGACAGACCTAGGAGGTTCAACAGAGACGCCCAGCAGTGGCTATCACTTCAGGGGGCCCGAGGGTCTACAGCTAGGCAGGTCAACCAGGTCACAAAGTGACAGAAGCCCTGGCCTGACGAGCCCGGTGGGCGAGCGAGCAGGCCAGGCATTGGGGCACAGTCCTTGGAAGGCACCAAGGCATGATAAGGAGAACAGGCTCACGTCTCCCCTCAGTCAGGGAACACCTGTCAGAAACCCAGAGCTGAGAAGGTCACAGAGAGCAAGGAAATCTCCTAAATACTTAGAGGATTACATAACATTGCTGGCCAAACAAAAGCCAGTAAACAGTAGAAGCACTGGGGAGTAGAACATTGCATCAATAAATAATTGTATGTTGGTAGTAGTCTTAGCCCGGGGGAAAGGGGTGTTATGTCCCGAGCCTTGCAAACAGGCTCGGGGCGTTTGCAGGCAGTCCCGGGCAGGTGCAAGGCTGCCCGGGACCAGACAGGCTGTCGCCAGCGCCGTGCGCATGCGCGGGTGCTGGCGCGGGAAAAGTAACACATTTACCTGGGAGTTGCCTATATAAGAGTGTAAGGACCCACCCCACTTTGCATCTTAAGAAGACAGAACTCTTGGAATAATTCTTCCAACAGGAATCTTTATTAAGAGAAAATGGTTGCAGGCATGCTAGACAGGACTTGGGGTTCAAGCTTTCCCATTCAAGGTTTTAAGGGGTTCCCCAGTAGTCCCACCCAATCAACCCCCCTTCCAGTGATAGTTTCAAGTATCACAATTCCACCCCCTTTCTTCTTTCTTCCGTCTGGATGGAGACTTCAGGTAACTACATGAAAGGCAAATACCCTGCTTTGTTATGATAAGGTCCTCTAGTGCTAACGCTTTGATGTTACAATAAACACACATTCAGCATTCAGCTCTTTGAAGTGTACTGAAGGAAATGATGGCCATAAAGCCCCTTTGTTCTCCCCCTTCTCTCCCTCTTATGGCAGAATCCAAAGAAGGCAGAATTGGGAGTTTCTATATTTGATAATTAAAGATGAAATATGATTGGATTCTGACATCCGGCCCCTCTTAAAAATAAGAGAGATCCACCTGAAAGAAAACACAAGTATAAAATTTAGTTAGGCTTGTTAGGATACTCTGTGTGAAACTTCTTCAATAGCTTCGGGGCTCTGACATGACGTTTATGGACCCACTCATTTTGTGAGGGAGGGAGGTGTTTCCAGGCAACTAGGTACTGAGTTGCTCCATGATATCTCCTAGAGTCAAGGACTTCCTTTATTTCGAAGTGTTGTTCACCCTCCACCATGATTGGAGGTGGTGGGGGGGGGATTTTTGGCCGTAGAGGTGACTGATGCTCTCTTTTCAGCAAGCTGCAATGAAAAATTGGGTGTATTTGCCTGAGATTTTTGGGTAATTCTAATTCTACTGTTACTGGATTTATGATTCTTTTAATTGGAAAAGGTCCTATATATTTTGGTCCAAGTTTTTTACAGGGCTGTAGGGACTTTAGGTATTTTGTAGATAAGTACACCATTTCTCCTATAATGAATGGTGTAGGCTCAACCCTTTTTTTATCGGCTTGTGTTTTATATGCCTGCCTAGCTTCATCTAGTGCTTTTCTGACTATTGGCCAGGTGTTTTGTAATTTCTCCATCCATTCTTTCAGCGAGGGGATCGTTGGTTCGTTTGGGGTTAATTCTGGCATGGGGTTGAAACTTTGACCGGTGGCTATTTGAAAAGGAGTGTAACCTGTGCTGGAGTGGACTGCATTATTGTAGGCAACTTCTGCAAAAGGGAGTAAGTCCGCCCACTCGGTCTGCTGGAAACTAAGAAAACATCTTAAATATTGCTTAAGTACGGAGTTCATTTTTTCAGCCCCCCCATTTCCTTGAGGGTGGTGGCTAGATGTCAGTCCCTGAGTGGTTCCTAAGAGGGATAAAAATTCCTTCCAAAATGCAGACGTAAATTGCACCCCCCTGTCAGAGATGATGCGTTGGGGTGCCCCATGCAATCTGTAAATGTGTTGGATGAAAAGTTTTGCTAAGGCTTTTGCAGTGGGAATCTTTTGGCAAGGGATAAAGTGCACCTGTTTGGAAAACAAGTCCGTGACCGTCCAGACCACAGTATTCCCATTGCTTTCTGGCAATTCCACTATAAAATCCATGGCTATTTCTCTCCAGGGGGCTGAGGGACTTGCCACTGTTTGCAATAGTCCTGGCACTTTCCCTTGCAACCTCTTTGCCGTGGCACATTTTGGACAACTGGCTATATAACTTTCAATGTCCTTTTTCATGGATGGCCACCAAAATTGCCGTTTAATTAAATGTAAAGTTTTTACAAATCCAAAATGCCCTGCTGATTTTGTGTCATGGCAAAGGTGCATGAAAGTTACTCTTTGAGTTGTTGGTATATATAACTTTTCCCCTACCCAAGGCAACCCGTCTCTCATTGTGCACACATTTTTGTTTTTCTGGAACCATTCATCTGTTTCCAAACTTTTTCTGAATTCAATTCCAGTTTGGCTGTCCAGTTGTGGTTTTATTTTGGCTTGGGTTCTTGTGGTTACTGGTGCTGCCAGTTGTGACTCTGCCATTATTGGTCTAGAGTCTGTGGTTCGTGCGCTGTTATATTGGGGCATGCGAGATAGAGCATCTGCCAGGAAGTTCTTTCTTCCTGGTAAATGTTTGAGCTTAAATTGGAATTGGTGAAAATGCTGGGACCAGCGGGCTTGTTTGGGATTGAGTTTCCTGGAAGTTTTCAGGGCTTCTAAATTTTTGTGATCAGTCCACACCTGGAAGGGGATTTTGTTGCCTTCCAGGAACTGTCGCCACGTGAGTAATGCCCAACGTATCCCATAAGCCTCCTTCTCCCATACGGGCCAGCGCTGTTCTGTTTCCGTGAGTTTCTTGGATGTATATGCACAGGGTTACAATACTGCATCATCATTTTCTTGTAATAGCACAGCCCCCACTGCCACATCACTTGCATCTGCCTGTATTACGAAGGGCTTGTCCATGTCTGGGTGCCTTAGTATTGGTTCGGCAGAAAAAAGTCTCTTTAGTCTCTCAAACGCTGCTTGGCACTCCATTGTCCATGTTAGTGGCTGGCTAGGTTTTACTAAGGATGCTCCCTTCGTTTTTAGTAAGTTAGTGAGGGGCAAGGCTATCTGGGCAAATGAGGGGATGAATTGGCGGTAAAAGTTTGCAAAGCCCAGGAAACTTTGTAGTTGCTTTCTTGTGCGGGGTGGTGCCCAATTTAGTACTGCTTTGACCTTCTCTGGGTCCATTTCAATGCCCTGTGGGGATATGCGATAGCCTAGGTAGTCTATCCTTTCCTGGTGGAATTCGCATTTTGAGAGTTTGGCATATAGGTGAGCGGCTCGCAGCTTCTTTAAAACCGCTCTGACAAGTTTGACGTGTTCTTCTTTTGTTTCAGTAAAGATAAGAATGTCGTCCAAGTAAACAAGGACCCCCTTAAACAGGTGCTCCCTTAGAACGTCATTGATTAATTGCATAAAGACTGCAGGGCCCCCTTGTAATCCAAATGGCAAGACTTTGAATTGATAGCACCCCATGGGGCAGTTAAATGCAGTCTTCCATTCGTCCCCTTCCTTGATTCTCACGCGATAGTAAGCTTCCCTTAAGTCTAGTTTAGAAAAAATTTTCCCTTTCGATAGGTGTGACAGCATGTCTTTCATGAGGGGCAGCGGGTATAGGTTGCTTTCACTGATTGTATTCAGGGCCCTATAATCCACGCATAAACGTAAAGAGCCATCCTTCTTCTCTCTAAAAAGGACCGGGGCAGCCACTTTAGGCTTGGCTGGCTCAATGAAACCTCTCTCCAGGTTTTTTTTTATAAATCTTTCCATTTCCTCCTTCTCCTTTGGGCTCATGGAGTATAATCTGGGCTTCGGGAGTTTTGCCCCAGGCTTGAATTCAATGGTACAGTCTGTGGGTCGGTGGGGGGGAAGCTCATTCGCCCTCTCCTCACTGAAGACTTCAGCAAGGTCCCTATATTCCTCTGGTATTTCTGTTAATCTTTTTTCCTCTCCTATGGATGCTTTTTCTATTCTTGATTCTGGTAGCCTCCCTTGGGGTTTTAAGTCCATAGGGTCCCCCTTCGGGAATTTGATTTCTGTCGTCCTCCAATTTACCCAGGGGTTCCATTTTTTCAACCATTCCATCCCTAGAATCATTGGGCATTCCATACCTGGGGTCACCACAAACGTTAAGTCCTCTTCATGGTTGCCCAGGGAGAGATGTATTGGCAAAGTGGCTAGGGTAGCTGGCACCCCCCCTGCTATGGATCCATCTAGCTGGCCAAATGAGATTGGTTGTTCCAGTCTCCTGGATGGGATGCCCAGATTCCCCACTAGTGTTGGGCTAATGAGGCAGCGGGTGCAGCCAGAGTCTATTAAGGCTTTCACCTTCACAGCTTCGGGCATGGGGGGGATTAATATAGTCACTGTTTTGAAGATGGGTGTGATGCATCCACTTACCAGGGGTTCGCCCTCCGAGCTGTCATCTGAGGCATCCACCGGCCCTGTGGTGTAGGCTGGAGTCCTTTCCCCTTGGTGAGCAGAGGTGGGGGTTTCTGCAATTTCCATCATTCTCATGGCCGTTTCTTTTGGCTTAGCTGAATACTTTCCGGGTTTGTTGATTGGGGATCTGTCTGGGTTGTGCTGGGGGGCCTTTGAGCGGCATTCTACAGCTCGATGCCCTTCTCTTCCGCACTTGAAACATCCCATTTGCTTCTTGGCTGTATCCGATGATTTCACCGGTTGGTGTGTCAGCTTAGGCGGGGGGCGGCTCCATTGTTTTCCTCGGCGGTGCCTCTTCAATATGTCGATCTCTGCTTCCTCTGCCAAGACGTACCATTCCTCAAGTCGATGTGGGTCCCCTCGGGGCAGGCAAGCATCATATAGATCATAGTTTAGTCCGTCTTTGAAATGGCCAAGGAGGATGTCTTCTGGCCAATTCAGTTTGCTGGCAATGGCCCGGAATTCTTGTGTATACTCAGCCACTGGGCGTTTGCCCTGCCTCATCGTTGTTATTCTTTCACGGGCTTTGCGATCAGCCAGGGGGTCTTCAAATCGTCTTCTCAAAGAGGACATGAAACGGTTGAAGTTACTGAGTTCTGGGGCATTGGAGTCATGCAAGTTCACTACCCAATCCGCAGCTTGTCCATCCAGGGCAGATTGCACGATCTGGATGCGGGCTTTGTCGCTGGGAATATCCTGCCCATATTCCTCCATGTAGCTGAGGACTTGGGTTAGGAAAAACCCCAAGCGTGTTGGCTCCCCTTTGAATTTCACTTCCAACGGTGGACGTCTTGGAATGGATCGGTGCCTCTGTTGTGGGTGGTAGTGTCTTCCGTCCAGATTGCCATCTGTGGTCCGGTAGGGGGTGGGGGCTCCTGGATCAGTAGATGTCCCTGGGGTTGCAGGTTCCATGTCCCCCTCGGTGTCTCTCCCTTTGCGGCTCCAGGAACTGGGGCGGCCGTAGGGCTCAGTATTCTCCTCTCCTAGGGAGCTGAGAGTTCTCTTCATCAGGTCAATAGCTTTCTCTAGGATCCAGTCTGAGTACGGTGCCCAGCTTCCTCCCTCTTCACTTGCGTGCAGGGATCTCTCCATCTCCTGCTTCCATTCTGGTTGCTTGGTCCCCCGTCTCAGGGTCACCTTTCTTGATTCCTTTCCCCACTCACTTTTCTTTCCAACGCCCATCGACCAGCGAGGCTTGTGGTCCTGTGTCTCCACCACTTCTTCTCCTGAGGAATCTGGCCTCTCGGATCCCAACATCTGGCAAGGTTCCAACTGGGTCAGCGGCTCTCTTTCCAGGGAGTTTTCCCCCTCTCTTGCTCCATTGTCTGACATGGTAAATTTTTGCAAAATCCCCCGGCAAGGGTCTCCCTTCCAGGTGGATTAATTTTGCAAGTCCTGTCTAATGTAAGGATCCACCCCACTTTGCATCTTAAGAAGACAGAACTCTTGGAATAATTCTTCCAACAGGAATCCTTTATTAAGAGAAAATGGTTGCAGGCATGCTAGACAGGACTTGGGGTTCAAGCTCTCCCATTCAAGGTTTTAAGGGGTTCCCCAGTAGTCCCACCCAATCAACCCCCCTTCCAGTGATAGTTTCAAGTATCACAATTCCACCCCCTTTCTTCTTTCTTCCGTCTGGATGGAGACTTCAGGTAACTACATGAAAGGCAAATACCCTGCTTTGTTATGATAAGGTCCTCTAGTGCTAACGCTTTGATGTTACAATAAACACACATTCAGCATTCAGCTCTTTGAAGTGTACTGAAGGAAGTGAGGGCCATAAAGCCCCTTTGTTCTCCCCCTTCTCTCCCTCTTATGGCAGAATCCAAAGAAGGCAGAATTGGGAGTTTCTATATTTGATAATTAAAGATGAAATATGATTGGATTCTGACAAAGAGGCTGCGAGCGTTTGGGAAGTTTAAGGAAAGCCATCTACTTGTAAGCTGAACGCAGAATAAAGAAAACTGAGAACTCCAACTGCTTCTCGTGTCTGCTTTGCGCCAAGGACTCAACAATATCTGTTGTTCTTTTCCTGAAAAATTAAATAAAATAAAATTAACAAATAAAATTAGCCTTTTATTTGATTATATCTGCTATGCTAAACATAAGGGGTTTATAACCTGCTATATAATCTTGAATCAACAACATAGGAATAAGGTCCACCCTCTTCAAATCTCAGGACATATGTCATCCTATAATATTGATATAATATGGAATATCATAAGCAATATATAAAATATAAAATGAATAAAATATATTCATTTTATTTTCATTAAAGATATGAGCATTCCAGAAAATGGGGATATAAGTTCAATGTTAAAAGTTTCTTAGGATTATTCCAGAAAAAAAAAATCATTATTTAAATGAAAAACAAGAATTAAACATTGCAGTTCTTAACAATGAGGTAGAAAGCTATGGAGAGACACCATAATTTCTGAAAACTAGTTGCTCCAGCAATTTTCATGGGGGAGAGTGCCTTTATTTTTCCTGCTTCTTAGCAGTTCAGTGCTTACAGTATGTTTTTATTTATATTTTTTCCTCCCAAAGAAATGAAGGGTAAACAAGCTATGTCAGCACCAAAGCTTATTTGGATTAGTTGCTAATTTCAACAACTAATAAGCAAAGCCAGAAGGACCTAGGATTGAATAGATCTAAGACTTAATAACATATACCAATAGAATTTTCAATTTCTATTTCTGTCAACATTGAAAATGAAAGTTATACAGCCTTACATTTTCCAATGATCTCTTCAAGACTTTTGAGGCATATCTTCCCAACTCCGCAGCTTTTGTTTTTTGGACAGGGGTTAGTGTTTAATATCATCTACTGGGGAAAGTCAAAAAGGACAGATAGTTGTCCCAGCATTGGGGGGGGGCACGATGTCATCACAGGTGGTCCACAAAAGCTTGAAGAAATGTTATGCTTTAAATATTGAGCTAAGTCTTGGGGGTCCATGGCCATGGCCATGGTCCATTGTATTAGTTGTTGAAATTCACAAAAGTATTTAAAGGGGGTCCGTGGTGAAGAAAAGGTTGAGAACCACTGACATAAGGTATCTGACAATTTTTGATAATCTTAAATAAACATTCTTAGAATTAAATAAGAATGAATTATAAATTGAAATGATCATAATGTGTGTGACACTCTGATTTATGAAGATCTACTTGCTTCAACCCAATTACCAAACTCAATGAGCTAAAGTAATAAAGCAAAGAATAGTATTTTATAGGTTATTCTATTTTTACACAAAAATAGAAAGATTGCATATATATTTTTTCTTTTTAATTTACCTTCCCTACAGAAAAGAAACCATTTTTGCTTCTTTTCCTTTTGGCTATATAACTTTTAGACCAAACTAATTTGCAAATTTCTATTTACCTTCCAGTTTATAGCAGAAATGAAATGTAATAAAAACTTGAGTTTTTTCTTATATATTCATTACAGAAGAATTGGATTGTCTCCCTTATTGACTGTTGCCCATTATAAACACATAATGCAGTTAATGGGGAATACTTTAACGGAAAAGGCCTTGATTTCAATGTGACATTGTTTGTATGCCAGAGGTCCTAAGTCCAATATATGAAACCCTGGAAAATAGTAATTGTAAGTCCTATTGAATTACTAGATGGATCATTCATGTAATTTTGTGTAAAGGAGCTCATACAGTCATAATTTTCTACTATAAAATATGCTTTAAGGATGAAGAGTAAACTTTAAAGAAATAATGAGACAGGATGTATTGTAAACAACATTTACAAGTGTTCCATTTGACTTTAAATCATAATAATCATGAACCAAAATATTACATAATACATCTTGCAGGATCATCAAACATTTGGCTAAATACAATGAACTTCAAAGCAATTAAGATCATTTTTTTTGACAAGGACAACAAAAACTTCTCGCATTTCATTTTATATTCTTGTTACAAGGGTTTGTCCTTGTAATTTTTTTTAGTTCCTAAATGATATGTTACAAATGATACTTAAGATGAAGTGATTGATTGAAATTATTTTTTAAAAACTAACATTAACAAATAATACCTTTCATTCCCGTAGAATTACTAGTTCTTCCAGGGGAAATAAATGTATACAGTATTTGTATTTCTGTGAATATCTATCTATATGTTAAGTTTCTTGCCTTTTACTATAGAAGACAAGAAATTTAACATAATTAATATAACAGGGGATCGGGCATTTTAGAAAATGGGAAACTTGAAAAAAATATGTGCAGAAACAGCATTAAATAATATAAAACAGTATTCTGTAGCTTCTTTTTTCTTTATTAGCCAAATTTATACATTCAGATCTTTTTTTAATATATTATATATGCATGCCCTTCTGCTATTCTTAGTCCTTGAACATTGCCAGGGAAATCTCTCAACATTGGCAAGAAAGACTATAAAATGGAGCAAAACTCACTTAACAACTGCATCACTTGACAACAGAAATGTTGGGCTCAACCTTTAGATCAGAGGTATTAAACTGCCGGCCCATGGGCCAGTTGCATCATACAGAGGCTACACCTACCCCAGCTCTGCCAATACAAAAAGAGTTGCAATACGTCGCAACACATCACTTGATGTGACGAGTTTGACACCCATGCTGTAGATTCTATTACAGAGAGAACCATCATGTTCCTTTCTTATCAGAGACTTCAGAGTATCTTAGCTGATGAATATGATCTGACATTTTGAGAAGCTGCCATGGAATAACTGAAATGTTATCTATAGCTAGCCATGTAATAACCATTTATTGAAACATGAGATTGTTACCCATCACCTTCATGAAGTTCTGAGCATACTCTCTTCAATAACACTCTAATTTACCTTTGATAGGAGGAGGGGCATAGGGGATAAACTGACATAGCCCACAACTATCTCTGTTTTTATATGTATGTAATTTGAAGCCCAGATATATTCTTGGAAATAAGGAGCTTGATAGGAACCAAGTTAGGTGTCCTTCCACCATAACTTGGGTGGGTTCTGTATAAAAATGCGTTCTTGTAAACCAGGTCTCAGATGAAATACTGCTGATGTAATAATAGTGAAAAAAGAAAAGAAAATAACATGATGTTTTACAGGTAATCCTTTTTATATGGTGCCAGAACTTTCATAAAAGAGCATTTTTCTTTTGGCGTATAATGTTCATGCTGTATTCATGCTGGCCGTTTTTGCTTTGATTGCCTCTTTTTCTGATCTGTGAACAAAGTGATATTTTGGGGATCAAAGCTCCTTTCCTGGGATTGCTAACAAGACATCTATGCAGAAACAGTTATTTTTCTTCTTTCTGGCTTTACAGCTTTTCAGCCAATTTGTAAAACATTCAAAACACAACTCTCCTGCTTAGAAGCCAAGTACAAAAAAAAGCATCATGTGATGGCTGGAAGATCACAGGAGAGGCCAGACCTGCTTAGAGAACCAAGCCCCCGGGCCATGGACCAGGCTGCAGCATGCCAGCAACCGGGCCGCACAAACAAGCAAAGCCCCATTCACAAGATGGAGGCAGCACACAAAACCACACACCCTCCGGTCCGCTGAAAAATCTCTTTTCCCCATTGACTTTGCTTGTCAGAAGGTTGCAAAAATGATCACATGACCCCGAGATAGTGCAACCATCATAAATATGAGTCAGTTGCCAAGCATTTGAATTTTGATCACATGACCATGGGGATGCTGCAACAGTCATAGGTGTGAAAAATGATTATAAGTCACTTTTTCAGTGCCAAGTTGTAACTTCAAATGGTCAGATTTCAAAAAAGATTACCTTTTTGGTGAAGAAGCGTATGCACTATAGTAACTAATAGTGGCGAATATCTGTAGCTCCGATCCGATATAGGATGAGGTGAAAGTTTGTCCTCTTTCTACCCAAGTGAATCAAGGAAACCCTATCTGAGGCTGTTTCATCCTCCTTTGCCTAGAGAAGAACCTCTTGCATATTTCTATCAAGATCATCTTCTTTAATCTCAACAGGTACATAGTTTTGAGTGATCCATCCCTATGTCAGCCCTTTGAGGAAGACCAGAATATGAATTATTAAATGGTTACAGTAATTGATTCTTTGCAAGCACCTCACATTTCTGCTTTGGACTTTGATTTTTTTTTTTATCTAACCATTGTCTTGGTTGGGGTTCTTACTGCTGTTTCCTCAAGGTTATTTTCACAGTCCATTGCACAATGTCACTAGAGACCCAGTTGGTCTTGTCGATACTGAATGTCTTTCATTAATTCCAGTTCATTTATCAACTGTACCCTTTCCTGGATAGAGACAACCTCACCACAGTTTTTCATACTCCAGTAACTTCCCCCTGGATTATTGCAATGGATTGCTTGCGTTGCTGCCTTGGAAGACTGTAATCTTTACTTGGTTCAAAATAAAGCTTACTGAGATCAGCTCATATAATCATATTATAGCAATTGCTACAGTACTTATGGTTATATACCACTCCACAGTGTTTTACAGCAAAGGCCCCCAACCTTTTGGGCACCAGGGACCAGTTCTGTGGAGAATGGTTTTTCTGCAGACCAGAGGGGGTGTGGTTTTGTGTGCTGCTTGCATCCAGCAGATGGGACTTCACTTTTTTGCATGGCCCAGTTGCTGGTGTGCTGCGGCCCTGTACTGGTCCATGGACCGGGGGTTGAGGACCCCTGTTTTACAGCACTCTCTGGGTGCTTTAAAATGTCAGCATATTTTCCCCAACAATCTGTGTCCTCATTTTACTGACCTAGGAAGTATGGAAGGCTGAATCAATCTTGAGCCCATCAGGATCAAACTCTAGGCTGTGGGCAGAGCTTGCTTGCAATACTGCATTCTAATCAGTGCACTATCAGGGCTCCTTATATTATGCTGGTACTTTGCCATGCAGTCTAGCTGCTGGTCTACTGAAACCCTCATAGCTTCAGAGCAGATTACCTAAAGGAGCACCTTTTCCTGTATGCACCTATCTGGACCTTAAGATCTTAAAATGAGACCCTCCCCAAGGTCCTCCCATAAAAGTCATTGAGGTAGTTCTGAGCAAGAGAAGGGAATATTTCCTGTAGTGAACTATTTATTAAAATAGTGAGTTCTGGTCTGCTGGTACCCATATTAGCAACCTTTTGGCAGCAGATGTTTTCCCAGGCTTTTAAATAATATTTAAATGCATTCTAATCCTATATTGTTCATATTGTTTTAGGTTTGGAGAACAGCCTTGTTCCTGCCTAGTTTTGTATTTATTTGATTTTATTACATAAGTTTAACTAGAATTATATTTCTTATTTAGGAAGTTTTGGTTCCTGGAGAAAAAATAATTTAATAAATAAATAAATAAATAAATAGACTCAAAGAAATATTGCAAGTCAAGGGGGAGGTCACAAAGCTGAGAGCAATAAAATAAATTTTAAAAAGAGAAGGAGATTATGAGAACATTACAAGAGGTCCATTAAGATCAAAAACTATATTTGTTAGGCAATTTTTAAAGGCAGCCAGCATGAACCAAGGTAAGGTCAAACCAGGTATAGCATTATGACTTCTTTTTTTTAGTTTCAAATTTCATAGCTTTAAAAAATTGTTCCCTCGGTTTCAGTTTCAGTGCAACATAATGTGATAATTATAGTGTGCCTAGCTTGAGTTTAAACATGTTTTAGGATGGGAGAATATATGCATGTATAAAGCATGTGCTAAAAACATGATGTAAAATGAAGATTTTAATTAATGGTACATTGCTTGAATATACAACAATTCAAAGTGAATTGTATATTTTTATGTGAAGGTTATAGGAAATCTTCTCTCAGAATGTAGAATCATACAGTTGGAAAGGACCTAAGAGATCATCAGTGCAACACTTTGCACACTGCAGGATTCACTACATCTTATCCAACAAATAATTTTCCAGCCTCTGTTTGGAAATCTCCAGGGAAGGGGAAGAAACCTGTTAATAAGTAAAAGTTTTCACTGATTGACAGCGCTTACCGTCAATATGTTTTTCCTAATGTCTAATCTGTATCTGTATCCTTGAAGTTCAATCCAGTTAGCTCTAATTTTACCCTCTGGAACAAATAATAATAAATCTTCTACAATGTGAGTTTTTTGGAAAATTGAAGGCAGCTATCATATTACCCCTCATCCTTCTCTACTGCACACTAAACATACTTAAGTCATTTAACTGTTCCTGGTACAACTTGGTTTCTAGTCCTTTCATCATCTTGGTAGTCTTTTTCTGGGCTTATCAATGATTTGTTTTAAACTGTGCAGAACTGAATGCAATACTCAAACAAGGCCTGACCATGACAGAGAAGAGCAGGATAATTGTTTTCTATGGTCCAGACTCTCTGCTTTTTTGACGCTCTTCATCCTCCTATTCAGCTTGTCCTGTAGTCTTATATTAAACTCACACAAGTGTGTCAATTTTATTTCTCTTTCCATTTTCTTCTGTCACTCAAGAGGGCTGCCATGTTAAGAACTATCAATTTACATATTTTCCTCCTCTGCAATGAAATACCCCTCCCTTTTCATTAAGCCTATTTTTAATATATATAAGTTGTAGCCTTCCAGCACTGTGTATCATTCCACCATGTTCAGTAATACCTATGACATCATATTTATATTCCTTCGCACCCCGTGGAATATCATCTTGTATCCCCAGGGGATGCGAGCACCCCTGGTTGGGAACCCCTGATCTAAGGAGTTGTCATAAAGAAGAGGGGATCAACCTATTCTCCAAAGCACCTGAAGGCAGGACAAGAAGCACTGGGTGGAAATTAATCAAGGAGAGAAGCAACCTAGAACTAAGGGGAAATTTCCTGCCAGTTAGAATAATTAATCAGCAGACTGACTTGCCTCTGGAAGTTGTGGATGCTCCAACATGGAGATTTTTAAGAAGAAATTGGACAACCATTTGTCTGAAATGGAATAGGGCTTCCCCCCCCCCTGAGCAGGGGCTTAGACTAAAAGACCTCCAAGGTCCTTTCCAACTCTGTTATTCTGTTATCTTAGTGTGTAGTTGGCACTCTTTAATGATCTGACTCTTGTATTTTAGCTATTTCCTATCTATATAACCAGGGCTTTTTTTCTCATAGAACGCTCAGAACGGAGTTCCGGCACCTTTTTTTGGATGGAACCTTGTAGGGTAGGCAAGGCAGGTTGTATGACATGTGTGAGTTTTGGCACCTTTTTTTTTTTTTTAGAAAAAAAGCACTGTATATAACTGCCTACCTTGTCAGCTGTGTTCTCAACTTTGGTGTTTCAGAACTCTCTCTTTTTTGACCTGGACTAGAAAACCTCCAAGGTCTCTTCCTGACAATTGATTCTATGAATCTCTAAGTACTTTAAATATCTCCTGGTGATCAGTACAAAAATCTGGTAGATTTTTTTTTAGTGGAATAAAGAACATGCATGCTGTGGCATACAGAGACCAAAGTGCCATTAAAATCTAATGAAATATGTTTCTGCAAACAGATGTTCATTGAATTTGGAATTGTTTTTTTTTTCGTGTCACATTTTTCATTAAATCAAAAATAGCTTTTGATGAACAAGTCTTCCATTAACAGAAGGGCATCTCTAGATACTAATCAAAATTTTGAGAGCTGATGGCTAAATTTGAGACTGTAACCTGCTATTCTTTAAGAGAGACTTGTTGATTGCCTTAAAAACAGATAAGATACAAAGTAACCTTGAAGCACCATCTGCAAGAATCACAGCTCAGCTTTTTACTTCGTGGACTTTCTGATTGTAAATTTTTTGTTTAGTTTAATATAAGACAATGGGAGAAAAATAGGAATGGATTACTCCCACAGAGGAAGTACAGGAACAAATTCTTTATATGTTAAAAGCAATTATCCAAACTCTCCGTATGCAAGCTCAAACTATGACTTCAACTAAAGAATCATCTATACAGAATTCTATAGTGAAGGGGAAACAACCAAATGTTATTACAGAAGACTTAGATACTCAACAAATACAAACTGTGGAAAACACGGGAAGGAAACTGACAATAGTAAAGTGGTACCTGGGAAAATACAGATGGTCCGACAAAGAATGTGTATAAAAGGCAGATGGCCCGACAAAGAATGTGTGTGAAAGGGAGATTTGTTTTTGCTTACCAGACAGCTCTTAAATTTAGAATGGCCAGACATCCTGTTCTCAGCTCTGCACATGATATATTACTAACTGCCTATCACATGGTGTATCTAAACTGCTTAACACTTGATATATTACTGATTGCTAAAAGCATTCCGCTGTAAAAGAGGAACTATCGATTATAGATCTGTCTAGTAGTTTTCCTATGTTAGAAGAGGAAACTATAGAATGTAACCATGTGTGGAATGTGACCTGCTCAGGAAATAACCCCGTCTGAAGGGTTATAAAATGGTCATCAATGCACAGCCTGTTGTTCAGACTTTTTAGCCACGATGGCTCTCTGAACCTGCGCAATAAACTTCCCTTTCCTTGAAAGAGCTGACTCAAGTCTTTCATTTTCTACAACATTTTCTGGTGCATTGGCCGGGAAAGTTCTTGAGTGAGGCGATGTTTCCCTGAGGACGGCTTGACCCCTCGGACCTGCTGGAAAGCCATCTCTGAACTATTCTCCAGGCGCCGTGGGGGTGTGTTTCCTCCAGGAGACAGCTGTGGCTTCTCAGCAGAGCCGACAGTGCTGAAGGCCAGTCCAAGAACCCTTGGGGAAAGGAAAGGAAGTCTGAACCAGCTCCTGGCCAGGACGGGTGTAACTACAAGGCAGGCGAGTATGTGTTTAAAGTAATTGTACCTATCTCATTTGAAGATAGAAGAGGGGGCCTGATCACTCCCCTGGACTCGGGACGGCGATCCTAAAGATGTCCGTGTTAGGCTGTGTGGGTGGTTAAGCCAGTGCATTCCCTACTAGTGACCGTTGGAACGTCCGGTGCTGTAGGTCATTGGCAGTGTGTTAGGATGGGGGGGCGTAGTAGCGTTCCCAGCACCCCGCTGGAATGCATGTTAAAAGGATTTGATAATTATTTTAATCATACCCAGTAAAGGGTCCCTTACCCTAAAGCAACTAAGGATAGGCTGAGGCATCTGTGTGAATATCAATGGCCCCTTATGGATGTGGGGTGGCCCCCAGAGGGGACTTTTAACCTTCAAATCATTGATGACTTAACTGCTCTGATAGCAGCAAATGAAGAAAACTATCCTAACCAATTTCAGTATATTGATCAGTGGGGGGATGCTGTTGCAGGACAGGCAGATGAGTTATTGCAATGTCAGGCTGAAATGGTTCGTTTGTGTGTGGCTAGACCTAAGGGGGAAAAAAAAGCTTCAGGTTGAGACTAAAAGAGTGAAGGATGTGAAGATTTTAGAGACTAAGGTATCAGATGTAAAGAAAGAGATAAAGGTGGAAGTAGAGGAAGTAATCCTTAGACCCCCTCCCTATGTGCCGGCCTTTCCTCCATGCCCCCAGTGCTGGCTGCAGCAGCTGCTGTGCCTGGGGATGGGCTGACTGCTTCTGCTGTGCCTGAGGACATGCAACCAGTTGTGAGGCAGAAACAAAGGGGGAGTCTGTCAGCCCCCAAGGAGGAAGGGGATTTGGAAGGTCTCTCTGTAAATGTGAGGGGAGAAGTAAGTAAAGAGGACGTGGCAGGATGTACAGCAATTGTTGAATACTTTGTTGACTCCCGAGGAAAGGGAGAAGTGGAAGGCTGCTGTTAGGCAGTGCTTGAAGGATAGATTGCCGGCTGTGCGAGATATACGGCCAGAGATGGAAGCCAGGGCACCGGAAAAGGACCCTGAATGGAATACACAAAATCCAGCACATATGACATTGTTAAAGGAATATCAGAATCCAGTGGTGGAGGCTCTTCGCAAGGCTGGAAAGCCTCCTGTGAACATGTCAAAGCCTTCTTTAGTGATGCAGGAAGCAGATGAAAGTCCGGAAAGTTTCTTGCAGAGGTTGATTGAAGCTTATGAACTTTATACACAGGTTGATCCAAGGAGTGCAGACAATGTGCGAATGTTGAATGAGAGGTTCATAGCACAGAGTTATGAAGATATAAGAAAGAAGTTGCAGAGGTTGGAGGGAGCATTAGGAAAGAACACTACAGAATTGTTGGAAGTGGCCAGGAAAGTGTTTGTTAATAGGGATAAGGTGGAAAAACAGGAAAGAGATGCTAGAATGCATAAGAAAACTGAGTTGTTGGCTGTGGCATTGCAAGGAGGGATCATGCTGGGACCTAATCAGTGTGCTAATTGTAAGGAGGAAGGTCATTGGCAAAGAGAATGTCCAAGAAGGCAGATGCGAGGAAGAGGTTGGAGAGGAAGAGAAGGCAGAGGCTGTGGAGGTGTTGGCAGTGGGCCCCCCATGCACTCCCCCTTCATGGGTAGAGGGCAGAGAGGGGCTCCAGGGAATGTAAGAGATGGTTTGAGGAATGTGAGAGATTGGAATAGAGACAGGGAGATTGAAGGAATTGGATTGGCAGGGACTAACTGGTCAGATTGACGGGGACCTGGCTTAGAGGCAGCCCCCCCCTGAGCCATTGGTTACTTTAAATATAGGGGGCAAACAGACAACGTTTTTGGTGGATACTGGAACAGGAAGATCAGTTGAATAATCAAGTTGCTGAAATAGGACCCCATAAAATTCAGATTCAAGGAGTGTCAGGGGAGATTCTAGGATTAGAAAGCCCGATGGTTCCTTTCGGCCAGCCCAGGACCTGAGGCTCATAAATTCCATAACTGTCACGATCCATCCTGTTGTGCCCAACCCCTATACGTTGTTGAGCTTAATTCCTCCGACTGCAAAGTGGTTTTCAGTTGTGGATTTGAAAGATGCTTTTTTCACAATTCCTATTCACAAGGTTAGCCAGCCGTTGTTCGTTTTTGAGTGGGAAAATCCAAATACAGGGCAAAAAGCACAGTATACCTGGACCAGGCTGCCACAGGGCTTTAAAAATTCACCTACCCTGTTTGGCACAGCCCTAGCAGAAGATTTACAGCATTTTGTGCCCCGACAGAGGGGTGACACGCTTCTGCAATATGTAGATGATGTGCTGGTGACGGGCAGGACTG
Source organism: Crotalus tigris (assembly GCF_016545835.1). Taxonomy (NCBI): domain Eukaryota; kingdom Metazoa; phylum Chordata; class Lepidosauria; order Squamata; family Viperidae; genus Crotalus; species Crotalus tigris. Next base: position 36,856 of record NW_024098032.1, on the reverse strand, counting down.
AAGAGACATGCTGGGAGAACACGGAATCTCTTTTACATTTATTGTTGAAGTGCGGATATAGGGCTTCCAAAAAGAAAGCACAATTAGTCAGACGGAAAGTGAAGTATTTGGGGTATGAGATTGAGGAGGGGCATAGGGCTTTAGGTTGGGAAAGGAAACAAGCTGTGCTGGCTATTGCTGAACCCCTTAATAGGCGGCAACTAAGGGGCTTTTTAGGTTTGGCAGGGTTTTGCAGGATATGGATACCAAATTTTGCTCTATTAGCAGCGCCTCTTTATTCAGCTATAAAAGGAGGTGATAGAGAACCTTTTGAATGGGAGGGAGAACAAAAGAATGCCTTTAGGAAGTGAAACAAGCCCTCACATCAGCTCCAGCTTTAGCCTTGCCTAACTTAGAAAAGCCTTTCAATTTGTATGTTGATACCAGGAAGAATGTTGCCTTGGGGGTGTTGACTCAACAATTAGGACAGTGGCAGCGCCCGGTGGCTTACTTATCTAAGCAATTGGATGGGGTTGCCCAAGGCTGGCCACATTGCTTGAAGGTTCTTGCTGCTATAGCAGTCCTTTTACAGGATTGTAATAAATTGACCTTCTCATGTCCCATAAGTGTCCACACCCCTCATGCAGTTCATTCTATCTTGGATAATAAAGGGCCTCTGTGGATCAGTAGTCAAAGGCTTTTTAAGTATCAGGCAATGATGATTGAAAACCCTCAAGTGAAATTAGTGGTGTCTAACCGGCTAAACCCTGCCACCCTATTGCCCACAGAAGTGGATTCAGAACATAACTGCTTGCAAGTTTTGGAAACTGTATACTCAAGCCGTCTGGATTTATCTGATATTCCTTTTCAGGATGCTGCCCTGAATTGGTATACAGATGGCTCGAGTTACATGCAGGATGGGAGAAGGGTTTCTGGATATGCTATTGTAAATGATGAGGAAGTGGTGGAAAGTAGTCTGCTAGGAGCAAGCTGCAATGCTCAAGTAGCAGAATTATGGGCATTAATTAGGGCATTGGAAAGAGCTGAAGGGGAAACTTTGAATGTTTGGACTGATAGTAAATATGCTTTTCTAACTCTGCATGCTCATGGTGCTGTGTATAAGGAGAGGGGATTCAGGGATTCGGCTGGCAAACATGGGTTACATGGACACTTGATAAAGCATCTTCTCGATGCAATACAAAAGCCAGCAAAGGTTTCAGTTATGCATTGTAAAGGGCCATCAGGGGGGAGTGTGGACTCTGAAAATGGTGCAAGAATTAAATAAGCAAGTGGAAAAACTTAGGGACTATGTTGTTGAGCAAACACCCCCTAAACTAATAACAAGATGTCATCCCTTTAAACCAGGGGATAGGGTGTGGGTGAAACATTGGAAACATGAACAACTGGAGGGGAGATGGAAAGGACCTTATGTAGTAATAATGGCCTCTCCTTTAGCTATAAAGATTGCAGAATCTAAGTCCTGGATTCACTGGACCAGAGTTAAAGCAGCTGCAGAACCTCTGTGGACAGTGAACACGGACCCCAAGGTTCCCACCAAACTCACTCTTAAACGTGTTTAGTATGTTTAATGAATATTTTATTGTTTATATACCAGATATTAGATTAGCACAAGTATATCCTGCACATATATCTACAGCTGTCTGGCTGAAATTCAACCCCCTGCTAAGCCACACCCGGAAGCTAGCTTTCTACGCACGGGAGAAGAAAGGATGAAAGGCTTCCTTCTGCTTTTATATAGTACTATTGTTGCATGTAATAATGTTTGTCTTTCTAATTTAGGCCAATGGAGCAAGCCAGAAGAAGCTCCATGCATTATTCAATCTTATGCTATAGGCACTGGCACTTGTGAAGGTCACCCCCCTATTGGATTTTCCTCAGAATGTTGGAATGGTATCTTGCCTCATCCTTGTCAATTTCCCCAAGCATTTGACAGAATAGTTAGAGAAGCTTGTATGACAAGACAACCTGTCAATCCCGAAGCCTGTCAGTATGTTGGGTATATTCTTAGGAAAGGCATATGTGTAAAGGTCCCATATAAGAAGCCTCCTCCTCCTGTTACTCTGGAGTGTGGGCCTCTCTTATTCTGGGGATGGGAGCGGGTCACCCTAGTCTCGCAGTTGAAGACGGGATGGAAGGGGACTTGCATTGTACATGTTACCCGGTGGAATTTGGAGTTACTATCCAAAGACCCCCGAGGAAGCGCCCAGAGAGAAAATGAAGTAGAAGGTCCCAGCAGAATAAGGATGTGCCCCATCCATTGGAGTCGAGGATGCAATATAATTTATGGGTCCAATTGGCTAAACTAACCAACACAACTGATTTTTGCCTTTCTGAAGCATATGACATGGAGAATCTGCTGTCCACATGTTTAATACCAGTATGTGTTCCTGTCACAGCAGCCAAGGAGTTCAGTCAACACGAGTTTAAAGAACATATAGGCTATGAGACAATGTACAACTGGGGTCACATTTCCAAGTTTTTACCCACTGATGCTTTAGCTTTACATACTCCTAACGTAGCCATTCCAGAAGACTTACAATGTGCACATATCACAGGGTGTGAGCAGAATACACCTTCACCTCATTGCCTGAAAGTGAGCCAAGAAAAGCTGAATTGCCCATCTTTCCAATCAGTGTCCTTTGGTTATGCAAACATATGGTTACCTAAAGGGTGGTTCTTCACATGTGGGAAAGACACTTTTAATTATATCCCTGCCAATTTAAGCACATCATATTGTTGTTTAAGTAGACTGACTACCTTTTTACCAGATAGATCACTTTTCACCACCCCTAACACCACACGGTACAAAAGGGCCGAGGTACTAACAGAGGATTGTGAGTCATCTCGCACTCTTCTGAATGCGGCAGAATACAATGTTTTGGCTGTCTCATTGATGGGAGTTCCTGCACTTGCTCTAAGGGCACATGTCAACATAAATTCTGTGGCCTGCAACTTGGCTAAAACTATAAATGCCACTTCAATAGCCTTGTCTGCCATCAATCAGGAGATGATAGAATTACGCAAGGCCATTTTGCAAAATAGGGCAGCCATCGACTATCTTTTACTTCGCCAACATATGGGATGTGAGGCCTTTGAGGGGATGTGTTGTTTTAACCTCTCAGATCAATCCCCCGTCATAAATAAACAAATCAAAGTACTCCATAAAATGGCCTCAGAGCTGCAAATAGATTCCCTGGGAAATTGGTGGAGTAACTTATGGTCTTGGCTCCCAATAAGCCTTATTGGAAGCATCATAAGAGCAGTAATCATTTTTATTGCTATTCTGATCAGTAGCTGTTGTCTTCTGCAATGTACCTTTTCAATGATGCACAACATAACACTACCTAAACGAGTGTCCCTGCTTGCAGAGAGAAAAGCTACAGCTCAGGTTATGGCTATGTGGGAATTCCAGAGACAAGAATATAACAACATACATACATCAGACCCCAGTGTTATGGAATGAAACTTATCTGCAAGGATGAGATAAGTCTCATCAGGGGGGAATAAAGTGGTACCTGGGAAAATACTGATGGTCCGACAAAGAATGTATATAAAAGGCAGATGGCCCGACAAAGAATGTGTGTGAAAGGGAGGTTTGTTTTTGCTTACCAGACAGCTCTTAAATTTAGAATGGCCAGACATCCTGTTCTCAGCTCTGCACATGATATATTACTAACTGCCTATCACATGGTGTATCTAAACTGCTTAACACTTGATATATTACTGATTGCTAAAAGCATTCCGCTGTAAAAGAGGAACTATCGATTATAGATCTGTCTAGTAGTTTTCTTATGTTAGAATAAGGAACTATAGAATGTATGGAATGTGACCTGCTCAGGAAATAACCCCGTCTGAAGGGTTATAAAAATGGTCATCAATGCACAGCCTGTTGTTCAGACTTTTTAGCCACGATGACTCTCTGAACCTGTGCAATAAACTTCCCTTTCCTTGAAAGAGCTGACTCAAGTCTTTCATTTTCTACAACAATAGAGAACAAGGAAAGGACTTTTCTTATAAACCAGAAGGAATTTGAAGACAAAAAAGAAAAACAGATGAAAGACAAGATAAATACTTTGAGACAACTGCATCGAACTGGAAAAATAAAGAGACGACCTGTCAAACCAGCTAGCCCTCTTAAGAAAACAGCAACTGAATGCCTTTATTAATATCAAACCATAGTTACAACAATACAAGGAGATCTTTTTGATGATTTAAAAGCAAAGATACGAAAGATGATTTGGCAGAGGAAAAAAGCTAAAATTAGACTGAAAGGGATTGGGGTTTTGATCTATATATGGGATCTAAAATAGAATATATTTAAATGAATAGAATATGTATTTTGAATATAAGATATTGTAATGATTTGAGATTAAAAAAATTGGTTTTATAAAATCTAGAAATATAAATATCGAAATAAGAATATTATATTGTCTTATTAGTTTGTTAAGATATATGATAGATTTTACATATAAGGTCTGTATTTTAAATATTAGATCATATGAGGAATTGTGATAAAGGAATCATGTTTAATTAAAATTTGGAAAAAAGATAAATATTAAATGTTAAATTAAAATATTAAGGGAAAATCAATTACCAGCTTACTGATTTGCTAAAAGTTTGAATGTTTATAGATAACTAAGACTTGAATTTAAGATATTGTCATCAGTTGAGACACAGGTTAAATAAAACTTAGAAGTATAAATACTAATAATTAAATTCGTATATTAGCTTGTGGCATAAATGCTGATGATTTATTTATTTATTTATTTATTCTATTTTTCTGGAAAGGAAGAAAGGAAAGAAGTAGAAAAAAGGGGAAAAAAAGAAAAATTATTAGCCCTGAGTATGAGATAGGAGACTGAGAAACTGGGATCATTTAAAATCTGGAAATGATAAAGATTAAACGTTAAATTTAAATATTAATGCAAAATTAAAGTTAACAAAAACTTATTAGGTTATTGTCTAAAAGATGGAATGTCAAATTAATTAAGATATGTATAGACTGAAGATTATTAATGAATATTAGAAAGGTATTTTTTGTTTGATTGATAGAATAATAACTGTTTGATAGTAGATCTTATGGGGGAAAGAGAGGGAATTTGTTGTTGTAATACTTTGAGATTTGTACTGATGATATTTAAATGTAATGGAATTACAATGCTCAACTGCCACACTACTTTTCAAATATGTAAATGAAATATTGGAAAATTAATAAAAAACTTGGATATAACAAAATTTTGAGAGCTGAAAGCACAATATAGGAAATGTGCAGTTTTGACTGGAGTGTTATTTTTTTCATGATTTGTAGATACAATAAATTTACACCCCTACACTAAAGCCAAAGTCTGATATTTAAAACATCAAAGTTTTGTTAAATTACCTCTCTTATACAATTAATAATCTGATTAGGATTTTTTATTCAGTTTGCTGCTATATTCCTATATTGCTCCTTTGTTTTCTATTAGAATCAGTTGGAAGCTATGGGGTTTAGTATATGTTTGGGGGTTTTGTATAATGCTTTGTTGTTATTAATATTCTCTCCTGCAATATTCTTTTTTCCCTATGTACCTAAAAGAACAAGATATGGGATTTGAACATGCACTGGAGAGCAAGCCTATATTACTATATTGTCATGCAGATGTTTTATTATGGTCAGCTATTCTTTACAACCTTGTTAGAAGACTAGAATTAAATACTGGATGACTCATGACTATGCAAAAACCAATAAAATATATGCCATATATAAGAATGAAATGATGATGCAAAATGAAGAATGTTAATTAAATGTCAGTGAAGATTAATCGGATAGATATTTGAAAGTATCCATATAATCCATATCTAAGAGGAAGAAATGTTTTAAGAGTTTGATATCAGAAATCAGAGCAATTTTCATTACTGTATATGACACAGAATTAAAAATTCTTGAACTGCTCTTCACAATATAGTTGCCAAGTAACAGCACCATATGACTTATTCCTTTGTAGCAGCCATGGAGATAATACCCCATTGTGTTTGCTTATAACTATATTGATGTCAAACAAGACAGATGACAAGTCTGATAACAGGGTAAAAAAATTACACTGAAGCAATCATTTTATATGGCACATTAGTATACAGAAAAGCTCATAGCATGTTACTGAATTGTGAAAAATCTGGTTTTATGAAAGTTAGGGTAACACTGAAAATATTAATTATTTTTAGGTGCCGTAGGCTGTAATCATATCTCTGAGTTATTAAGTCTACCTACAGGTATAATGGATTGTTCTTTGTCATCACTTCTTTGACAATAGAACTCTAAATATTTGAAGAAAACATAGGACAATTAGATCGAGACAGAAGAAAGGGAAAAGGATTCCAGTCATGGATTCATTTATGCAGAAGAGTAGAATACCATGTTTTCCCAAAAATAAGACCCACTCTGAAAATTAGCCCTAGCCTGATTTTTTGGGAGGATGGGCCTAATATAAGCCCTACCCCCAAAATAAGCCCGGGGGTAAGCACAAGCTGGCCCTTGGCACAGAGCAAGTAAATCCACGCTCAGAGGCAGAGGGAAGTATTTGGGTACCTATGGGGCACTTGGGAATTGAGCAGATCACTTCATTCCCAAGCACCCCACAGGTGCCCAAACACATTTCCTCCAATGATGGACACCCCATTCGCAAGCAGACAGAGCTTCAAGTCTCCACCAGATCTCTGTTCATGGGAAAAGTGTTGGGGCACTTGGGAACTGAGTGAATTGCTTCATTCCCCCACACCTGACAAGCCTCATCGCAGCAGCACTGTCCTGCCAAGAGTGGCCAAAAGCAGCCACAGAAGAAGTGGGGCAGCGGCCAGGCTCCTTGATGGGGCTGTTGCCACCACCATGATATGTGTTGGGGTATGGGAGGCCTAGCTACGGGACACCTGCAGCATGGTAAGCAGGGCACATGCAGCAGATCCCCCCATCAAGCCTCATGGCAGTGGCACTGTGCTGCCGTAAGAAGCTGTAAGGACCCACCCCACTTTGCATCTTAAGAAGACAGAACTCTTGGAATAATTCTTCCAACAGGCATCCTTTATTAAGAGAAAATGGTTGCAGGCGTTTTAGACAGGACTTGGGGTCCAAGCTCTCCCATTCAAGGCTTTAAGGGGTTCCCCAGTAGCCCCACCCAATCCCCCCCTCTTCCAGTGACAGTCTCAGGCATTACACTCCCACCCCCTTTTCCTTACTGCCGGCTGGATGGAAACTTCAAAGAAAACTACATGAAAGGTAATAACCCCATTCTTATGATTACTTCTTTTGGCGATACACACATCCATTTCCTTTGAAGTGTACCGAAGGAAGTGAGGGCCATAAAGTCCCTTTGTTCACCCCCTTCCCTTCATCGTATGACAGAATCCATAGAAGGCAGAAATGGGTTTTTTTATAATTGATAACTAAAGATGAAATATAATTGGATTCTGACATCTTGCCCCTCAAAAATACGACAGATCCACCTGAAAGAAAACAAAACAGGTATAAAAGTTAGCCTGGCTTGTTAGGGTATTCTGTGTGAAATTCTTCAATAGCTTCGGGGCTCTGACATGATGGACCCACTCGTTTTGTGAGGGAGGGAGGTGTTTCCAGGCAACTAGGTACTGAGTCGCTCCATGATATCTCCTAGAGTCAAGGATTTCCTTTATTTCGAAGTGTTGTTTGCCCTCCACCATGATTGGAGGTGGTGGTGGGGAGATTTTTGGCCATAGAGGTGACTGACGCTCTCTTTTCAGCAAGCTGCAATGAAAAATTGGGTGTATTTGCCTGATATCTTTGGGTAATTCTAATTCTACTGTTACTGGGTTTATGATTCTTTTAATTGGAAAAGGCCCTATATATTTTGGTCCAAGCTTTTTACAGGGCTGTAGGGACTTTAGGTATTTTGTAGATAAGTACACCATTTCTCCTATAATGAATGGTGTAGGCTCAACCCTTTTTTTATCGGCTTGTGCTTTGTATGCCTGCCTAGCTTCATCTAGTGCTTTTCTAAATATTGGCCAGGTGTTTTGTAGTTTTTCCATCCATTCTTTCAGTGATGGGATCGTTGGTTTATTTGGGGTTAATTCTGGCATGGGGTTGAAACTTTGACCGTTGGCTATTTGAAAAGCAGTGTAGCCTGTGCTGGAGTAGACTGCATTATTGTAGGCAACTTCTGCAAAAGGGAATAAGTCCATCCAATCACTTTGTTGGAAATTCAAAAAACATCTCAAATATTGCTCAAGTATTGAATGACAACGTTCTGTTTGTCCAACGGTCTAAGGGTGATGGCTAGATGTCAGTCCCTGAGTGGTCCCTAAGAGGGATAAAAATTCCTTCCAAAATGCAGATGTAAATTGCACTCCCCTATCAGAGATGATGCGTTGGGGTGCCCCGTGCAATCTGTGAATGTGCTGGATGAAAAGTTTTGCTAAGGCCTTTGGAGTGGGAATCTTTTGGCAAGGGATAAAGTGCACCTGTTTGGAAAACAAATCCGTGACCGTCCAGAAAACCCGTATTCCCATTGCTTCTGGCAATTCCACTATAAAATCCATGGCTATTTCCCTCCAGGGGCCTGAAGGATTTGCCACTGGTTGTAATAGTCCTGGCGATTTCCCTTGCAACCTCTTTTCAGTGGCACATTTTGGACAACTGGCTATATAACTTTCAATGTCCTTTTTCATGGATGGCCACCAAAATTGCCGTTTAATTAAGTGTAAAGTTTTTACAAATCCAAAATGCCCTGCTGATTTTGTGTCATGGCAAAGCTGCATGAAAGTGACTCTTTGGGTTGTTGGTATATATAACTTTTCCCCTACCCAAGGCAACCCGTCTCTCATTGTACACACATTTTTGTTTTTCTGGAACCATCCATCTGTTTCCAAACTTTTTCTGCATTAAATTCCAGTTTGGCTGTCCAGTTGTGGTATTGATTTGGCTTGGGTTCTTGTGGTTACTGGTGCTGCCAGTTGTGACTCTGCCATTATTGGTTTAGAGTCTGTGGTTTGTATGCTGTTATATTGGGGCATGCGAGATAATGCATCTGCCAGGAAGTTCTTCTCCCTGGTAAATGTTTGAGCTTAAATTGGAACTGGTGAAAATGCTGGGACCAGCGGGCTTGTTTGGGATTGAGTTTCTTGGGCGCTTTCAGGGCTTCCAAATTTTTGTGATTAGTCCACACCTGGAAGGGGATTTTGTTGCCTTCCAGGAACTGTCGCCATGAGAGTAATGCCCAACGTATCCCGTATGCCTCCTTCTCCCATACGGGCCAGCGCTGTTCTGTTTCTGTGAGTTTCTTGGATGTATATGCACAGGGTTGTAATACTCAATCATTATTTTCTTGTAATAGAACAGCCCCCACTGCCACATCACTTGAATCTGCCTGTATTACGAAGGGCTTGTCCATATCTGGGTACCTTAGTACTGGTTCGGCAGAAAAAAGTCTCTTTAGTCTCTCAAATGCTGCTTGGCACACCATTGTCCATGTTAGTGGCTGGCTAGGTTTTACTGCGGATGCTCCCTTCATTTTTATTAAGTTAGTGAGGGGCAAGGATATCTGGGCAAATGAGGGGATGAATTGGTGGTAAAAGTTTGCAAAGCCCCGGAAACTTTGTAGTTGCTTTCTTGTGCGGGGTGGTGCCCAATCTAATACTGCTCTGACCTTCTCTGGGTCCATTTCAATGCCCTGGGAGGATATGCGATAACCTACGTAGTCTATCCTTTCCTGGTGGAATTCGCATTTTGAGAGTTTGGCATATAGGTGGGCGGCCCGCAGTTTCTTTAAAACCGCTCTGACAAGTTTGACATGTTCCTCTTTTGTTTCGGTGAAGATAAGAATGTTGTCCAAGTAAACAAGGACCCCCTTAAACAGGTGCTCCCTTAGAACGTCATTGATTAATTGCATAAAGACTGCAGGGCCCCCTTGTAATCCAAATGACAAGACTTTGAATTGATAGCACCCCATGGGATAGTTAAATGCAGTCTTCCATTCGTCCCCTTCCTTAATTCTCACGCAATAGTAAGCTTCCCATAGCTCTAGTTTAGAAAAAAAATTCCCTTTTGAGAGGTGTGACAGCATGTCTTTCATGAGGGGCAGCGGGTATAGGTTGCTTTCACTGATTGTATTCAGGGCCCTATAATCCACGCATAAGCATAAGGAGCCATCCTTCTTCTCTCTAAAAAGGACTGGGGCTCGCTCGATGAAACCTCTCTCTAGGTTTTTTTTAATAAATCTTTCCATTTCCTCCTTGTCCTTTGGGCTCATGGAGTATAGTCTGGGCTTCAGGAGTTTTGCCCCAGGCTTGAACTCAATGGTACAGTCTGTGGGTTGGTGAGGGGGGGCTCATCCGCCCTCTCCTCACTGAAAACTTCAGCAAGGTCTCTGTATTCCTCTGGTATTTCTGTTAGTCCCTTTTCCTCTCCCATGGATGCTTTTTCTATTCTTGATTCTGGTAGCTCCCCTTGAGGTTTTAAGTCCATAGGGTCTCCCTTCGGGAATTTGATTTCTGTCATCCTCCAATTTACCCAGGGGTTCCATTTTTTTTAACCATTCCATCCCTAGGATCATTGGGCATTCCATGCCTGGGGTCACCACAAACATTATGTCCTCCACATGTTTGCCCAGGGAGAGGTGTATTGGTAGAGTGGCTAGGGTAGCTGGCATCCCCCCTGCTATGGATCCATCTAACTGGCCAAATGAGATTGGTTGTTCCAGTCTCCTCGATGGAATGCCCAGATTCCCCACTAGTGTTGGGCTAATGAGGCAGCAGGTGCAGCCAGAGTCTATTAAGGCTTTCACCTTCACGGCTTCGGGCATGGGGGGAATTAATATAATCACTGTCTTGAGGATGGGTGTAATGTGTCCACTTACCAGGGGTTCGCCCTCCAAGATGTCATCTGAGGCATCCACCAGCCCTGCGGTGTAGGCTGGAGTTCTTTCCCCCTGATGAGCAGAAGTGGGGGGTTCCGCAATTTCCATCATTCTCATGGCAATTTCTTTTGGCTTAGCTGAAGACTTTCTGGATTTGCTGATTGGGGATCTGTCTGGGTTGTGCTGGGGGGCTTTGGAGCGGCATTCTATAGCTTGATGCCCTTCTCTTCCACACTTGAAACATCCCATTTGCTTCTTGGCTGTAGCCGATAGTTTCACTGGTTCATGTGTCAACTCAGGCGGGGAGGGGCTCCATTGTTTTCCTTGGCAGTGTCTCTTCAATATGTCGATCTCTGCTTCCTCTGCCAAGATGTACCATTCCTCAAGTTGGTGTGGGTCCCCTCGGGGCAGGCAAGCATTATAGAGGTCATAATTTAGTCCGTCTTTGAAATGGCTAAGGAGTATGTCTTCCAGCCAGTTCAGTTTGTTGGCAATGGCCCGGAATTCTTGTGTATATTCAGCCACTGGGCGTTTGCCTTGCCTCAACATTTTTATCCTTTCGCGGACTTTGCGATCAGCCAGCGGGTCTTCAAATCGTCTTCTCAGAGAGGACATGAAATGGTTGAAGTTGCTGAGTTCTGGAGCATTGGAGTCATGCAAGTTCACCACCCAATCTGCAGCCAGTCCATCCAGGGCAGATTGCACGATCCGGATGCGGGCTTTGTCACTGGGGATGTCCCACCCGTATTCCTCCATGTAGCTGAGGACTTGGGTTTGGAATAACCCCAAGCGTGTTGGCTCCCCTTTGAATTTCACCTCCAACGGCGGATGTACGTTGTTGGTGGTAGTGTCTTCCATCCAGATCGCCATCTGTGGTTCGATAGGGGGTGCGGGCTACTGGATCAGCAGATGTCCCCGGGGTTGCAAGTTCCACTTCCCCCTCGGTGTCTCTCCCTTTGTGGCTCCAGGAGCTGAGGCAGCCGTACGGCTCAGGATTCTCCTCTCCTAGGGAGCTGAGAGTTCTCTTCATCAGGTCAATAGCTTTCTCTAGGATCCAGTCCGAGTACAGTGCCCAGCTTTCCCCCTCTTCACTTGCGTGCAGGGATTTCTCCATCTCCTGCTTCCATTCTGGTTGCTTGGTCCCCCGTCTCAGAGTCACCTTTCTTGATTCCTTTCCCCACTCACTTTTCTTTCCAATGCCCATTGACCAGCGAGGCCTGTGGTTCCATGTCTCCACCACTTCTTCTCCTGAGGAATCTGACCTCTCGGATCCCAACATCTGGCAAGGTTCCAGTTGGGGCAGCGGTTCTCTTTCCAGGGAGTTTTCCCCTTTTCTTGCTCCATTGTCTGACATGGTAAATTTTTGCAAAATCCCCCGGCAAGGGTCTCCCTTCCAGGTGGATTAATTTTGCAAGAGCTTGGACCCCAAGTCCTGTCTAAAATGCCTGCAACAATTTTCTCTTAATAAAGGATGCTTGTTGGAAGAATTATTCCAAGAGTTCTGTCTTCTTACGATGCAATGTAGGGTGGGTCCTTATTTTAGACAGGACTTGTGGTCCAAGCTCTCCCATTCAAGGTTTTAAGGGGATCTCCAGTAGCCCCACCCAATCACCCCTCTCTTCAAGTGACAGTCTCACCCCACCCCTTTTTCCTTAGTGCCGGCTGGATGGAGACTTCAAAGAAAACTACATGAAAGGTAATAGCCCCATTCTTATGATTACTTCTTTTGGCGATACACACATCCATTTCCTTTGAAGTGTACCGAAAGAAGTGATGGCCATAAAGTCCCTTTGTTCACCCCCTTCCCTTCATCATGACAGAATCCATAGAAGGCAGAAATGGGTTTTTTTATAATTGATAACTAGAGATGAAATATAATTGGATTCTGACAGAAGCCAAAAGTGGCCACAGAAAAAGGGCAGCAGCCAGGCTTCTTAACAGGATTGTTGGTGGCACCATGGTGAAGTGTGACATGTGTCGGGGCATGGGAGGTGTGGCTACAGGAGATCTGCAGCATGGTAAGTGGGTGCATAGGGCAGATCCCCCTCCCCCCTGCCTCACCTCGTGGCCGCAGCCCCAGCGCAATGCACCACGTGGTGTCCTGCTGCAAGCAGCCAAAAGCAGCTGCAGAACAAGTGGTGAGACAGGTGTTTGGGGGGGAAATAAGACATCCCCCGAAAATAAGACCTAGTGCCTCTTTTGGAGGCAAAAAAAATATAAGACCAGGTCTTATTTTCGGGAGAACACAGTACTAATCTCCACTTGGTAGTCCCAAAGGTGCTTTTTCAAAAGGCAACTGGACTTTGTTTTTTCTTGAAGACAATTCACTTCTCATCCAAGAAGCTTTTCCCGTTGTGAGTCAGAACTCTAGTCACAACTGAAGGAGATTCTTGGATAAGAAGTAAAACATCTTTAAGGAAGAACAAAGTCCAGTTGCCTTTTGAAAAAGCACCTTTGGGACAACCATGACCTGGATGATTGAGAATCTCCATAGACATTTCCACTTGGTATTTTGGGGAACCTGCCTGTGAAGTGGGATATAATACATGTCTTCAGAAATATTCTGTCAATTTTCTTTTAATAGCTTAGTCAAACAATGTTGGTACACACAGTGGTTATTTTGGAAACATGCTTAGAAATGTTTCCATTCCCTGAAAAATTCTCTGAGCTTGAAGTATTATTGAAATATTAAAGAAATCTTAATTCACAGTACATATAACTTGTGAAAATTTATATTTTCCAGAAAACATTTAACTTAACCTTTCTGCTTCTATTAGTCTGTCAATGCTAACATTTTATGAGAGCTGTCATTTCAGAACTAAGCTACAGGCATGCAGTAATTTCTATCTAAAATGTTGAAGCTAGAACTAAAAACCTACATCTTATATAGATTTATTAAGTTTAAAAGTAGCTGATCTAAATTTCTAATTTTAAATATTTTCTTTATAGTGTCCCTTCAGAATAGGCATTTCTGTATGGTAAAGTGGGATTGCACCAGCCTTTCCCTAAAGCTGCTCTTTATTCTCCAATTGATTTAATTGTACAATAAGGTCTTATTTCAAATTCTGCAATTGTATACTTGCAAAATAATGTCTAGCATTACAGATGTGCTATCATATGCTACTCACCCATCCACCCATAATTGTGGATTGAATCTTTTAATTAATGAGGTGATGAATGACATATATAAACTGCAATGCAAAAACCTGCATAAAATCCAGGCATTGCTATTTTCAGTGTTGCAGTAAACTATCAGATCTTGGTTACCACATCATGAAAATGCAGTGCAGCTTGTAAAACAATTTTTGTCAAATACAAGCAATACTTTTTTTTGTTTGTTTGTTTCTACAGCATAGGCGGCAGTAATTTCTATAAAGTCTTCCATATCCAATTTTTTTATTGTCTTAATAGTTGCAAAAATATTGGTCCATATTCTTCTTTCTCTCTTTGTTTTCAACTGTTAGTTGAAACCTTTGGGTGGCCGAGAGTTGCATTTTGTATTTTTTTTTAACAATCAAAAGTTGCATTGAAAAGAGGCTATGAAGCCAAATGGTGGGCCTTGTAAAAATTAAAAAATACAGGATTATGTTTAAAATATAAATAAAAGAATAAATATAGTATAGTATAGTATAGTATAGTATAGTATCGTATCGTATCATATATCATATCATGCACTCTTTCAGCAGTATAATGTGGACTTTCTCCAAAACATATAATGTTTTGATGTCATATTTCAGCAGTAAACCTATACTTTATCAATATATTTTGAAAACATATTGTTGATTTCAGTGCCAATATTAAAAGTGGCATGCTAGTTATAGTTTAGAACTCTTTTTTCAGCACAGTGCTGAAAAAGCAAATAATCCAACATAATAAGAGTGGCAATTATGTATAAACTTATCCCACATATGGCTCTTTGAAATAGCCATAACTAGGTGTCATGGAAAATAATCAATTGTGCAAAGATATAATTTCTTGCTGGCAAATGAGATTTCCTCCAGCAAACTGACTTTGTATTGTTTTCTGGAATGTGCCAATTTGTTTTATTAGAAAGTCTGAAAAGAGATATGAGTGCTTTTGATTGTTTGCTTGGTTGTGCTTGGTTTTTTATTTCTAATGTTTATATTTGGTACTCTTTCCAAACCAACAGATTGGAAGGAAATTGTGTAATGAAGCTCAGGATTCTGTCTGTTGCTCTCACCAGTCATCAGCACAATACCTTGGGAATGGGAGGAGATTTAGTGTGGAGAAACCATCAACAGATGACTGGTTTGGAAATAGGTTGTATCTGGTCAAAGGCTGGATAGAGAGAAAATGAAGTATCTGTGTAGGAAAGAAGACAATGTCTTCAAATGTTGCTGAACGGATGAGGACTGGAGGCTAAAATGTATAAGGAATAGTTGCTGGAATTCGATATGTCTAGTTTAATGAAGAGAAGGACGAGGGATGATATGAGAGCATGTTCCAATATCTCAGGGGCTGCCACAAAGAAGAGGGAGTCAAGCTATTCTCCAAAGCACCTGAAGGCAAGACAAGAAGTAACAGATGGAAACTGACCAAAGAGAGAAGCAACCTAGAACTAAGGAGAAATTTTCTGACAATTAGAACAATTAATCAGTGGAACAACCTGCCTGCAGAAGTTGTGAATACTCCATCACTGAAAGTTTTTAAGAAGAGACTGGACAGCCATTTGTCTGAAATGGTATAGGGTTTCCTGCCTGAGCAGGGGTTGGACTAGATGACCTCCAACTTTATTATTATTATTGATCATCTCACAGTCAGCCAGATGTTCAGACTGCATTTGGCATTTTGTCTACCTATCGAGTCCTTACCCAGGACCTGGGATAGGCAGATGTGGATGTTTGATGGTATTACAGATATCGTCGCAGGATGGAAGCAGTTCCTAGTAAGGCCGCCTTTTGCAATTGACTAATAGCGAATTTGTCAATGCCAATGGTGTTCAAGTGGTGCTCCAGTTGTTTTGGGATTGCACCCAAGGAGCCTATTACTATTGGTACTACCCTTGCTTGCTTTTGCCACAGTCTTTCTATTTCTATTTGTAGGTCTTTGTATTTTGTTATCTTCTCCAGTTCTTTCTCTTCTATTCTGCTGTCTCCAGGCACTGCCAATCCACTATCCAGACTTTTTTGTCTTTCTCATCGACAATTGTTAAGTCTGGGGTGTTATGTTGCAGGTGCTTGTCTGTTTGAATTCTGAAGTCCCAGAGCAGTTTAATTTTATCATTTTCTATGACTTTCTCTATTTTATGATCCCACCAGTTTTTGCTTACAGGCAAATGATATTTTTTGCAGATCTTCCAATGCATCATTGTTGCTACTTTGTCATGCCGCTGCTTGTAGTCAGTCTGTGCAATCTTCTTGCAACAGCTTACCAGGTGGTCCACTGTTTCTTCAGCTTCTTTGCATAGGCGGCACTTACTGTCTGTTGCTGTCTTCTCAATTTTGACTTTATATGCATTTGTCCTTAAGGCTTGGTCTTGTGCAGCCAGAATTAGTCCCTTGGTCTCTTTCTTCAATTTTCCTGCTCTTAGCCATTGCTAGGTCTTGTTAATATCTGCTTTTCCAGCTATTTTTTTAATGTATTGGCCATGTAGTGCTTTGTCTTCCCATTCCTTATAGGTTGAGAGCTTTTGCTGATGATTTGGTTGTGACGTTATCCTATCCAACAGATTCGGTCAGAGATTTGGTTGAAATTGTCAGAATCCAATCATATTTCATCTTTAATTATCAAATATAGAAACTCCCAATTCTGCCTTCTTTGGATTCTGCCATAAGAGGGAGAGAAGGGGGAGAACAAAGGGGCTTTATGGCCCTCACTTCCTTCAGTACACTTCAAAGAGCTGAATGCTGAATGTGTGTTTATTGTAACATCAAAGCGTTAGCACTAGAGAACCTTATCATAACAAAGCAGGGTACTTGCCTTTCATGTAGTTACCTGAAGTCTCCATTCAGACGGAAGAAAGAAGAAAGGGGGTGGAATTGTGATACTTGAAACTATCACTGGAAGGGGGGTTGATTGGGTGGGACTACTGGGGAACCCCTTAAAACCTTGAATGGGAGAGCTTGAACCCCAAGTCCTGTCTAGCATGCCTGCAACCATTTTCTCTTAATAAAGGATTCCTGTTGGAAGAATTATTCCAAGAGTTCTGTCTTCTTAAGATGCAAAGTGGGGTGGGTCCTTACATTAGACAGGACTTGCAAAATTAATCCACCTGGAAGGGAGACCCTTGCCGGGGGATTTTGCAAAAATTTACCATGTCAGACAATGGAGCAAGAGAGGGGAAAACTCCCTGGAAAGAGAGCCGCTGACCCAGTTGGAACCTTGCCAGATGTTGGGATCCGAGAGGCCAGATTCCTCAGGAGAAGAAGTGGTGGAGACACAGGACCACAAGCCTCGCTGGTCGATGGGCGTTGGAAAGAAAAGTGAGTGGGGAAAGGAATCAAGAAAGGTGACCTGAGACGGGGGACCAAGCAACCAGAATGGAAGCAGGAGATGGAGAAATCCCTGCACGCAAGTGAAGAGGGAGGAAGCTGGGCACCGTACTCAGACTGGATCCTAGAGAAAGCTATTGACCTGATGAAGAGAACTCTCAGCTCCCTAGGAGAGGAGAATACTGAACCCTACGGCCGCCCCAGTTCCTGGAGCCGCAAAGGGAGAGACACCGAGGGGGACATGGAACCTGCAACCCCAGGGACATCTACTGATCCAGGAGCTCCCACCCCCTGCCGGACCACAGATGGCAATCTGGACGGAAGGCACTACCACCCACAACAGAGGCACCGATCCATTCCAAGACGTCCACCGTTGGAAGTGAAATTCAAAGGGGAGCCAACACGCTTGGGGGTTTTCCTAACCCAAGTCCTCAGCTACATGGAGGAATATGGGCAGGACATCCCCAGCGACAAAGCCCGCATCCGGATCGTGCAATCTGCCCTGGATGGACCAGCTGCAGATTGGGTGGTGAACCTGCATGACTCCAATGCCCCAGAACTCAGTAACTGCAACCGTTTCATGTCCTCGTTGAGAAGACGAATTTGAAGACCCCCTGGCACGATCGCAAAGCCCGGTGGAAAGAATAATAACGATGAGCAGGCAACGCCAGTGGCCGAGTATACACAAAGAATTCCGGGCCATTGCCAGCAAACTGAATTGGCCAGAAGGACATCCCTCCTTGGCCATTCAAAGACGACAAACTATGATCGATATGATGCTGCCTGCCCCGAGGGGCCCAACATCGACTTGAGGAATGGACGTCTTGTCAGAGGAAGCAGAGAATCGGACATATGAAGAGGCACCGCCGAGGAAAACAATGGAGCCGCCCCACGGCTAAGCTGACACAACAACCGGTGAAATCATCGGATACAGCCAAAGCAAGCAAAGGGATGTTTCAAGTGTGGAAGAGAAGGGCATCGAGCTGTAGAATGCCGCTCCAAAGGCCCCCAGCACAACCCAGACAGATCCCCAATCAACAAACCCGGAAAGTCTTCAGCTAAGCCAAAAGAAACGGCCATGAGAATGATGGAAATTGCAGAACCCCCCACTTCTGCTCACCAAGGGGAAAGAACTCCAGCCTACACCACAGGGCGGTGGATGCGTCAGATGACAGCTCGGAGGGCACAACCCTGGTAAGTGGATGCATCATCACACCCATCTTCAAAACAGTGATTATATTAATCCCCCCCCATGCCCGAAGCTGTGAAGGTGAAAGCCTTAATAGACTCTGGCTGTACCCGCTGCCTCATTAGCCCAACACTAGTGGGGAATCTGGGCATCCTATCCAGGAGACTGGAACAACCAATCTCATTTGGCCAGCTAGATGGATCCATAGCAGGGGGGGTGCCAGCTACCCTAGCCACTTTGCCAATACATCTCTCCCTGGGCAAACATGAAGAGGACTTAACGTTTGTGGTGACCCCAGGTATGGAATGCCCAATGATTCTAGGGATGGAATGGTTGAAAAAATGGAACCCCTGGGTAAATTGGAGGACGACAGAAATCAAATTCCCGAAGGGGGACCCTATGGACTTAAAACCCCAAGGGAGGCTACCAGAATCAAGAATAGAAAAAGCATCCATAGGAGAGGAAAAAAAGATTAACAGAAATACCAGAGGACTATAGGGACCTTGCTGACGGCTTAGTAGGACGAGGGCGAATGAGGTTCCACACCACCGCCCACAGACTGTACCATTGAATTCAAGCTTGGGGCAAAACTCCCGAAGCCCAGATTATACTCCATGAGCCCAAAGGAGAAGGAGGAAATGGAAAGATTTATAAAAAAAAAACCTGGAGAGAGGTTTCATTGAGCCAGCCAAGCCTAAAGTGGCTGCCCCGGTCCTTTTTAGAGAGAAGAAGGATGGCTCTTTACGTTATGCGTGGATTATAGGGCCCTGAATACAATCAGTGAAAGCAACCTATACCCGCTGCCCCTCATGAAAGACATGCTGTCACACCTATCGAAAGGGAAAAATTTTTCTAAACTAGACTTAAGGGAAGCTTACTATCGAGTGAGAATCAAGGAAGGGGACGAATGGAAGACTGCATTTAACTGCCCCATGGGGTGCTATCAATTCAACGTCTTGCCATTTGGATTACAAGGGGGCCCTGCAGTCTTTATGCAATTAATCAATGACGTTCTAAGGGAGCACCTGTTTAAGGGGGTCATTGTTTACTTGGACGACATTCTTATCTTTACTGAAACAAAAGAAGAACACGTCAAACTTGTCAGAGCGGTTTTAAAGAAGCTGCGAGCCGCTCACCTATATGACAAACTCTCAAAATGCGAATTACACCAGGAAAGGATAGACTACCTAGGCTATCGCATATCCCCACAGGGCATTGAAATGGACCCGGAGAAGGTCAAAGCAGTACTAAATTGGGCACCACCCCACACAAGAAAGCAACTACAAAGTTTCCTGGGCTTTGCAAATTTTTACCGCCAATTCAACCCCTCATTTGCACAGATAGCCTTGCCCCTCACTACCTACTAAAAACGAAGGAGCATCATCAAGTAAAACCTAGCCAGCCACTAACATGGACAATGGAGTGCCAAGCAGCGTTTGAGAGACTAAAGAGACCTTTTTCTGCCGAACCAATACTAAGGCACACACGACAGGGACAAAAAAAACAAAAAAAACAAAATAACAAAACAAGGGGGGGGGGGGGGACCTTTCGTTAATACAGCGCAGATGCAAAGGATGTGGCACTGGGGGCTGTGCTATTACAAGAAAATGATATGCAGTATGGCAACCCTGATGCCATATACATCCAAGAAACCAAGGGAAACAGAACAGCGCTGGGGCCCGTATGGGAGAGAAGGAGGCTTATGGGATACGGTTGGCGCATTTACTCACGTGGCGACAGTTCCTGGAAGGCAACAAAATCCCCTTCCAGGTATGGACTGATCACAAAAATTTAGAAGCCCTGAAAACTTCCAGGAAACTCAATCCCAAACAAGCCCGCTGGTCCCAGAATTTTCACCAATTCCAATTTAAACTCAAACATTTACCAGGAAGAAAGAACTTCCTGGCAGATGCTCTATCTCGCATGCCCCAATATAACAGCGCACGAACCACAGACTCTAGACCAATAATGGCAGAGTCACAACGGGCAGCACCAGTAACCACAAGAACCCAAGCCAAAATAAAACCACAACTGGACAGCCAAACTGGGATTGAATTCAGAAAAAGTTTGGAAACAGATGAATGGTTCCAGAAAAACAAAAATGTGTGCACAATGAGAGACGGGTTGCCTTGGGTAGGGGACAAGTTATATATACCAACAACTCAAAGAGTAACTTTCATGCACCTTTGCCATGACACAAAATCAGCAGGGCATTTTGGATTTGTAAAATCTTTACATTTAATTAAACGGCAATTTTGGTGGCCATCCATGAAAAAGGACATTGAAAGTTATATAGCCAGTTGTCCAAAATGTGCCACGGCAAAGAGGTTGCAAGGGAAAGTGCCAGGACTATTGCAAACAGTGGCAAGTTCCTCAGCCCCCTGGAGAGAAATAGCCATGGATTTTATAGTGGAATTGCCAGAAAGCAATGGGAATACTGTGGTCTGGACGGTCACGGACTTGTTTTCCAAACAGGTGCACTTTATCCCTTGCCAAAAGATTCCCACTGCAAAAGCCTTAGCAAAACTTTTCATCCAACACATTTACAGATGGCATGGGGCACCCCAACGCATCATCTCTGACAGGGGGGTGCAATTTACGTCTGCATTTTGGAAGGAATTTTTATCCCTCTTAGGAACCACTCAGGGACTGACATCTAGCCACCACCCTAAAGGAAATGGGGGGGCTGAAAAAATGAACTCAGTACTTAAGCAATATTTAAGATGTTTTCTTAGTTTCCAGCAGACCGAGTGGGCGGACTTACTCCCCTTTGCAGAAGTTGCCTACAATAATTCAGTCCACTCCAGCACAGGTTACACTCCTTTTCAAATAGCCACCGGTCAAAGCTTCAACCCCATGCCAGAATTAACCCCAAACGAACCAACGATCCCCTCGCTGAAAGAATGGATGGAGAAATTACAAAACACCTGGCCAATAGTCAGAAAAGCACTAGATGAAGCTAGGCAGGCATACAAAACACAAGCCGATAAAAAAAGGGTTGAGCCTACACCAGTCATTATAGGAGAAATGGTGTACTTATCTACAAAATACCTAAAGTCCCTACAGCCCTGTAAAAAACTTGGACCAAAATATATATGACCTTTTCCAATTAAAAGAATCATAAATCCAGTAACAGTAGAATTAGAATTACCCAAAAATCTCAGGCAAATACACCCAATTTTTCATTGCAGCTTGCTGAAAAGAGAGAATCAGTCACCTCTACGGCCAAAAATCCCCCCCCACCACCTCCAATCATGGTGGAGGGTGAACAACACTTCGAAATAAAGGAAGTCCTTGACTCTAGGAGATATAATGGAGCAACTCAGTACCTAGTTGCCTGGAAACACCTCCCTCCCTCACAAAATGAGTGGGTCCATAAACGTCATGTCAGAGCCCCGAAGCTATTGAAGAAGTTTCACACAGAGTATTCTAACAAGCCTAAATAAATTTTATACTTGTGTTTTCTTTCAGGTGGACCTCTCTTATTTTTAAGAGGGGCCGGATGTCAGAATCCAACCATATTTCATCTTTAATTATCAAATATAGAAACTCCCAATTCTGCCTTCTTTGGATTCTGCCATAAGAGGGAGAGAAGGGGGTGAACAAAGGGGCTTTATGGCCCTCACTTCCTTCAGTACACTTCAAAGAGCTGAATGCTGAATGTGTGTTTATTGTAACATCAAAGCGTTAGCACTAGAGAACCTTATCATAACAAAGCAGGGTACTTGCCTTTCATGTAGTTACCTGAAGTCTCCATTCAGACGGAAGAAAAAAGAAAGGGGGTGGAATTGTGATACTTGAAACTATCACTGGAAAGGGGGTTGATTGGGTGGGACTACTGGGGAACCCCTTAAAACCTTGAATGGAAGAGCTTGAACCCCAAGTCCTGTCTAGCATGCCTGCAACCATTTTCTCTTAATAAAGGATTCCTGTTGGAAGAATTATTCCAAGAGTTCTGTCTTCTTAAGATGCAAAGTGGGGTGGGTCCTTACAGAAATTTTAGCACAGTATGGACAGGTCTCTGGTTTTAAGGTGAACAAGAATAAAACTAAAATATTATTGAAAAATATGTCTGCGAAGGGAAAATATATTATAGTTGAGGCAAAAGGTTATGAAGTAGTTAATAAGGTTAAGTATTTGGGAATATATATTACAACATCTAATGGAAAATTGTATAAGAATAATTATGAACGCTTATGGGTAAAAGTAAAAAAAGATTTAAATGATTGGCAAAAATTACAATTATCGTTACTGGGAAGAATCTCAATAGTAAAGATGAATGTTCTACCAAAGTTTCTTTTTTTGTTCCAGATTATACCTATTTTAAAAAAGGATGCTAATTTGGATGAGTGGCAGAAGGGTATCAATAAATTTATTTGGGGTGGGAAGAAATCAAGGGTAAAGTTTAAGATTTTACAAGACGCTCGAGAAAGAGGTGGACTTAAAGCACCTAATTTGAAATTACATTATGATGTGGCCACTTTAACTTTAGTAAGCGACTGGCTTAATTTAACAAATAAAAATATTCTTGCTCTTGAAGGTTGGAATTTATTATATGGCTGGCATGCATATTTAATTTTTGATAAGAAAGTAGATTGGGTTTTTAAGTCAACACATTTTAAGAAATGCTTTACTTCGAGTTTGGAAGAAGTATTATTGTAAGTTAAATTATAAAATACCTATTTGGGGGATTCCTGGACAAGCAATCCAGGGGGTTTCTAAGGGGATGAATTTTGATAATATTTCGTATAAAGAGTTACTTATTTGGTCGGGTACTGATGGGCAACTAAAGTCTTCAGATGTGCTAAGGCAAGAAAATATTTTACAATCATGGTTTCAATATTTGCAAATAGTGGAGAGGTGGACCATAGATAAGAAAGTGGGAATTACTTTAGCAGATGAAAATTTGGTAATTCAGATTAAAGATCAGAAATGTGCTCATATTAAAAGAATTTACAATGAGTTAATAAAATTGGATTCGGAAACAGAGTTAGTAAAAGATTGTATGATTAAATAGGCTCAGAATATTCAGGAACCGATTTCATTGGATTTATGGGAGGTAATTTGGATTAGAAATGTTAAATTTATGCAGGCTCAAAACTTGAGGGAAAACTTTTATAAAATACTTTATAGATGGCATCTGGATCCTAAAAAGTTGTCTTGTATGTACCCGAACCTGCAACCTAAATGTTGGAGATGTGGTTGCTTGGATGCAACTTATTTTCATGTTTGGTGGACTTGTAAAAATATTAAAGCTTTTTCGATTATGATTTGGTGGAACATTCAAAAGGTTTTTAAAAGGAAGATTAAGTTTACTCCCCAGTTATTTCTTTTGGGTATTTTTGTGGATTTGGATGCTAAAGAAACTATTTTAATGTTGAATTTAATAACAGCAGTGAGATTATTGGTGGGTCAATATTGGAAGAAGGATTCTCTGCCTTCTTTAGAAGAATGGGTATTTAAGGTTTCTAATTTAGCAGAAATGGCTAAAATTTCTGCTTATTTAAAGGACCATTCACAAGAGAGATATGTTATTGTATGGAGAAGATGGATAGAACATGTTCAGAAGAAGTATAGAACTACAAAGTTTCATTTATTTTATGAGTAATAGATTTGTTTATAAAATTATGATGTTAAAGTTTGAAGAGAGTTAAGGGTTAGTATGATTTTCGTTGTTGTATAATTAGTAAACTTAAATAGATTATGTTTAATATGTTTGTATAACCCTGTACTTTGCTCTGGGAAGTGGGGGGGAGGGGTTGAAGGTTAAATAGTTCAGATAAGTAGAAATAGTTTCATTGTTTATAATATTATGTTTTATTTTGGAGAGAGGAATTGCTCTGGCATTTTTCCTGGACTGCATCCGGAATGAGAAGATAGGAGGAAGGGGAGAAGTAAATAGGAAGGTTGAGGAGACGGAGGAGAGGGGGAGAGTGAAGAAGAAGAGGGAAAGAGGGAAGTGAGAGAAGAGGTTAGAGGGTGGGGGGAAATGGGTGAGCAATACCGAAAGTTATGTGTATAAATTTACTTTACTCTTTATCTGAAGTATTTTTTATGATGTAATGTAAAATTGAAAATAAAATTTTTTTACAAAAAAAATAATAATGGTGACAAGCAAACTTTTTTAAAAAGCATCTCTTTCAGCCTTTAGGACCAAGAATTTAATGCTATTAATTAATTGCTCGGACCTGTATTCAGAATTACCTGAAGAATGGAAAAGAAGAATAATTGAAAACAAAGATTAAAATTTTAAAAATTATTAGCAGCCCTTAAGGAAAAACAAAACTCTTGAAATACCCATAGTCAATATTTCTATGCTAGGCAGGACAGTCGAGTTTGACTTTGTCCTTCATTGTAGAGTTTTCAAATTCTTGTATTGATTTTTTTTGGGAGGGGGGGAGAAAGCAATTTTGTTTAAGTGCCATGGAGGCAGCAAAATATAAACTTAGTTTCTTCAGCAACTTTAGAACAAAAACATGAACTAGTTATTTATGATTCCTAAAAAATGTAAATATGCAGCAATTTTATTTACAGTTTTTGTAACAGAATCTAGAAGGGACAGGCTTATGATTTAAGGCATTCAGTGTATTCTAATTTTGCTAACCCCTTGTTTTTACTTTTAGGCAATACTGCAAAGATATTCATTGAGATTCAGGATGAAAACGATCATGCTCCTATCTTCACAAAAAAGATTTATATAGGAGGTGTCTCTGAAGACGCTAGAATGTTTTCTTCTGTGATCAAAGTAAAGGTAGGAATTATGCTGAACAACCCGTTTTGCTTTCAATATTTTTAAAAGGTACACTTATAAAGCAACCTACCATCCATTCAAACACGTACCCTAGAGTCTTATCTGCATGCAGAAAGACCACTTGGTATGCATACAGATTTTCAGCTGTCTGAGAGTGGAAGATTTGCTTATTGAAAATTATTTAACAGAATTTTCCATGCCATTAATACTTCCAGTGAGATCCAGTATTTTTAACTCGTTATTGATATAAGTGGTTTCCAGGGCTTTTTTTTTTTTTTTTGGTCATAGAACGCCCAGAACGGAGTTTCGGCACCTTTTTGGGATGGAACCTCGTAGGATAGGAAAGGCAGGTTGTATGACAAGTGTGAGTTCCAGCACCTTTTTTTATATATAAAAAAGCACTGGTTATTTCTATACATGCTGCCCATTCTTTAAGGCAGTGGTTCTCAACGTTTGTGTGACGGCGACCCCCGTCACACAAACGTTCTGTGCATGCGCGGCGCCGCGCGCATGGGGGCACCGCCCCATGGGTGGTGCGCATGTGCAGCACCCCATGCACGGTGGTGGCCCCATGCATGGCACGCATGCGCGGTGGTGGCCCCATGCGCAGCGTGCATGCGCAGCGGCGCCCCCTGAGGGGAGAAAATGGCGGATCACCTTCTTTGGCGACCCCCAAAAAATGGTTGATCGACCCCAAATGGGGTCGCGACCCATAGGTTGAGAACCACTGCTTTAAGGTATAATTATTCATAGAATAACAGAGTTGGAAGGGACCTGGGAGGTCATCTAGTCCAACCCTCTGCACAAGCAGGAGACCCTATACCATTTCAGACAAATGACTGTCCTGGCTCTTCTTGGAAGTCTCCAGTGAGGAGGCAACCACAACTTCTGAAGGCAAGCCGTTCCACTAGTTGATTGTTCTCACCATTAGAAAATTTCTCCTTAGTTCTAGGCTACTTCTCTCCTTGATTAGTTTCCATCCATTGTTTCTTGTCTTGCTTTTTGGTCCTTTGGAAAATAGTTTGACCCCTTGTCTTTGTAGGAGTCCCTCAAATATTAGAACACTGTTATCATGTCACCCCTAATCATTTTTTCACTAGACTAGACATACCCAGTTCCTGCAACTGTTCTTCATCTGTTTTAGCCTCCCTTAAATACAGAAGCAGCTTCTATAATAATTGTTTGACTTTTGATAAATGAAGGCTTTTTTAATTACTGCTTTCTTTTTAATCCCAAAATATGCTATTAATATGTCCAGTCAGATCCAGTATTTTTTAACTTGTCATACTTATCGATATAATAAGTTTTTTCTACTACATTCTGCCTACTCTTTGAGGTATAATTATTCTTGCTTAGCCATTATGAGTTCAAAATCTGAACTCCTGTATATCTGCAATCTTCCCAGAATATACTATTTAATATTGCTAGCAGTAGGAAAGTTGAACAAGGTTGATTGATAAGAAGTGTGTTTATGTAGCTCAATCTAGCTCTTATCCTAGCTACAATATCTCTGAATTAACATAATTGCCTGGAATAAAATATGGAAGAAACACTTGCTGTTGTTGTTCCACTGGATTTTTTTAGTCCTCAAAAAAAAAAAAAAAAAAAAAAAGGGTTCAAGCAAGAGAGAATTCCTTATAAATTAGGCTTCTGGAACTACTTTTCTGTTTAAAAAAAAGTTAGCAGTTTATACACTTTTCCAGATCCATTACTGTACATAACATACAAAATGTGGTAGACAACAAGCTAAATCTAAAAAATATATAATGAATTATTTTATATATCAAAAACAGAATCACTTTTGAATGTAGAGATAAGCTATATACAGAGTATTGGATACTGCCTGAAAAATAGCAGTATGAAATAAATGTTTTCTCATACTTTGTAACTTTCTATAGGACAATTTTATCATGTTATGTAGCTATGACTATAAATATATTTTATTTGTTGGACAAATAATAGTATGATTATAAGGTGCATATTCATTACAATATCTGATTTCCTTATATTATGCTCATATATAAGTATATCAGATATACCGTTTTCTCATGCTCTATGTTACGTTTGTATCCTCCAAGATTATAAGGGAATATATGTAACACTCCATCTTCCAGGTTTTCCCCATCAACTACTGCAAGATTTTTCATTTGGCTGTTTGATCATTTAATATAATTTGAGCTCCTAAAGCAATATGGAGCATAAGAAAAATGAACAAAGCATATAAATTAAAAGAGCCCTCAAATTTCTTACAGCACCATCACACGTGCATTCTTTTTTAAACATTATTTGGGATATACAGTAGATTCAAAATATTTTCAGGCAGATTAATGTTGTTAAATCATAAGAAATACTTATTTAAACTTTTACTGAGTTTCCAAAATTGAATATTGTAAATGCCTTGTTCTACAGATCATAAATAACTGGTAATATTAATGTTAACCATATATTTAAACTTCTGATAAAAAAAATAAATTATTGGTTTTACTTTAAATATAGTTCCTCTTAAACATCCAAGCATTTTAGGTGTTTTTGAAGCTGCTAAATTGTATGGGTCCCATTGTAATCAACTAAAATGTTTTGATGATTTTTCTGATTCTGTCTGTTGTGTCCTGAGCCTGCAAAAGCAGGCTCAGGATGTTGCATTCATCCCGGGCATTCCAAAAGCTGCCCAGGACCAGACAGACTGGCGCTGGCCTTGTGCGCATGCGCAAAGCATGAAAATGCTCTGTTCCTATTGGTTGACACTGTCCGGGCTTCTGGCCATATAAAAAAGCCTGCGTGCCTTTTGCTTTTGTTTGGTTGTTGTAGAAGGAGAATAAAGTGTTTGTTCAGCATCGCCATGTATCTTCATCATTCGCATGCGAACAAAGTATACAACACTGGCGACGAAGGTGGGATCCTTTGCAAGCTGAAACAAAAGATTTAAGGACTTACCCAAGAAGTCCTGAAGAGGGGAAGACGGCGTCTGAATCAGCATCCCAGCCTGCCAGTACAGCATCGCTGGAGGGTGAGCTCGGCTAAAGGACCCTTTCCCCAAACAGCAGCTTGCAGAGGAAGCGAGTGGTGAAGGTCGTAAAGTTTACGATGTCGAAGATTAGCCACTTGACTGATTTCGATGTCTCCCACCCAGAGAGATGGAATTCCTGCATATCATGGGTGGAGAACTACTTCAGAGTAAATCAGATTAGAGAAGATGGCCTGAAGGCAGCAACTCTTTTGTGTGCCTGTGGACAAGAAGCATTTGACATCACAGAAAATCTGGTAGTCCCTGCACCTCTGCAGTCAGTAACATATGCTGACTTGAAGAAAATGTTGAAGGAACATTTCCAGCCGAAGTTATCCATCATTGCTTGGAGGCACGCGTTCGAGCAGAGAGACCAGAGGCCGGGTGAATCTGCTGCGGACTTTATTGCGGCCTTAAGGCAAGCAGCCAGACCTTGTGAGTTCAAGGATCTGGAAGAGAGGCTGCGAGATCATTTTGTCTGTGGCTTAAGGAGCAGAGACTTACAACAAAAGATTTTTGCAAAAGAAGATGTCTCTTTCCAAGAAGTGTTGCAAGAGGTGGCAGCTGAGGAAGCAGCAGGTGGGGCCTTGGGCCTCGCCAGGAATCCTCCAGACACAGCTACCGTCCATCAAGAGGATGCTCGAGAAGGATCAGAAGTGAATCCTGAAGAGGAGGTCGACAGACTTCACCAGCCTGCTGAGAGAAGGCAGAAGGGATGTCCGGTCAAGGCCCCAGCATCTCTTCAACGCTTCAGGTGCAGAGGATGCCACAAGCGAGCTGACTGCAGGTTTCGCTCTGCCATTTGCAGGGCATGTAGCAGGCAGGGCCACATTGCATCCATCTGTTTGGGTCGCCAGAAGGTTCAACCTCGGGAAGAATTGCTTCAGAAAGGTACCAGGATCCCCAGCAAAACAGGGTGGGTTTCTGTGCATCGCACAGGAGCATTCTAAGAACAGGGACACACAAGCCCCTTAAGAAGAAACTTTCCATTAACGTAAGGTTGGAAGGGGTTCCCTTACTGATGGAGTTGGACACAGGGTCCGCTCTTTCCATTATTTCAATTAATACCTTCAAAAGGATTTTCAGCAGTAGTGGCCTTCGAGTTAAACTCAGGCCATCAAATCTAATACTCACTGATTTTCAAAATTTTATGGTGTGTGTTAAGGGGGAGGCCACCCTTAAGGTACAGTATAAGGATTTTGAAGGTTCCCTAGATGTGGTGGTTGTTGGGGGTGAACTCGATTGGTTCGAGGCTCTGGGACTCCAGGTAACTGGGCCGCACAGCTTGCAAACGCTGGGCCTTGCAGAGGTTGCAAGGAGTTTTCAGATGTGTTTAGTTCAGAGCTAGGATCCTACAAGGAGCCTCCCATTTCGCTACCATCACGCCCATCAGGGTTAAGCCTAGGAGGGTACCTTTTGCCCTCAAAGGTAAGATTGATGCTGAGCTGGACAAATTGCTCCAGCAGGGCATTCTAGAACCTGTGGATTCTAGTCCATGGGAAACCCCCATAGTAACACATCTAAAGTATATGTGCAGACTGTAAGTGCACACTGAATAAGGCGCTGCAACAGCACGCTTATCCAGTGCCTGTGGTAAGTCACATTCTGGCCTCCCTCAAGGGGGGACGCATTTTTGCGAAGCTTGACCTGGCACAGGCCTATCAACAATTATCTGTTGATGAGGCAGTTGCAGAAGCCCAGACTATTGTAACTCACAGGGGGACCTTCAAGTTCAAGAGACTGCAATTTGGGGTAAATGTAGCCCCTGGCATATTCCAAAGTGTCACGGAGAGCACACTTCGAGGTATTCCTGGGGTCTGTCCCTACTTCGATGACGTCCTCATTGCTGGGGAGTCATCTCAAAATTTAGCAGAAAGATTAAAGGCTGTCTTGCTTTGTTTTCAAAAAGCAGGCCTTAAACTAAAGAAGGATAAATGTAAGATAGGAGTCACTTCTACTGACTTCTTAGGATTCAGGATTGATGCTCAAGGCATTTACCCTGCTGAAACTAAATTGCAAGCTATACCGCAGGCCCCAAGCCCTAAGTCTAAGAGTGAGCTGCAAGCCTTCTTGGGGCTGTTAAATTTTTACCATGCATTTCTCCCACATAAAGCTGCAGTGGCAGAGCCATTACACAGGCTCTTAGACAAGCAGGCTCCTTGGCAGTGGACAAGAGCTTCAATGAGGTTAAGGCCTTGCTCACTTCTAATGCTGTTTTAGCGCATTTCAATGAGCAACTGCCTGTTTGCATCGCATGCAATGCGTCTCCTTATGGGGTGGGAGCTGCACTTAGCCATTTGAAGGCTGATGGGACACAGGTCCCTGTGGCCTATTACTCAAGGACCCTGTCTTCTGCAGAGCGAAATTATGCTAAGATTGATAGAGAAGCCGTGGCCATAATGGCTGGCATTAAGAAATTTCATGATTTCTTATATGGCCGCCATTTCACGGTCTATACTGACCATAAGCCTCTGCTGAGTTTGTTTGCCACTAACAAACAGACCCCACATATCATTTCTCCTCGTATGCTAAGATGGTCCATTTTCTTGTCAGCATATGACTACACATCAGTTCACAAACCTTGAAAAGAAATGGGCCATGCAGATGGCCTAACAGATTGCCTTTAACTCAGGTAGAAGCAGACCCTGCTCCTGCCATAAATATTCTTTGCATTCAGGAGTTGCCTGAATCTCCCATCAATGCTAGGGACGTGGCTGCAGAAACTGCCACTGATCACACGCTTACATGCGTGCTGACATGGGTGTTGTCAGGATGGCCTGACAAGTGCCCAGATACTGAGTTCCAAAGCTTCTGGCACCAAGAAGCATGAGTTTTCCACTTTCAAGGGTTTCCTGTTAAGGGGTGGCAGGGTAGTGATCCCAGCCTCATTGAGGTCTAGAATCTTGATCTGTCTGCATGAGGGACATCCTGGTATAGTCAGGATGAAAGTGCTTGCATGCAGCCATCTTTGGTGGCCTGGGCTCGATAAAGCCATCGAGGCCCAGGTGCACAGGTGCCAAGTGTGCCAACAGTCTCGGCCTGAAATGCCTCAGGCCCCAGTACATAGGTGGGAGGAAACTCAAACCCCATATAGATTATGCTGGGCCATTTCAGGGACAATTCTTCCTGGTTGTTGTTGATAGCCATTCCAAGTGGCTAGAGGTTGTTCCTGTTTCCTCCACTACTACTGCCAGGACCATCCAGGTGTTGAGAGGAATATTCGCAAAAACATTCTGTTCCTATTGGTTGACACTGTCTGGGCTTCTGGCCATATAAAAAGGCCTGCGTGCCTTTTGCTTTTGTTTGGTTGTTGTAGAAGGAGAATAAAGTGTTTGTTCAGCATCACCATGTATCTTCATCATTCGCACGCAAACAAAGTATACAACACTATCGTTTCTACATCTTATGAGAAACCATTAGAAAAATGGGAAAATAACCAATAAATAACAAAATACTGTACAACTAAATACTTTCTGCTTTAAATCATTTTAGCCATTATGTATAGAATTTTAAGATTCCAAATTCACAGTAGCTCTTCTTACATTGGAGAAAGCCTGAAGTAATGAATAAAACTAAGGATTAAAAAAAATGCCATTTTGGTTTTGAAGTTCAAACCTTACATTAAAAACAAAATCAAAGGAATACTTCTGATTACTTAGCTCAGTTGCTCCATTTTAATGGAAAGGGAAGTTCTATCGGTGCAAATTTAATAGGAAGAATCATTAAAATGCACACTTAAAATAAGATGTAAGAAGAGAAATAGTTGATCTCTTGAGTAAAAACAAAAAGAAGATGACTCCAAATTTTTGCTGAGGTAGAAATGTTTCAATATTATTCCTATTCCTATGAGCTTCTCAGCAGGTCATTGACAATGATAAATGTATATGAACACTTGAAAACAGGAAATATCGTAAAATTTTGAAATGAGATTTTTAACTCTTTAGAAGCGTTGTATATTTTATATTCTGAGCCAGATTCTAGTGCATTAGTTGCTCATAGTAGATAAACAGCCTGTTTCCAAATAATGTGTTTAAATTGAATCTCAAAAGGAAGAGCTATCATGCTGCTGATGAATTTTTATTTTCAATGAGAGAACATTGGACATTTGTGGTGTATAGTGCTGCCAAATTACCAGTCTGGAAATAGATGAAAATCATAGACTAAGGTTTTTTTTGTTTTGTTTTGTTTTTGTTTTGCTTTCCAGCCATATAATTTCAAGAAATCTAAGCTGCTATTTACATATGTCCAGATTAAAATGCAAACCAAGCTAATTATTCCCTACTGCTATTAAGACAGGTGTGAAGCTTTGCTCACCACTATTTCTTCCCGCTTGTGGCATGTTCTCAGTAAGAACCAAACCAAATAGATGATTATTCAGATTTGTGCTATTTTTCCCAGACTGGGAGAAGGATGGGCAGCTACCATAGGCATCATTGGCAATTTCCTTCCTTGGGAGAAATTGAAACTTAAGGAATAGAAAATAATTTTAAAATATTCTTTCCATATGCCAGGATCCTGATCAAGCTATCATGTGGCTATTAAAACCATTCGCATTAAAAGTATACACACATTTAGCATATCATATCACTTGCCTCTCAAGACTTTGATTTTCCTTTAGAAAAAGAGAACCCAATCTAAAGTTGTCCCAGTAAAGAAGAAAAAGAAGAATGACAAACACTGTTGTCCAAACTAAGCTGCCAAAAGATGTAGTTATGGTGTGATGGGAAGTGTAAAAGAGAGTCCACAAAGAAAAAAAGATGTGTCAAATTGAAGTTAATTATGAATCTTATAAAGCTTTGAATCTTCATTATTTATGTGTTTATAAGTTTGAAATCATACAGAATGGAATAACAGAATAACAGTGTTCTTGGATGTTGGAGGTTTTCAATTCAACCTCTTGCTTGAACAGGAAACCCTACACCTTTTCAGACAAATGGTTGTTCAGTTTCTTCTTAAAAACCTCAAGTGTTGTATAACACAGAATTTTTGGAGGCAAGTCGTTCCACTGATTAATTGTTCTGTCTGGAAATTTCTCCTTAGTTCTAGGTTGCTTCTCTCCTTGGTTAGTTTCCATCCATTTTTGTTGTCACTTTGGAAAATAGGTTGTCCCCCTTTTCTCTGAGACAGCCCTTTAGATATTGGAACACTGCTATCATGAAACCCCTAGTCCTCATTTTTGTTAAACTAGACATACACAATTCCAGCAACCATTCTTCATATGTTTTAGCTTCCAGTGCCATAATCATCTTGTTGCTCCTATCCTATTTTTGCTCACATAAATAATCCTGTGAGGTAGATTGAACTGGGAGTCCCTCCACAGAACTTCTGTGAGTTGAGGTAAGGTAGGATTTAGGCATCCCTACTTCTAGTCTAAAATCTTAACTACTATATCAACATTGGCTTTATAGCAGGGTTCAAATTTGTCATATGAACAAGACTTGAGACAACTGCAAAGAGATTGAGATCTTCATAAGTTGTTCTTTCTTAAGAAGGCGGCTAGACTGTTTTCTTATTAAATTATCTTTGTCTTTTACATGTCAAATTAACGACTGCATTCTTATGGCTACATATCTAGAATTCTGATCCAATAACATGGATAAACCAGCTTTGATGTTCTGTCTAAAATAATTGATCATTTTAAACTGAAGAACAGTTTATCCAAATAAATTTCTTCAATCTCCATTCATTTTTACTTATCCATCTATAATTATTATTCAACGTGGAAAAAAGTTTTAAAGTTGGATCTTCAAAAACTATGATTTCTATGAATTCTGAATGTCATAGTTTTCACATAACTGGAGTTTGGAGAAGACGGTTCTGCACTGTATCATATACTGGGAGCTAAATAATAAGTTCTTTTGGCTTGTGCACTCTCCTAGTTATCTTCTCTCTATGGTTGTGTAATTTTTACTACCGCGGATGATTAGTTTTTGTAACTATTAATTTTCATTGTAGGAATTTATGTGCATTGGAATAAAATAAAGCAAAGCAGTTACAAGCTTCCAAAGTGATCTCCATTTATTTGTCTGAGAGCCATGAAAAATGGCTTGAATCAGATGGATGCTTATGTAGTAATTTAAATTGAAATTAATTCCTAGGATTTTTACTCTTAAGAAATTGCTGTAGATTAAATGTCTAAAGAGTAATAATGTACTCATACTAAAGTACAATAAGAACTAGAAATATAATCCTTTGTATAGCATTATTGGCAGTCTTTTATTAAATTTAATTAAATGTTTTGGATGAAATCAGAAAGAAAACCTTTCTAAAAAAACTAATGAATTTAAAATGAATAACAACAGACAGGAAGGAATAATAATCAGTTTATATATATTTCATAAAAAATAAAAAATGTGCAGTAAATGTATCTTTTAACTTAACAAATTTAATCCTATTACATCAGGAAAATAATGAAAAATATTTAAAACAATCTTTCTATTTATGGTGGGATTATTAGTAAAATACCTATTTTGAAAAAGTATATTTACAAGGAGAGTTTTGCTACAATTCTACCCTTTCATTCTATTTTTTCTCTTTTCAACCTTTTCTCTATTTTCCTCGAGAACAACATTTTACCATCACCAAAAAATGATCTGTTCCATATTCTGAAAGCCTTGTTTCCTTTATTAATTCAGCACAGCCTTTCATCGCAAATACAATCAAATCAACATGCTTTTTGAAGTAGATGCCTCCCTTTGCCACATGCACATTTAAATAGGACTAAATTTCAATAACATAAGCAAAATAGGCTTAAACACAGATATTTATAATCATCATTCTTATTTGTTTACTTAAGCATTTCTATAGTTGCCCAATTTCATGCTATGTGACTTTGATGGCATACCAAAAGAATTGAAAACTTTAACCAATCAATATAAAAATAATGTATTTCATTAAAATGTACTAAAATAGAAGACTTCCGGTCCTGCGCAATAGCGACTAGTCACGGGCTTGCAAAGTGCCGCACCCTTGCGGACAACTTTCATCCTGCTTGGAGACCCTACTGGGTCCAAGCCACCCCGGAGAGGCAGCGAAGAAAGAAGGGTGCCCCGGCGACTCTGGAATGACAGCGGTCGTTCTGTTCGTCTTGGGGAAAGCCTTCTAACCCGACAGGAGAAAGGCTGTATTTCATCAATCAGCCTAAGCCACTTGCAACCGGAGTCCAAAAGAACTAACCAGCACTACAGTAAACAGTGTGCTTGAAAATGGGTGAGGAATCAATTTTCCTTTTCTATTCTACACTTAATTTCCTGGAAAAGATCTCCAAGAAGCAAAATACCTCTGAAAGTGAAGGAGGGGGACTTTCACCCCACCCTTATACTAACAGAAGCGGTGAATTAAAATTTCTATGGAGGATCAAAATATATGGTAGTGAAATAAATTTATAAATTTGAAAACTAAAATTTAACTTTGGACAAGTTAAAGATTGTTGAATGGTTAAGACTCTCATTTTAAAGACCATTGTTCATATTGAAAACTAAATAGATGCTGACACCTAGTGGTGGATGAAGATTACGACAGCTATGATTTCCATAGAGAACTTGCCAAAAGTGGGAAAAGCTAATCTGTGTTTGTGACCTTCAAAGCTTTAATAATAAAGAACAGCTGTGACAAAAAAAGACAACAATCTGGGCTGCAGATAAAGAGATAATTATAAACTTTAGAAAAAAAATCTTTTTTGAACTCTTTGGTTTACAAATATCTATTTAAGTGGGACTCTAAAGCTATTTGTAGATAAGAAGGAAAACTCCAACTTTTGGCTATCTTGGATCAGAGACATGTAGACAGAACACACCAAGAAAACATAAATACCTCTCAGGAGGAGATATATAGTATACTGCAATTAACTAAATAACACTGAGTTCAAATCACAAAGAAATCCGAAATAACTTTGAAAATACAAATCAATCTATCTCTAAGTTAATTTTACAACAAAAAAACTTCCAGGAAATAACAACAGAGAAGGAGCAGACAAAACAAATAAGTGGACATAAAATTGAGACTCAAAGACTGAATTTAACAAAACAAGAAAACATGATTTAATCCTAGTGGGAAAAATTTACAAAAAATGGAAAAAACAATTTAAATCTGAGGACAAAAAAACCAGGTTGGATAAAATGGAATGTAGAGATATTGAAAACATCAGAGAGAAAGGAAGTGATAAGAGAAGCAAAGAAGGAGAAAGAAAAAAACATTTTCAAGAAATAAAAGCCTCACATAAAGACACTTTATTTGATTTACTTCTTATACCTATAGCAACAGTATGAATATATGGAAAAACTTTTTGATTCAACAAAACACATTGATCAAGAAAGATACTGGTCAAAGGAAAAAGATCAAAGTGAAAATTAAGAAAATAGATAATGGGATCTACCAGAGAGAATATTTTAAAAAGAAACATTTGCTTGAATATGGTTAAAGAAATAGAAAAGATTCTGAATACATAAGTCATTCTAAGAGAGATGAATTCCTTAAATAATACTGTATGCTTTTCCCCCCTTTTTATTTTATTTCTTGATATAAGTAATATAATACTGCTGAAAGGATCTAAATGAAGGAAATGTTTTAGATAATTAAATGTGTCTCAATTTAGGGAAA